>NC_136807.1:46009080-46109080 GCF_951216825.1 Electrona antarctica
CTCCTCTCCTCTCCTCTCCTCTCCTCTCCTCTCCTCTCCTCTCCCCTCCCCTCTCCTCTCCTCTCCTCTCAGACACTGGCTGTCTCTTTCTCTGGACACGCACTATGGTACCGTATAAGTACTCAATGCCTAGTACTTGAGTCAAAGTACTATAAGTATACTCCCGTAAAAACAAATCTTCTCTTCACATTTCAGATGGAGGGGGGGGGTTGGTGGTCCACAGCCAAATACATATTTATGTAGGGGTCATTGGCACTAAAAAGCTTGAGAACTACTGCAGGTTCAAGTTGTACTTTATTGTTACATCTCGTGTACAACTTATCTCTGGTTTCGCTTTGGTTGCGTTTTCCTTTGCCCCGGTTCTTTCTCGTCCTCGAGAGTTCCTTCATGTACCTGACTGTATACGCGGGGAGAAGCTTTTATTGGCTCTTTTATTGGCTCTATTGCCAGTGGCTTTGGGATTGGCGTCGCGCGTTTTCCATGCATGTGGCAGCATCTCATACAGATTACAGTTGGGTGCAGTACAACAATACTCCGGTAAACGTGCTTCATTACGCTGTCGACACAGTGCATGCATGCCTCGTCTCGGGGAAGAAGACGGAGGAGTTTGCGGAGAGCAATATGAGCTACAGCTTCTCTCCAGTCAGACATGTAGACATGAGATCATGTGTTACAGAACCCCTCTCTCTCTCTCTCTCTCTCTCTCCCTGAGACCCTGTATGCTGGAAGAATCATGGCTGTATGTGTTAGCGAGACAGTGCTGTATATTTGGATGTCGCCACTGCCAGCCGCCTGCACAGACTCATTAACCCATTTTGGGCGGGAACCCCTTTTGGTGTTTTAAACATTATGTTATAATTTAGCTATTGAAAAATAGCAGATCTACAAGCTCATAGCGCGCCACCGAGTGGCGCGCTATGAGCTTGTAGGTCTGCTATTTTTGAAAAATCGTGAAAATATTTATTTCAGAAAACTGGAGGATTTAGAAGATTTTTTTAAAATTTTAAAGGCCTAAATGGGTTAATATTGTATAGGTGCTTGTTAGCACACTGACGCTCTGAAGGTATAGAGAACAGTAGGTCTTCGGGTCGTTCTTCAAAACACAGTGTCAGTGACTCTCCCAAAATTGATGGGTTTCTGGCCGCGGCGGCAGCGCAGAACATAGCTGAGTTAGTGTGTCCACGGAGAGCGTTTTTTACGAGCGGAGAGGCTGCTTTGGATGTCGTCGGTGTCGGGTGAAAACCTCGTTACGTCCCAAACTGTTACTTAAAATTCTAACTTCTCAAAAGTAGCAGATCTACAAGCTTGACATGTATCACTTCGTGCCACGTTTCTTCGAGCTTGTGGATCTGCTACTTTTGGGGCGCTTTGTGTGACGCCGTGGTGTGATCAAGTAGGGGCGTTAAGAGTTAAAACATCGTCTATAGCAGCGGTTCCCAAAGTGGGGTCCGGGGACCCCCAGGGGTCCTTTGATGGAGTTCCAAGGGCATCCCCACCAAAATGATAGTTTCGAACCAAATGGACCCTTATGGGTCTGTTAACTCTGAGAGTGTATAATGGAAATGGTTGCATTTGTACAGTTAAATTAACATTGATTTTACAATATAAATTAGGGGTCCCAGAGATAGAAATGCCATTAAATGGGGGTCCGTAGACTAATGCATGTCAAACTGGGGGTCCTTGAACTTAAACGGGTTGAGAATCACTGCTAGAGCCGTAAAAATCTTCTTATTGGCATATCTTTTCAAATGGGGGTGCGCGGGGTAATTAGTGTCAATTTGGGGGTCCTTGACATGAAAAGGTTTGGGAACCACTGGTCTATAGCTGCCCTTGCCAGCCACTGAGCTCCCAAGTCCTGCCGTCACTCGGTCATGCCCTGGTTCCAACGGGTTCCAACTGGTTCCAACGGGTTCGCAGAAGTTTTTCTCAATGGAGAATAAACATTAAAATCGTCTATTAGAATTGTGGTCCAAAAATATCCATGAGTGAAACTGCGGAGATGATTTTTTTATTTTTTTAAACACAGTTCTTCTAAGATCCGCCTTATGCCTGGGGATTACAAATGAATAAATACACAAACCTGTGGACTTAGTGCCCTCTAGCGATATTCACGTCAGACTTCGGTGCTCTATTCTGGGCGTTTCCACTAACCTTTGAAAAATCATGGAATATTATTTTTCACAATGATCCACCCCTTTTTCCTCCCCCCACACACATTGCTGTTTTGTCACTTGCTGTTGCATCCTACTGGCTCACACTGCCCCCCCCCCCTCCTCCTGACCCCCATTGACGTGTATTGATTGATTGATTGAAATATTTATTAACAGTTTGCAGAATTACAGTACATTTCAAGCACAAACTCAATACAAAGACTGTTAATTTTGAGTGGACGACCCAATTAAGCATTACACTTGTTTACAAGAGGGTCCACCATGTTCAATTCATCAACAATACATCAACACTGGTATGTTACCAGTCGGCTAAAGAGCCAGGCTTGATAGCGACTACTACTGCTACTACTACTCTCTTTTCATGTTTCCTGTCTCTCTCAACCGACTATGAAATAAAGGTTGAAAAGCCTGAAAAGATTACACTCTGGCTACAAATATTATTGTTAAATAATTAGGTTTAAAAGGCCTTAAACTTTTATTTGTTACTATACCAATCTCCTTTGGGATTATCAAATGCTGAATTGTGAAAACAATTGCACACCCACCACATGTCATTTTCTGGGCCATATTAAACAACATTTTTATAATTTCCTTTGCTCTTAGTCAGCAAGGGCTGTAGTCTTATGAGCTTTTAACAACATTCTTACCCACAGACTCAAATACTAGTCATCTCAGAAACCCTGTGGTCTCCCCCCGAATATTTTTTTTCTTCCTCTAATTTCATATGCCTCAACCAATTGTTCACTATGGGAGTTGTATAATGTTCCTGTCGCGAGGAAACCCTGTATGTCATAAGAAATCCCATTTTCATTATTATTTCAAAAATTGTGAAAATAGCCAATCTACAATCTCACAACGTGCATGTTGCAGTGTGGCGCGTTGTGAGCTTGTAGATTTTTCACATTTGGTGGAAAAAGTACTCAGATATTTTACTAAAGAAAAAGTAACAATACCACAATATAACAATACTCTGTTACAAGTAATATTGGCATCAAAATAAGGCGTCTTAATGTACCAAAAGTAAACGTACTAAAATGTTTGAAAATACCAGCTGACAACATGCTGCATTGTGACGCATTGTGAGCTTGTAGATCGGCTAATTTCAAATAGCTTATATGGGCTAAAGTGGTTAATGTATGTTTTATAATAATGTATATCTAGTACAAAGTAACTAGTAACTAAAGTATTCAAATAATTGTGGTGGAGTAAAAGTACAATATTTGCCTCTGAGATGTGGTGGAGTAGAAGTAGCCTACAAGTACTGAAAAGCGGAAATAACCCAGTAAAGTAAAAGTAGCCTACCTCAAAGTACAGTACTTGAGTACATGTACTTGATTACTTTCCATCACTGGTAGATCGGATATTTTCCCTGCTTTTGTGCGACTCTTGAATGGCGAGGTTGATCCATGGAGATACGAGTTTCCTCCTCCTACGATAAGCGGTTCAAGAACAGAACTTTGGGTTCCTGCTGTCCTATACTGTCTGTAGGAAACGGGAGAACTGCAGCAATTGCAAAACCATCGCTTTGCGTTTATAGCAAAGAGTCTGGCTTTATTTGCAACCAGCTGAAGCCGTTAAAATCGATAATTGCTGAATTACACACGACGCAAGGCCGTATGAAACTTTTGCTAATTGTGGCGATAAGTCAAGTTTGAAAAAAGCTCTGATGAAGGTCCACTAATATAGGCCAGGGATTCTCAACCTGTGGCCCGAGACCCACTGCTGGGCCATGAAAAAAAATATATACTTTTACTCAAGTACATTTTGTTTACCAGACTTAGGCCTGACTCACACCTTCGCATCTAGCATACAACATTGATGCATGCTAGATGTATGAAAGGGTTTGTTTACATCTTGCCCCAATGCATTTCCAATGGAAGTCACATGGTTTGACACAACATTTGTGTTGTACGGCTTCCGGCTGTGTTTCGACTGCCCCCCCCCCCCCCCCCCCCCTCATACAACACAAATGTTGTGTCAAACCATGTGACTCCCATTGGAAATGAATTGAGAGCTTGCATCAGTAAACAAGTCTCATACAACAAGCATACATCAATCTGTTGCGAAGGTGTGAGTCAAGCCTTATACTGTGTTTCTACATTGCAGTATTAATACATTTACTTAAGTAAAAGAAAAAAAGTACTCTTTCCACCACTGGTGTTTTCTGCAAACACCACCACACTACGCCAGTGGCTGATAAGCGGCTGGTATATAGCGTGTGAAAACGTGTACGTCACCAAGAGGGGGGCGGCGTCTGGAAAGCTAGGGACGGCCCTCTCGTGGGCATTCAATTCTAGCCCACATCACTCAGAATAGAGTGACGGTGGTATGTTTTTGTAAATATTGAGCTCGTTCTTGGCGACAACATAGTGAACCAACACCAGGATGGATAGAAAGAACGTCGGGCCCAAATACATTACAAGGACAAGGAAAATGTTGTGAACAAACACGTGACACATATGTTGACGCCCCCTCCAGGAGATTTTGGTACACACTATAGAGGGAAATGACTGTTGTTATTGTAAATTCAGAGCAAAGTTCCATCATTTTGATGCCTTTCCATCCATCCATCTTCAAACGCTTATGCGTATCGGGTCACAGGGGCAACATGCCTTTAATGATCATAAATCATTAACAAACTTTGTGTGAACCTGCTGATCTGCTGAAGCGTTTAACAATATAAAAAAGCGCAGAACAAGCAGAAGCCAAACAAGTTTGAGAACCTTGACTGACCTAAGCTTTCTTGTGAGAGCTCTCTGGATGTCAGCTTTCAATCTGGGCAACATGTCTAATTCAAGCAAGGGGCTGCCCTGTATTATTATTGCATGCACTGCAGTTAGGCAATTGTTTCTGAGTCGGCATCAAAACAGCACTAACGTTAGTCTGGTAGATTTAAAGGGTGAAAAAAAAGTGTGAAATTGTGTCATTGTTTGTTTTTGAGCGTATATGGCTCGAACACCCCAAATTTAGAAACCTGGATCGCTCCTGACCCAAGTCAAACACTAAAGCTTTGTGCAAAATTATGTGGCAAAAAAAAAGACATGGCCAGCACGGGTCTGTCTGCCAGTTCTTTGAGATCACTGCCGGCGATTAAAAGGTCAAAATCACAACGAAAATACAGTCTTCATTACTTCTATAATTTTTATCCCACGATTTTGCAACCCAGTTTTTTCACCCAGTGCCAATTATCTAATGTAATCCTGGGCGCTACACTTCCTCTGCCAACCTGGGGGGGCAGCGGACTGACCTCATGCCTCCTTCTATGCATGAGGAGTCCAAGCTGCTTCTTTTCACCTGACAGGGGGGAATTTCCCTGGCCGGACGTAGCGCGTGGAAGGAACACGTTATTCCGACCAGTTCCTTTCCCCTCCATCAGGCGCCCCGGCTGGCCAGGGGGAGGTAGTTTTTTAGAAAATACAGTCTTCTATTTGGGAAAAGCAAGAGACACCAAAACAAGCAATACCCCCAATACTCTGGGCACATCCATCCTGCAGCCAGGGTAGAAAGCAGAATGTCACCAAAATGACGCTTGGAACTTCATTACATTAAGTCATTCTAAGCTGGAAATCGTCTCTGTCAGGTGGAAACCTCATATGTCCAAAACTGTTACTTTACGTGATTCAAATTCGAAACATTGCAAAAGTAGCAGATCTATCAAAAGGTGTCGCTTGGCACGGCATTTTTGAGCTTGCGCATCTGCTACTTTTGATGCTTCTGCGTGACGCTGTAGTGATGATCAAGTAGGGCGTTATGTTGTGGGAAAACACAAACACGTTTTCATGTGGAGGTTTTATGCCCCGACAGCAACGGAAACGTGTTCCAAACGGCCTCCTCTCGTTGGGGCTTTAGATGTCTGGGCCGTTTAGTTTGCCTCGCTGACACCACGGTGCTGATACGCACTACGTAGCCACAGACAGTGGAGATAGAATAGTGGTGGATTGTGTGTCGTGTGTTTATAAAGAGAGGCAAGGGTTGCCAACAGCATCTCGACTAGCTCCGTTCAGTCAGTGGTTCTCAGACTTTTTTGGGGGCACATGAGGGCACGTATGTCCAGTGGTGTAAAGTAAATAAGTATGTGTACTCAATAATCATAGTACTGTGTACTTAAAGGGACATTTCACCGCTGGAAGAAACTCATAGGGAGAGCGAGTGCATTTTCCACCAGCGGCTGATGCCGCGGAGTCGCCACCAATTGCCGACCATACATGTTTCTCGGCGGCACCATCATTGCGACCCCATAACCTCACCCTAACCCTATACCTCACATGGAAGACACGGCTGATTCGCATGTCAGGAGCTACGGGTGGGTTTTAACCAGCGGCGCTGACACCCTAACCCTAACCTCACAGGGAAGACATGGGTGATTTTTAACTGGCAACACATGTCTCGGCCGCGGAACGGACCGACACTGCCGCGGAACAGAGCGGCAGTGGAGTGGCATAACTCCTGGGGGAAGGAATTAAGTCAGGCGAGGAGGGTGATAGTTGTCACTGGACATACTGACCTGTCAGCAGGGAGCGTTGGGTGGGAGGTCTGTCATGGAGGCTAGTCTGCGTCCTCCCGGTGGGGGCTCCTCTCCCTGGCAGGTGTGCAGTGACAACACACAGCAATGCGCGTGGGCAGGAATTAACTGCCATAACGACATTCTGGGAGAAAAGGGGGCTTAAAAAAGTCTGTCTGTCTGTACGTCTGTACGTCTGTACGTCCGTCCGTCTTCCATCCTTCACTATCTCTCGTCTGACTCACACCCTGCATGTCTCTGTTCTCTGTCTGTCTGCTGGCTCACATCTTCACTGTGTGTGTGTGTGCGCAGTGCGCGTGCGTCTGCGCCAGGGTGTGTATGCACTTGTGATGTGTGTGCTAGTCTAAAATATGAAAGTATGCACACACACACACAGAGGCTCTAGTCTACGACGTCCTCCCGGTGTGGGCTCCTCACTAGCAGTGACAACACACAGAAATGTGTGACGGGAGGAATTATTTTGTGACTGCGGCAAAATTGGGATAGAGTGTGCATGTGCATAAACATAATACTGTATGTGTGTGTGTGTGTGTGTGTGTGTGTGTGTGTGTGTGTGTGTGTGTGTGTGTGTGTGTGTGTGTGTGTGTGTGTGTGTGTGTGTGTGTGTGTGTGTGTGTGTGTGTGTGTGTGCGTGCGTGCGTGCGTGCGTGCGTGCGTGCGTGCGTGCGTGCGTGCGTGCGTGCGTGCGTGCGTGCGTGCGTGCGTGCGTGCGTGCGTGCGTGCGTGCGTGCGTGCGTGCGTGCGTGAATGTACTGTACAGTACACGTGCACACTATGCATACAGCAGCATATTGTCTCTGTCAGGTGGAAACCTCATATGTGTCAAAACTGTTACTTTTCAGGATTCAAATAAAAAAAACAGATCAAAGGTAGCAGATCTACAAGCTCGAAACTGCAGCTTGTGCATCTGCTACCTTTGATGCTTTTATGTGACGCTGGGGTGTGATCACGCAGGGCGTTCACACTGGGGTGTGATCACGCAGGACGTTCATTTGTGAAAAACAGCTAAAATATGGGAGATAATAGGTTTCTCCCCGACAGCGATGATATGTGCGTCTGCGTGCATGTGTGTGTGCGTGCGCTGTCTGCATGCGCTCTGGGTTTGTTCAAGGCCAGCAGCTGTGCTGTCAGGATGTGTTTAAGTCTTTCTTCCAGGACCGCGCAGCTCTGCTTTCTATCAGAGCTGTGTGCTGTACTGTACTGTACTGTACTGTACTGTACTGTACTGTACTGTACTGTACTGTACTGTACTGTGCTGTGCTGTGCTGTGCTGTACTGTACTGTACTGTGCTGTGCTGTGCTGTGCTGTGCTGTACTGTGCTGCGCTGCGCAGCGCTGCGCTGTGCTGCACTGTGCAAAGCTAGTGTGGAATCTAAATAAAAGTACAGTTTTAGACCACGACGGAGGGGCACTGTCTCAAGCGAACTTGAGCCACGAGAGACACCACCGATTGAGCTAAAGCGTGCGAGTTGCCGCGTCGAGATGTTGCGAAGTTCGCTTATAGCCGACTGAACCCCGTTCGAGTTGCAACCCGATACGGACAGAATAGTCCCGTGTGTAGGGAAAGTCGCGAGGGGGGTGTGACAATTTACTCGAACCTGCAGGACATTCCGCACTTGTGTGCTGCGCTGTGCTTTCTGTCAGAGCGGTGCTGCGCTGCGCTCCGGGTGAGAGCACGCACTATTAACCACCAGCAGATCCTAATTCAGCCTGATTGGAATTGGCTCTGCCTGGGTTGGTTTGTAGCGGCATGATACGGGCTGCTCTCTGGTCAGGTTTCTGCTGCTGGTCATGGTGAGATGTGGTCGGTTTCCAAGCAGGCTTTGTCTTTTGTTTACCTGTGATCCTATAGTATAGTTTAAGACAAATGACGTCAGGATATAATGACGTCCTTCGGTGATGTTCAGGACTAAGCCAGATCACAGTCCATATTGGGGTGATCTTTACGTCATTTCCACCAGTCTTCAGGTCAGTCAAGGTCTTCACCAGTTGAAATAACTAGGGGACAGTGCCTGTGGGCACTGCACTGTGTCAAATGTATTTTTATGCCCATAAATGGAGTTCTGGAGTTCTTTGTCAGACATTGTGATGTCAGAAAAGGATATTTCTGTATCTGTCTCTCTGTGTACCTTTATTCCTATATATGGAATTCTGTGTCAGGCATGCCTGGGCAGGGGCCCGGTCCAGAGCCCGGCCAGAGGCCTTTTGGGGCGGTTCTGGACAACTGGGGGTCCGACCGAATCGACACCGGGCACTAAAACCCCTGCGGTGGTGTGGAACGCGTGTGTCGAATTTTAAGTCGGTGGGGCGAACGGTTCTCAAGTTACGTGGATTACACACAGACAGACGTACAGAGACTTGGTGCATAGATAGATAGAAGATAGATAGATAGCTATTCTGGGCCAGATCTGACTAGTTATGATATTACTTAAAGTTAATCTGGCCTCATTCGGACTCTCTGATTCATCCAGGGACGTCCGTCTTAGTGGGCAGAATTTATGTTGGTTGAAATCAGGTGATATTCTGGGCCAGATCTGTCTTGGTTTGACTTGATCTGGCCACAATCGAGACGTCACTAATTCGCCCAGGTCCTGGCTGTGATTGCTGGGTAGTAGGTACACTGTCTCTCTGCATTCTATGTGATCCTATAGTTTACTGAGACACTACACTGTCTCACTGCATTCTATGTGATCCTATAGTTTACTGAGACACTACACTGTCTCTCTGCATTCTATGTGATCCTATAGTTTACTGAGACACTACACTGTCTCTCTGCATTCTATGTGATCCTATAGTTTACTGAGACACTACACTGTCTCTCTGCATTCTATGTGATCCTATAGTTTACTGAGGCGCTACAATGTCTCACTGCATTCTATGTGATCCTATAGTTTACTGAGACACTACACTGTCTCTCTGCATTCTATGTGATCCTATAGTTTACTGAGGCGCTACAATGTATCACTGCATTCTATGTGATCCTATAGTTTACTGAGACACTACACTGTCTCTCTGCATTCTATGTGATCCTATAGTTTACTGAGGCGCTACAATGTCTCACTGCATTCTATGTGATCCTATAGTTTACTGAGACACTACACTGTCTCACTGCATTCTATGTGATCCTATAGTTTACTGAGACACTACACTGTCTCTCTGCATTCTATGTGATCCTATAGTTTACTGAGGCGCTACAATGTCTCACTGCATTCTATGTGATCCTATAGTTTACTGAGGCGCTACAATGTCTCACTGCATTCTATGTGATCCTATAGTTTACTGAGACACTACACTGTCTCTCTGCATTCTATGTGATCCTATAGTTTACTGAGGCGCTACATGACATGGCGGAAATTGCCAATCTATGACAATCACAATGTGTTGTGATACAACGCGATATGGCACATTTTTTTAACTTAAATAAGAATACTATCTTAACAATAAAATAGGGATGCCAGGTTGAGTGGATGAAAGTAAGTGTAAGAAAAAAGTAAGATTTGTGGACAATACCTCCAAAAAGACATGGCCTCGTGTCTTTTTTTTTCCTTTTTTTAATGTTTGGGTCCCGCGGGAAGACACTACACAAAATGTATATGTTGGGGTCTTGAGCTAAAAAACAAAAACCTTTGTAAACCACTGTGTTAGTTGTGGTACATAAAATGGCGGCGCGGCCGTGTTTCTGCCGTGCAGGGATTATGTCGAGACGTGGCTTTTCACTTCAGTACGAGATGTCTCTCTGCATTCTATGTGATCCTATAGTTTACTGAGGCGCTACAATGTCTCACTGCATTCTATGTGATCCTATAGTTTACTGAGACACTACACTGTCTCTCTGCATTCTATGTGATCCTATAGTTTACTGAGGCGCTACAATGTCTCACTGCATTCTATGTGATCCTATAGTTTACTGAGACACTACACTGTCTCTCTGCATTCTATGTGATCCTATAGTTTACTGAGGCGCTACATGACATGGCGGAAATTGCCAATCTATGACAATCACAATGTGTTGTGATACAACGCGATATGGCACATTTTTTTAACTTAAATAAGAATACTATCTTAACAATAAAATAGGGATGCCAGGTTGAGTGGATGAAAGTAAGTGTAAGAAAAAAGTAAGATTTGTGGACAATACCTCCAAAAAGACATGGCCTCGTGTCTTTTTTTTTTCCTTTTTTTAATGTTTGGGTCCCGCGGGAAGACACTACACAAAATGTATATGTTGGGGTCTTGAGCTAAAAAACAAAAACCTTTGTAAACCACTGTGTTAGTTGTGGTACATAAAATGGCGGCGCGGCCGTGTTTCTGCCGTGCAGGGATTATGTCGAGACGTGGCTTTTCACTTCAGTACGAGATGGAGATATGCCTGGAAGATAGCTCGCCTGTCCGTATCCGTCAGCTCTCTCCCACTCTGTCATAGTTCCTGTCCTCCTTTCAAGAGATGGGATTTGTCCAGCCGGCTGCGTACAGTATGTGTATGTGTGTGTGTGTGTGTGTGTGTGTGTGTGTGTGTGTGTGTGTGTGTGTGTGTGTGTGTGTGTGTGTGTGTGTGTGTGTGTGTGTGTGTGTGTGCGTGCGTGCGTGTGCGCGTGTGGGTCTGTCTGCGCGTGCTTGCGAGCGTGTGTGTGCAGACATGTGCAGAGGTGCATGCCTCCATACATGTCCTGATATATGCCTCTCAGTGAGCGCTATAAATCACCCGGCCGGCTTGAGAAGAGAAGAGAGGGGGTTGGGGTTTTCTTTTTTTTCGGGGAGAGAGTCAGAGATAAAGAAAGAGAGAGAGTGAGAGAAAAAGAAGAGATCATCTTTACGGCCTTCTCCTCTTCATAAAGCCCTGGGCCCGGGTCATAAATCAGGCCCAGCCATGAGGCCCTGATCTCTGGGTCCAGTAAAAACTACAGCCATACCATAGAGGGGGGAGAAGCTCTGAGTCTGGGGGGAACCCAAAAAGTGTGGTTCCCATTTGTCTCCCCTTTTTGGAGTGTTTTATATTCCGCGACACTTCATTGGTGCTCGCCCTGTGATGGGATGAAACGGGTGGGGGGGTGGGGTGGGGGGGGGGGGGGGTTGGGGGGAGAGAGAGAGACACAGAGAGAGAGAGAGCGTACAGGAGATGAGATGAAGAGACGAGAAAGTGGAAAGAACCCCCCCCCCCCCCGCCGTGTGTGTGTGTGTGTGTGTGTGTGTGTGTGTGTGTGTGTGTGTGTGTGTGTGTGTGTGTGTGTGTGTGTGTGTGTGTGTGTGTGTGTGTGTGTGTGTGTGTGTGCGCGTGTGTACGTGCGTGCGTGCGTGCGTGTGCGCGTGCGCGTGCGTGCGCGCAAGTGTGTGTGTGCATGTTTGTTGCATATTTTGTCCTGTCTGCCTGTCTTTCTGTCTCAGTGCATAGAGTGTGTTTATTGACAGCTGGCAGAGACACAAGTCATCTTCTTGACACACGTCCAACCACCCCCCCCCCCCCTCCCTCCGCCCACCCCCTCAACCCCCCCTGAGAGGGAATGTGAACATTGGTAACACAAATCCACTGACACACATGGAAATTTACGTCAAGCCTATACTCTCCTAGTCTCCTTGTCTGCTCGCCAACCCCCCATCTCTCTGTCTCTCCGTATCTCTCTTTCTGTCTCTCTCTCTGTATCTATGTATCTCTCTCTCTCTCTCTCTCTGTGTGTAAGAAAGAAATAGCCAGCACTCCAAAGCCCTTCTGGTACTTTTAATTCATATTAAGGCGCTTGGACAGACATAGCAAACACGGACGCCTTTCGGTCCTTTTTCTTTTCTCTCTGTCTCTGTACAGTATCTCGCTCTCTCTCTCTCTCTCTCTCGCTCTCTCTCTCTCTCTCTCTCTCTCTCTCTCTCTCTCTCTCTCTCTCTCTCTGTGATTTATTGTTTGAATACCGTATTAACATGTTTGTCAGCAGTGCAGTAGTAGCCTACAGAATGCGATTCATTGTGGATAAAATAATAATAATCATTGCGATTTCAATAGGGCTTCGCACTACTGTGCAGTGCTCTGGTCCTAATAATGCTAAACGCAATGTGCAAAGCGTGCAATAAGCCATAGAAACAGAATCGACTGAACTTGAGAGAAAGGAACTCATTAACGAATGATTATTGGAAACGGCTGAGCAGAGTTCTGAGGGCTTGTGGATTTCATAATGTACAGTAACTCACTAACTCTTTATCATGTTGTTTATAATGGCACATTTCAAACTTCCGTCATCAAGACAAAATGTTGTCAAATTTCCCCCTTCATCTACACAACATAGACCAATTCATGTGTTCTAATCAGCCTGTGGACATCTGTTTTTTTTATTTATTTTTTTATGAATCCATGCAATATTCATTGGGTCACGGAGGCTTCATGTTGTCACGTACACAATTCAACTGGGATTTCAGATTCTCTCTCTCTCTCTGTCTGTCTCTCTGTCTCTCTCTCTGCAGATCCTTTGTGATCCAGCAGATCCCCAGCAGTAATCTATTCATGGTGGTGACGGACAACAAGTGTGACTGCAGCATGATCGAGCCCGTCACCATGGTCCCCATCGAGATCATGTATATCCTTTTTACCTGCAGGCTAGGATGCCCATTGGACGAGGAGGCCCAGTGGACGCCAACGATTGGATGGCAGAGGTCGCGGGGGGGGGGGTGGATGTATCAAGCGTATTATCGTCGTTGTCGTGGCATCGCCATGCGTTGTGGGCTTGTAGATCGGCTATTTTCAATTAAATACAATTTTAAAATCACTACAAGTTGTCTCAAGACACTTTACATGTAGAGCAAAGGACCGACAGAGATCCCACCCTGAGCACGTGCAGGATTTGCGACAGTGGTAACGAAAAACTCTCCCTTAAGAAGAAACGTCAAGCAGAACCCGGCCATCTGCCTCAACCGTGTCGGGGGAGAGAAATAGAGACAAGAATAGGTAGAGAAGGAGTGATCTCCTTCTCTCCAGAGACAGAGAGGAGATACAGGCAAATACAAATAGTAGCAATAGCAATAATAATACATGTAATGGTGTAAGATAATATAATATGGTATAACAATGATATATAGTGCATGGTATCAGAATGTTAAGATAAATGCAGTGTAGTGGTGTAATATAATATGATAGCAGTCCAATGGTCGTTCTCTGGTAGGAGACCTTGTCCAAGGTCACACTCTTGATAGCCAGTTGGGGGTCCATAATAGACGTCCACGGAACTGCAGAGTGGGAGACAAAAATAAACTCCGGGGGAGTTCGCCCTCCCAACGTTTGTCCCCGGGAGAGGGTTCTAGTGGCCAGGTCTAGTGACTCACTGGGGGGTCTGAGGTCTCTTCCTCATAGTGGAGGACAACAGAATTAGCCTGTCATGAGTTTGAAGAGAAAGAGAGAGAGAGAGAGAGCTCTTTCCACTGTGTGGATTCCAGTGTCAGCAGCGTTATGACTAGAGAATAGTTTAGTGTCCACCACCGACTAAGCTGCAGCGACGGGAACAAGTGAGGGGGACCGTTTTAATTTTGCGGCAAGGCTTTTTTTCCGGGGAGGAGTCCCCCCCCCCCCCCCAACACACACACACACACACACACACACACACACACACACACACACGTCACCCTACCCACCCCGTCGTCGTCACTGGATGAAAGAGAAGTGGTGAAAATGTGGTGGATGAGATCTGAAGTTGAGGCTCCAACAGATGGACCCTTTCACAATGCTGTGCGTGCGTGCGTGCGTGCGTGCGTGCGTGGCTGCGTGCGTGCGTGCGTACGTGCGTACGTGCGTGCGTTCGTGCGTGCGTGCGTGCACGTGTGAGCCAGGGTGTTTCACCAGAGCCCACACAGTGCATGGCAGAGGCTGATCAATAGCAGACTGTAGAGACTGTAGTATTTGTGTCAAATTGTATGCTGTGTAGAGTAGAGGCTATGCGCGTGACATCATCATCATAACCCGAACGCCTACTGAGTGTACAAAAAAACCTACTTTTTGCCCATACATCCCATACATCCGAACTGTAAAGTCCTATCTGATTGCATTAAACAACATTAAACTCACTTTGCCACTCACTTTATACATGCGCATACCCACTATTCTTTGAGACACACGGATACGGGTATTTCGGGGCGTGTCCGACTCCGCCATTGCTTCATGGGGTGATGGTGAGGTATTATAGTGCAGTTGATTGCAACAACCAGCGATGCAGTGCAAAATGAAAACGGGACCGCCAAATATTCTTAACTTAGCCAACAATCATATTCTTTGAGACCACACATCCGAGTTTTTACGTCGTCAAACATCGGCGTGTTTTTCCCCGCCTATGACGCCTTTTCACGCCTTTTTAATATAAATTGATGACTGTTCACAACAAGTCTATCTCACAGAATTTCCCCGCCCCCCTAAATACGCCCCCTTTCGGGGTTAGTGGTGATAGCGTGACGTCACTCCATAGACGCTACATGTTAACAGAGGTAATTTAAGAAGTCTACAACTTTTGTTTTCTCAAGGTAAGGTTTGTTCTATCTGTTCGACCTGATTTACCATCTTGTTTGCTTCATAATAATATTGGTCTGTCACATTTTTACATTAGAAAATGTACTTAGATTCTCCAGAGAAAAAAACGTGTAAATGCTCATGTTAAAGACACCACTATTTACCGGAAGTGGGCGTGGAAAGCGGGCTGTGAGATAGGCCTACTGTGTCCTGTTCGCGCTCATAAGACTCCAGTTCGGGTGCGATGAAAAAAACCCCAAAAAAACGAAAGAAACGGAAATTAAAATTCCGCTGGCTTATCCTAAACCTAACCTTAACCCATGTCTAACCAATGACTAGTCTAAACTAAGTATGCACCCCATGCTGTCTATGGGAACGCAGTTTTTAGAATCTTAATATCTCGGATTCTTCTCTTTGGGCCAAAACAAGCTTGATTTGCGGCTCATTTCTAGTCTAAACGATATGATCCTCGCTTACAAAAAGTATGCTTTGGGTGGATTATATTATTTGGGGCTACATGTCATATATCGGATTTTTAATTCCTGATTCCCGGTTAAGAAAGCTTTGCCTATTAAATAAATGGGCCATCCACCAGATGGTGCTGTTGGTGGTAAATATGAAAAATAAAAAAGGGGACATTTGGAGATACATGGTTTCTTCCCCGGCAACAGCAGCAAGTTTTTCCTCCTCTTTCTCTCTTGCAGTGAGCAAAAATAGCCCCGCCTTCAACAAGAGCATCTTTCCACCACGGTGCTCTAGTCTCCACAACACGTGTCCTTTCCATTATAAATGAGGAGGTAGACCATGCCATGGAAAGGAACTGAGTACATTTACTGTGGAGTACTTCGGTTCACGGTCCTCAATGAGTACATTTACTGTGGAGTACTTCAGTTCACGGTCCTCAATGAGTACATTTACTGTGGAGTACTTCAGTGCACGGTCCTCAATGAGTACATTTACTGTGGAGTACTTCAGTGCACGGTCCTCAATGAGTACATTTATGTGGAGTACTTCAGTGCACGGTTCTCAATGAGTACATTTACTGTGGAGTACTTCAGTGCACGGTTCTCAATGAGTACATTTACTGTGGAGTACTTCAGTGCACGGTTCTCAATGAGTACATTTACTGTGGAGTACTTCAGTGCACGGTCCTCAATGAGTACATTTACTGTGGAGTACTTCAGTGCACGGTCCTCAATGAGTACATTTACTGTGGAGTACTTCAGTGCACGGTCCTCAATGAGTACATTTACTGTGGAGTACTTCAGTGCACGGTCCTCAATGAGTACATTTACTGTGGAGTACTTCAGTGCACGGTCCTCAAACATTTTGGGTTAGGGTCAACGACCTAGTGTTGATTTTAACAGAACATTTTGATTTTGTTGTTTCTTGTGAAATTCCATTTTGTTTTAGTCACCTGAAATGTTCTAGTTTTCTAGTTGGTTTTGTCGACCAAAAAAGATTTTGGTAGGCCTTGATGGTGTTGTAATGGCTGATTTTGCACTTGATTGCATGCTGGAAAAAATAAGTAAAAGTACCTCAAAATGTTAAGTACAGTACTTGAGTAAAAGTACACTGAGTGTTTGTTCCTTAACCTGGACCTCACATAATGAATCTCTCAAGTGTGAGCGACTGAGGTTCCAGAAGGACCGGCGACGCCCGGACACCTGTCACCCCTACCATCCTGAGGTGAGGCCACGCCCGCACCAGACACTGTCTGTCTGTCTGTCTGTCTGTCTGTCTGTCTGTCTGTCCAACCAAAGCATTTATGCATTTATTTCCAGGCTGAAAATGCTAAGCGCTCTGCTAAAAGAAAAGAAGGAAAAAAGAAAAAAAATGCTTCCAAATTCCCAGTAGAACTAGGGTTGCCAATGCCAACTGTCCCTTGAAGTACAGAATCTATCGCTTCATTTGGAAACGTAGACGTGTCCCTTATTGAAATGAGGGACTCACTTTTTTCCTTATTTTGGGGGGAATTACAAGTTCATTAAGTTCAAACAGCTCATTTACATAATATCTCTACTGTCTCCAAACAATTTTTTTCAGGAAATTAAGAAAACCTTATATATTACAGCAAGCAATACTGCCTCATCAAAGTTGGTATTGTGACTTTATATACATTATTGTCAGATACTTGCTGTAATGAAGAGGTGCTCTACTTTGTACATTATGCTTATTTTGCACACATAATCAGTAAACACATGTGTAAACAAGCTCACATGTTTTAATACTTTTCAATAAACTAATTCAAATCATGACTGCTTTTCCTTTTTGTGCAAATATACAAATGACTAAAGTTAGTAAGCTGTGCCAATATAAATAATTCAATCAAGTACTGGTACAAAATAAGCATAAATGTGCAAAGTATAAGTAACGGAGGACCTCTTCTTTACACTTGTATGTGTCATTATGTTATCACGACTTAAAGGACCACTTCACCACTTTTCAACTTCTCTTCCTATAATTGGTCCTAACTAATGTTCCTGATAAAATACCACCGTTTTTTCCTACTCAGTCTGTGTCTCATAGGAAGGCTGTGGGAAGTTCAGAAACCCGTCCACCAGTGACATCATCGATGGTGAATCCAAGCTAATAGCAGGCTTTCTTTTCCTGAAAGGTTGCAATGCAAAGGTTGAAGCCATCGTTCTCACGATAATACAAATCTAAATATATTTTAAAACAAATCTTGTTTAAAAAAAAATCTGCCTAATGATGATTCTCTCTCTCTCTCTCTCTCTCTCTCTCTCTCGTCTCATGGTCTCTCCAGGAGAACTCCATGGAGTGTGGAGGTGCTCTGGTCTCTCTCTCTCTCTCTCTCTCTCTCTCTCTCTCTCTCTCTCTCTGTCGTCTCTCATGGTCTCTCTCCAGAACTCCATGGAGTGTGGAGGTGCTCTGGTCTGACTCTCTCTCTCTCTCTGTTGTCTCTCATGGTCTCTCTCTCTCTCTCTCTCTCTCTCTCTCTCTCTCTCTCTCTCTCTCTCTCTCTCTCTCTCTCTCTCTCCCTCTCTCTCCCTCTCTGTCTGTCGTCTCTCATGGTCTCTCTCTCCAGAACTCCATGGAGTGTGGAGGTGCTCTGGTCTGACTCTCTCTCTCTGTTGTCTCTCATGGTCTCTCTCTCCAGGAGAACTCCATGGAATGTGGAGGTGCTGTGGCTCTGCTTCCGTCCGTGGCCGCCACGCTGCTCTGCGCGCTGCTGGCGCTCTTCCCCAGGTGACCAGGGCTGGCCACGCCTCCCCATCCATATCTGGACTTGGATTGGCTTGGCTCGGCAAGCAAAACCACCCTAAACCGTGCCACGGAGAAGAAGAGAACCCCTCGTCCCCTCGCTAGACCCGTGCCCGATTTCGACTCACCACCACCACTGCTACTACCCGGTTCCCATGAAGCCCCACTAGACCCCCGGTAGCGTCCCGCCACCCTCCCCCGGTGAGGCCAATGTATGCTTTGAGCGGCAAGTGCCGACCGGCTCTATAGGCGGCAAGCATCCGCCGCGGCAAACGAAGCCGGTTCGGAAGTAATGAAAAGACTGCAGTTCTCGCCGATGGCCCCCAGAAGGTGTCGCTATTTCCCCTCCTTCTGGTTGCAGAAGAACTCTCATTCCATTAAAGTTTATGGGTGTTTTGCCGGACTTGGTTGTATTACCTTAAGTAAACCTTTTTTTATATATAAATACATTATGTTTTCAATTTCTAGTTTAAAGTCTTCTTTCAATAATCATGATATGCTTCTGCGTTTCTTTATTTTTTTTTTTACTTGCTCCCATAAAAAAAAAGGAAAAAAAAGAAGATAATTCTGAAAGAAGGGCATGCTTTATACTGGTTCTACTGAGTGAAGACCCGCCCTCTCCTTCCAGCCAATAGCATTTGTTTTCCAGTGCCACTCGGGTCTGGAAATCAAAGAATGGTGGATTTGAATTCACTTACATCACGTGGCTTCAAAAACAGGTCTGTGGAAACCAACGGGTGAAGTCACATTATCCCTCCGTCCATACTTTTTAACAGTCTATGGTGCTGACCAGCATGTCACAGTTTCGAGCATTCATACCGTCTGCGAATCGCAGATGCAGCAGTGTTGCCACGACAAAACGTGAACGCAGAAGTAGATTTTGTCTCGTGCATCGTCCCAACCAATCATTTTTATGTAACATCTGCAACCGTTGGTTTTTCTAGTGGTATGCGACATCGTCAGCCACATTTGTTTGTTTTTCATTTGGACCTCACTTTGGTCATTTTAACGTCGACACTTGTCGCTCAAAGCATGATTTGGGCAATAAGTCTGCTTTCGAAAGGATTGACACCGAATGAGTGACGCTTCGGCAGCTGCTGCATAGTTGGTCAATATGGTGCTTTTCTTGGCCAGACCAGTCGAAGACAAACCAAGCTACACTATAGGAGATGTATCGCAGAGGTTTGCGACGTAACAATTGTACGCTTAACAATGCCCTCTCTAGCTTTTAAACCAATGCAAACTGAACTGTTTAGTAATATTCACTATTGCTCACACAACAATGGGTCAATCCTTTGAACGAGCAGCTAATGGCTAGGTCGCCGTTTCTCAACATCAGGTCCGAGGACCACCAGGGGTCCAACATGGACCGGTCACGGGTCTGTAACTCTGAGAGCGTACAAATGAAATGGTTCCATCTGTACACCCTCAGAGTCAAATAAACACTGAGTGTGCTTTCCCAGTACAATAATAATAATAATCTTTATTGTCCCGAAGGATATTTGTCTTCACAGTCTGTTCAAACACCCACATCAAAAACAACACAGAGCACATAACACCAAGTGCAAGATACAATAATTGTTCGTGGGGCACGATTACATACTGTACAAAGTCAATACAAAGACAAAACGTAAGGTGGTTGCACACTGGATGCGTTTTTTGGAAAAACACTGCTAAAAATCCGAACATTGCATCGAGCGACAGGAACGAGGTGACACGAATGAACTGTTCCGTCATTTCGGTATCTTTGAAATATCGAATGAGGTGACATTCGCTTCTGCCCCTCCGTTGACCAGCTCACAATTCAAGGTTATAGAAAGATCAAATATCTTTCGTTGGGAATGCACCTTGTGGATTTATTTTACCGTGTTGTAGATTGGGATCCCAGGCCTAATGCAGTGGTTCTCAACCTGAGGGTTAATTGATGACAGTGAAGTGACAATTTAAGGACTTTTAAGACATTTTTAATACCTAAAAAAACTATACTATAAATACGGGTCAAACATTGGCCAAATAGTCAATTAATATAAGAAAGATGCAAACATTTTGTCTTATTTTCACGCTAAGTATCTGTCAAACTGAGTCAAACTAAAGTAATGCCTCAACTCCTGGGGCGTTAGTTAGGCCTAATGCATATCAAAGTGGAGGTCCCAGAAATTCAAATGGTTGAGAACTGCAAAGCCACCTAACAAGAGATAACAGCCTTTGTCGTAAGAGAGACCGGTATAGCCTTTCCCAGGCTCTGTCCGAATTCTCATGGACGGTAACGTTCTGAAGATTAAAACAAATATTATGAACAATGATGAAGATGATTATTATATGTGGCTGGGGTAATAATGATACCCATGTTTGTTCAATGATTTTTTTAATTATAATTGCCATGATGATGAGAAAAATATACAATATGTTCTATATATTAAGAGATAAAAAAGAGACAGTTTTATTTATTGATTTGCAAGTGGTACCCATAAACTGTGACTATATGAGACTATGAGTCCTCCGACATGAGTGGTTGTTGATATTTGAGCTTTGCCTTATTGAAAGGTATTGGTCCTGTTTGTGTACTTTTTTGAAATAAAATGGTGTTTAAAAAACAATTTAGATGTTGTTCAGATTTTGTTGAAACATACAGTTAGGACCTGCAAAAAAGCATTTATTTAATTCCTAATAGCGTATAATGATTCTATATCTTTGCACAGAAATGGTTATGTTTGCGCCCTCTCTCAGTTATGGGAGTCCGTGACTTTAATGCATGCCAAACTGGGGGTCCTTCAAATTAATCACTGATCTATACAATTCTACTAGGCCCATAACTACTCCTAATCAATTACTCATCCTCCTTCATATTTAATTGTAGGGAAAAAAGTGATCACACCGCTGAACACTGAATGTTTGTAGACGGTTTCAACCAGCTTGCACAGACAGGGCTTGTGTGTGTGTGTGTGTGTGTGCGTGCGTGCGCGTGCGTGCGTGTGCATGTTTTTTCCCAGGCCTTATTATGTGATGCAAAACGTCTGTCTTTTGTGAGGAATAGGATTTTTAATTTGCCCCCAGCATCATCCCTGTCTGTTTCGCCTCCCGTCCTTTGATTTGTTTAATTTAGGCTAGGATGTGACTATATACTTCCAACAGTTGCTTCAAGTTTGGCACGGCATGAAACGCAATGATGCGGAGCGCCGTCCAAACCAATAAACATGTTCTCTATCTACGGAAATTTGATTGGGTGAAATTACAATGAGGAATGAACACTGGAAGCTGTCTACCTTTCATTAAGCTATGCTAATGTATGCAGCACTCGGAAATACACGTTTTTTTCCCCTGGACAGACGACAAACCTCCTGGTGTGTGCGCGCACAGACACACACAGGCCAAACCATCATCTCCGCCCCTGGAGATTTACCTGCCTATAGCCTACGCCCTACGGCTAGATAGATAGACAGACCAGTGGTTCCCAAACTGTGGGTTGTGACCCCCAGGGGGGTCCCCATATGATTATGTAATGTGCAACATTGTCTTCTCACGCATAAACAAACCAATATACAGTATAAGTCTATACATAAAGGGTATCTGCACAGTTCCAAAGTGACTTTGAAATCACTTTGGAATCAACTTCAACATTAAAGCTTCTAATAATCTTCAACATTACAGCTTCTAATAAGCTTCAACATTAAAGCTTCTAATATGTCTGTCTAATATGTTTTTTTAATGATTAAAATGTAATTTTGTCCAATCTGTATGTTAGAGGATAAGGAAGGGATAATGTATGACGCAGCGGTAGTTGTTGAAAAAGAATGGCCAACAACATGTTTAAACACAGAGACAAAGTCGAGGTGTTTAATTACTATTGCCGCGTCATACATGATCCCGCTTATTGCATGGCTAATTTCTTCATTCATAAATTCATAAATTGACCCAAAAGTAACAACAAATTAAAGGAGATATTTCCTTGATTATGGTGATGATGGACAGTAGGCCAGTATGACAGTATGGACAGTAGTGTCCACACTGTCCGTCTGCCCAGCTGCAGCACAGTCACCTCGGAAAACAAGGATTTGAGTTTATCAAATAGAATACATTTTCGGTTACTGCATCGTCAATTTCTGACTTCAAATGTTTTAGTTTACAAAAACATCATTGAGAGCAATAGCTGTAAATTACATTGTGTGTTTGTTTACATAGCTGTCATGTTGGATACAGCATTAAATCCAAGCAGCGCAGCAGGTGCTCCGAGGCTTTAAATCATTGTCATTATGTTGTGTTACAAATAACACACAGATAAACACACAGCTGATCAGTGATTGACCAATCAGAATCAAGCTGGTCACATGACAACTCCAGAAAGAGCAGGATGTAATTAGGTTGATTGAGAACATGCAGGCTCAGAAATGTTTGTTTGTTTCAGGCTCAGAAATGCTCATTTGTTTCTCCTGTTACTTTAGACATGTGTCAGTAAGTAAATATTTTGTTAAACACCTGTCCTTGGTAATGATATACACCTGCCTATAGGTGATCTGTATGATAATATTTAGTAACCTGCTGGAAGGGAAACGGGATAACTTCAAAGTATGATAAAAATGTTATACCTACTTATTTGCCTTCTACCCCTGTCAGAGTAAACATGAAATCATCATAATTATCATGAGCCTACTAATTTCATGTACTGTATGCTTATAGTCCATGGTTTGGGACGGCATAATATATTATGTCATATTTTCATGATTTTGGGACACTATGTCAGAGCCAGGACTTGAACCTGCAGCCTCCTGATTACCAGGCCGGCTCTGTACCCAGTGAGCCACTGTGCATGCTGTTCTTAAAAGGCCGAATAGATAATGACAGAAGAGCCAGAGACTTGTTTCCATTGTGGTTCATAAACATTCGAGCGTCTAGAGATAAACAACAGCAAAAGAAACAATAGACAAATCTCCTGTTATTTTATTTTTTGTATTTTATTTTTGTATCAATGTTGTACTCAAAGGGAACAGCAGACTGCATTGTGGCAGGTAGCAAGTAGATCAGTGACTTAGCACACTGGCTGCATGATCTGGAGATAGTAGGTTCAAACCCCACTCAAATCTTCACTTGCCAAAATCTGCCATTGACCCCCATTCTGAATTTCTCAAATTTAAAAGCACTATATTTCTAAAACTATGAAACAAAGTAAAAAGTTCCAGCATGTGTCTCCACAGTAAGCTGAATTATAAAACGTGTGAATGGAGTTTCTAGGTGAAAGTGATTTTTTACGTGCCACTATCTGCCATTGAGCCCCATTATAAATTTCTCAAATTTGAAAGCACTATATTTCTAAAACTATGAAACATTTCAAAGATTCCTTTTCAGGCAAACATGTCCACCGTAAGATGAACCTAAATAGGTTTGAATGGGGTTTCTAGGTGTAAGTATGTAGGACTAGTAGCATGCCAAAGTTTGTGCTATTGCCATTGAGAATGCATTGGGCGTTTAAGTTAAATAACTCAGAAACTACAAAACATTTCAAAGTAAAAAGTTCCAGCATGTGTCTCCACAGTAAGCTGAATTATAAAACGTGTGAATGGAGTTTCTAGGTGAAAGTGATTTTGACGTGCCACTATCTGCCATTGAGCCCCATTGTAAAATTCTCAAATTTTAAAGCACTATATTTCTAAAACTATGAAACATTTCAAAGATTCCTTTTCAGGCAAACATGTCCACCGTAAGATGAACCTAAGTAGGCTTGAATGGGGTTTCTAGGTGTAAGTATGTAGGACTAGTAGCATGCCAAAGTTTGTGCTATTGCCATTGAGAATGCATTGGGCGTTAAAGTTAAATAACTCAGAAACTACAAAACATTTCAAAGTAAAAAGTTCCAGCATGTGTCTCCACAGTAAGCTGAATTATAAAAAGTGTGAATGGAGTTTCTAGGTGAAAGTGCTTTTTTGACGTGCCAATATCTGCCATTGAGCCCCATTGTAAAATTCTCAAATTTGAAAGCACTATATTTCTAAAACTATGAAACATTTCAAAGATTCCTTTTCAGGCAAACATGTCCACCGTAAGATGAACCTAAGTAGGCTTGAATGGGGTTTCTAGGTGTAAGTATGTAGGACTAGTAGCATGCCAAAGTTTGTGCTATTGCCATTGAGAATGCATTGGGCGTTAAAGTTAAATAACTCAGAAACTACAAAACATTTCAAAGTAAAAAGTTCCAGCATGTGTCTCCACAGTAAGCTGAATTATAAAACGTGTGAATGGAGTTTCTAGGTGAAAGTGATTTTGACGTGCCACTATCTGCCATTATAAATTTCTCACATTTAAATCACTATATTTCTAAAACTATGAAACATTTCAAAGATTCCTTTTCAGGCAAACTGTTACATACTCGAGGATGGTATATTTACATGTATTATATATGAGACCGTGACTATATTTCTATATATTGTATATTATACAAGGGGTATTTATATATATATATATATATATATATTATGTTATACGGTGATTATATTTATACATATATATAATATAGTATACAGTGATTATGATAGTATGGAGTGGTCGGTCATATGCTGTTGCATAGTATGGAGTGCTGATTGCAGTTCTCAGTCACAGGTCTGGCTGGTGCTCGGAGGCGGAGACTTACCTTCCACCTGCCCAACTTGTCAACGGGAGCCTATCATCATCAGAAGGCCAGCCAGAGGAAGACTACTTAAGAGCAGCTGTGATGCCAGCTCGTGGGCACTGTGACTCAGTCTGACATACTGAGGGCACCTTGTCCAGGGAGCTGTGTAAAGAGTCTAACATTCACGAGGGACTCCAGTGTGGAGCGCTCTGCGTGATTACCAAAAATCTAACCCACCTTGCTGTGGTACCGTTACAAGAAGTTATACTGTGTTGTAATAATCGGGAGTGTGGGAGCTTGATTTTTGTAAACGGTTTGTATTTTGGTTAGGACTAGAAAGAGTAGAGAGTTTAGATAGGTTGATAATTTGTAACCTTTCTTTTTCTGTTGATGGTTAGGATTAGCTAGAGGGTTCTGTTTCCATTAGGATAGGTTTAGTCTGTTTTGTTGTTTTCCCTGAGTTGCCCCATACAGCCTTTTTTGTTTCATTATATAAAGTAAATAACCTTTAAGTTCATCTTGTAAACGGGCTCAGCTCGGGAGGGCTCAGCCCTAAACTTTAAGTTGGTTGGAAACCCAGAAACTACCGTTATTAGTCGTTTACAGGTTGTCTAGACAGGAGGTTACTGATATATATATATAGCGGGATTATATATATATATTCATGTTATACTATTGTCTTAATTGTATATATATACCTTCTGTCTATTGTATAAAGCCTTATTGAAGTGGTGCGAATAAAAACGAATTCACTTGCCAGCCTTGTTGCGTCCTTTAAGTACCCCTAGATATATGAAGGAAACGTAACAATTGGGGGCTCTGGAAAACGGCTGGCTGAGTGAATTTGTTGTTGTTTACGCGACTTGAATAAGGCAGTGGAGATGGCAACCTTTGATCTCAATGCGTTCGTGGCCGATCCCTCCATAGGTGAGTTTGACATTTGTCGTAAAGAGGACTTGATAAAAATTGCGGAGCACTATAGGATCACGGTAAAAAGTGGGGATGCCAAAGCTAAAATCAAAGACCTGGTGTTCACGAGACTGGTGGAGATGGGTGTCCTGATCATTCCTGGTTTGGTTCCTGATGTTCCAACTAGCTTGCCTCAGTTCCCTGCCGAAGAGTTAAAAGCGGATGGGCTTACAACTGCATTTGTAGGGGGGACAGACGGGGCCATAGGAGGTAGTGGGGTTGATGGGTCCGAAAAGGGGGAGGACAAGGGCACGGCACCCCCGGTGGGACTGCCTCCGGTGGTGAGGTCTAAGAACATTCTCGACCCCCCACGATCGCGCCTGGGTTCAGGATCCTCCTCGGGTTCAGCTGGGTCTACTAAGTCCGTATCGGAAGGTTCTCAGGTAAAGGTGCGCATAGCGCGCATGAAAAAGAAAGAACGAGAACGAGAGAGGGAACATGAAAGAGAGTTCCAATTGAAAATCACAAAAATGAATGTGGATAAGGAAATCCGCATACGGCAGATGGAGTTGGAATGGGAGAGGGAAAAGGCAAGCTTGACCACAGCAGATGCAGGGTCATCTACAGGTCAACAGGCACCCCAGCAACGGTCCGGTCCCAGTCTCGGTGACACACCAGGTACGTCAAGATTTGACATTACACGGCATATTGGATTAGTCCCCATTTTTCGTGAGTCTGAGGTGGATTCGTACTTTAATGCATTTGAGCGTGTGGCTACTGCTCTCGCTTGGCCCAAGGACGTTTGGTCCATTTTGCTCCAGTGTAAGCTGCTGGGTAAAGCACAGGAGGTCATGGCCGCGCTCTCTGTTCAGGATAGTATGAATTATGACACTGTAAAAGCAAGCATTCTACGGGCATTTGAAAAAGTCCCCGAAGCGTATCGTCAGCAGTTTAGGCAGCATACTAAAAATGCTAGCCAAACTTTTGTCGAGTTCGCTCGGGAGAAAGAGGCTCTGTTCGACAGGTGGTGCGCGGCAAGCAAAGTAACGGATTGTAAATCACTGCGCGCACTGCTGTTGATGGAAGAGTTTAAAAGGGGCTTGCCCGACAGTATATGCATGCACTTGAATGAACAGAGAGTGGCGTCATTGGGGGATGCTGCTATCTTCGCTGATGAGTTTGTTCTGACGCATAATAATGTGTTTCATGCTCCAGAGTCAAGTCTAAACAAAGCTCGCAAATCTGGTGATGCGCGTAATTACGAACAGACTCAGCGTTCGCCTGAGCGGGGTGGTGCTAAACAGAGGGAGGATCGCACTTGTCATTATTGCAAAAAGGTGGGGCATTTGATCGCCCAGTGCAGAGCAAAACAACGGCAAGATCACAATGGTACTAAGAGTATGGGATTGATCAGAATGGAGAAAAGTGTGGGAAATGCTTTTGTGGGTGCACGTTCTGGTCCTGACGCCAGTTATGATCCGTTTGTATTGGATGGCGAAGTATCGGTGTCACAGCATTCTGTTGAGCGCACTGCGGTACGCATGCTGAGGGACACTGGGGCTCAACAAAGTGTTATACTAGCGGGTGTACTGCCTTTGAATGGCGATACGGCCTGCGGGTCGAGTGTAGTGATACGAGGGATGGATATGGGATATATTTCTGTGCCCTTGCACACGCTGTATGTACATTCTGCTCTGGTCTCTGGGTACTTTAAGGTGGCGGTGCGTGATGAATTACCAATTGAGGGGATTTCATTTATCATGGGGAATGATATCGCAGGTGGGAAACTGCGATATCATCCTGTGTTGGAAGTGATAAACTGTCCTGTGGTGGAATGTGTTACTGCCAACGACCCCCTGTGTATGAAATATCCTAAGGCTTTTCCAGCTTGTGTGATCACCCGTGCACAGTCACGTAAAGTGGGGAAGGATTCTGATTTAGCTGACTCTATTGTCATGCGCGCTCTCGCAAGTGACAAAATGTTGTCTGCCGCTCCTAAAGCGTTGACACAACTGCAGAGTGTTAATGCCAGGGGGAGGGAGGTAACTGAGGGTGGGAAAAATCATTTGATTTTGCCTGTAACCAGGGAAAGCCTTATCCAAGCACAAGATAAGGATTCCACATTGAAGAAATGTCTAGCGGCTGTGTTGAGCCAAGAGGAAATTAAAACAAGGGGCACGGGTTACTTTAGTGACCAAGGGTTGTTAATGCGCAAATGGTGTCCAAATGGTGAACAGGAATCAGATTGGAGCGCAGTGGTCCAAATTGTGGTCCCAACTGCATACCGACAGCAGGTTCTCTCGTTAGCTCACGATCATGATTGGGCGGGGCATTTGGGAATTACAAAAACATATTCCCGAATCCTAAAACACTTCTTTTGGCCGGGGTTGAAACAAAGTGTTTCCCAATATTGTCGCACTTGTGCGATCTGTCAGCTGACGGGCAAACCTAACCAAACCATTCCTGCTGCGCCGCTCTGTCCGATTCCTGCCGTTGGAGAACCATTTGAAAAGGTTATTGTGGATTGTGTGGGGCCTTTGCCTCGTACGAAGGCTGGGAATCAGTATCTACTGACTATTATGTGTGCTGCTACTAGATTTCCCGAAGCTATTCCTCTGCGCAACATAACTGCCACCTCAGTGTTAAAAGCTCTAACCAGGTTCTTTACTACGTGGGGCTTTTGCAAGGTTATCCAAACGGATCAGGGTACTAATTTCTTGTCAAAAGTATTTAAGCAAGTGATGGAAACACTGTCTGTCCACCATGTGATCTCAAGTGCCTATCACCCGGAGTCTCAGGGGGCGCTAGAACGGTGGCATCAGACATTGAAATCCATGTTGCGTAAATACTGCTTTGAGGCTAAAAGAAGTTGGGATGACGGGATTCCATTTGTGTTGTTTGCGGCTCGTGACGCAGTACAGGAATCTCTAGGGTTTGCTCCTAATGAGTTGGTGTTCGGACATACGGTCCGCGGCCCCCTTAAGGTCATGAAGGACAAGCTGATGGCCGCTGACGTGACTCCTGACACCAATGTGTTAGACTTTGTTAACAAACTTAAAGGTCGGCTCGAGAAAGCGTGTTCTCTGGCTAGAGAGTGGCTGAAGGCTTCTCAGACAGACATGAAGAGGCGTCATGATAAAGTTGCGGTTAAACAAATCTTTAAGGCAGGTGATCAAGTCCTAGCCTTACTGCCTGTTCAGGGCTCTGCTCTATCAGCCCGGTTTTCAGGTCCTTTTATGGTTCTGGAAAAAATCAGCGACACGAACTATGTGATTGGAACTCCTGACAGGAGGCGTAAGAGCCGTGTCTGTCACGTTAACATGTTGAAGGAATTCCATGTGAGGGGAGTAGGGCTAATGGTGGCTGAGCCAAATTCTTCTCCTACAGAGAGTGTGGATGGCCAGGGTGATCCTATGGATCTACAGGCTGCGGAGGACGATGGGTTGGTGCTGCGAGCATCACCTGCACCCCAGGGTCGCCTCTGTAATTCAGAAATGCTGATTAAGTTGCCTAAGACTCTCACTCACCTACGCACTGAACAACAACGTGACGTCATGAGGTTAGTGAAGGATTTCCCTATTCTATTCGGGGATATTCCCACTCGCACCACTGTGCTCGAGCATGATATTGATGTGCAGGCTGCACGGCCCATTAAGCAACACGCTTATCGCGTAAACCCAACTAAGCGTGCGCTCTTGAGGAAGGAGGCGGAGTATCTCCTTGAGCATAACCTGGCACGACCAAGTTCTAGTCCATGGAGTAGCCCGTGTTTGCTGCAGCTTAAAAGCGATGGTAGTCCTAGATTTTGTACGGATTATAGGAGGGTGAATGCGGTGACGGTCCAAGACGCTTTTCCTTTGCCGAGGATGGAAGATTGCGTGGATAATTTGGGGTCTGCTGCTTTTGTTACTAAACTGGACTTATTAAAGGGTTATTGGCAAATCCCCTTAACCCGTCGTGCCTCTGAAATTTCTGCTTTTGTCACACCGGACCATTTTCTCCAGTATAGTGTCATGGCATTTGGCATGTGCAATGCGCCCGCTACCTTTCAGCGAATGGTTAATATTGTGTTGGAGGGGGTGCCTAATTGCAATGCATACCTAGATGATTTGATCGTCTATTCAGGGAGTTGGGACGAGCATATTGAACGCTTGTACACAGTGTTCACTCGTCTAGCTAAAGCTGCGCTGACTTTGAATCTAGCCAAATGTGAATTCGGCAAAGCTACCGTGACGTATTTGGGACGGCAAGTAGGCCAGGGGCAGGTGCGGCCTATTGAGGCTAAAGTCGCTGCCATCACCGCCTACCCCGCTCCCACTACGGTTCGAGAGTTGCGCCGGTTCCTTGGCATGGCTGGTTACTACAGAGGGTTTTGCAAAAACTTCTCGACTGTTGCTTATCCCCTCACCAATTTATTGAGTCCTACGAAACCCTTTATCTGGTCTCTCGAGTGTCGTTATGCATTTGAAACTGTCAAATCTCTCCTGTGTAGTGCGCCGGTCTTGGCTGCTCCCGACTTCAGTCGCCCGTTTACCCTGGAGGTGGACGCGAGTGGTGTGGGTGCTGGAGCTGTCCTGCAGCAGGAGGACGTGAGTGGACTTGTCCATCCCGTTTGCTATTTCTCCCGGAAATTCAACAAATACCAGGTGAAATATGCAACCGTGGAGAAAGAGGCCTTGGCTGTATTGTTTGCGCTGCAGTTCTTTGAAGTGTACGTGGGGTCGAGTCCGTTGCCGGTGGTCTGTTACACGGACCACAACCCCTTGGTATTCTTGCAGCGCATGCGCAATCACAACCAGCGGCTCATGAGATGGGCAATTCTCATTCAGGATTACAATTTGGAAATTCGACACAAAAAGGGGGCAGATAACGTAATGGCAGACGCCCTGTCTAGAGGGTGGTAGAGATAGGGTCAAACTTTGTTTGATTTTGGGGGTGGGGGTGTTACATACTCGAGGATTGTATATTTATATGTATTATATATGATACCGTGACTGTATTTCTATATATTGTATATTATACAAGGGGTATTTATATATATATATATATATATATTATGTTATACGGTGATTATATTGATACATATAGATATTATAGTATACAGTGATGTGGCATAGTATGGAGTGCTGATTGCAGTTCTCAGTCACAGGTCTGGCTGGTGCTCGGAGGCGGAGACTGACCTTCCACCTGCCCACCTCGTCAACGGGAGCCTATCATCATCAGAAGGCCAGCCAGAGGAAGACTACTTAAGAGCAGCTGTGATGCCAGCTCGTTGGCACTGTGACTCAGTCTGACATACTGAGAGCACCTTGTCCAGGGAGCTGTGTAAAGAATCTAACATTCACGAGGGACTCCAGGGTGGAGAGCTCTGCGTGATTACCTGTGGTACCGTTACAAGAAGTTATACTGTGTTGTAATAATCGGGAGTGTGGGAGCTTGATTTTTGTAAACAGTTTATATTTTGGTTAGGACTAGAAAGAGTAGAGAGTTTAGATAGGTTGATAATTTGTAACCTTTCTTTTTCTGTTGACGGTTAGGATTAGCTAGAGGGTTCTGTTTCCATTAGGATAGGTTTAGTCTGTTTTGTTGTTTTCCCTGAGTTGCCCCATACAGCCTTCTTTTTGTTTTCATTATATATAAGTAAATAATCTTTAAGTTGGTTGGAAACCCAGAAACTACCGTTATTAGTCGCTTACAGGTTTTCTAGACAGGAGGATATTGATATAGATATATATGGCCGTATTCTATATATATATATTCATAATATACCATTGTATTAATTGTATATATATATATACTCTGTCTATGATAAAACCTTATTGAAATGGTGTAAATAAACACAAATTCCCTTGCCAGCCTTGTTGCGTCCTTCAAGTACCCCTAGATATATGAAGGAAACGTAACAACAAGGACTAGTAGCATGCCAAAGTTTGTGCTATTGCCATTGAGAATGCATTGGGCGTTAAAGTTAAATAACTCAGAAACTACAAAACATTTCAAAGTAAAAAGTTCCAGCATGTGTCTCCACAGTAAGCTGAATTATAAAAAGTGTGAATGGAGTTTCTAGGTGAAAGTGCTTTTTTGACGTGCCAATATCTGCCATTGAGCCCCATTGTAAAATTCTCAAATCTGAAAGCACTATATTTCTAAAACTATAAAAACATTTCAAAGATTCCTTTTCAGGCAAACATGTCCACCGTAAGATGAACCTAAGTAGGCTTGAATGGGGTTTCTAGGTGTAAGTATGTAGGACTAGTAGCATGCCAAAGTTTGTGCTATTGCCATTGAGAATGCATTGGGCGTTAAAGTTAAATAACTCAGAAACTACAAAACATTTCAAAGTAAAGATTTCCAGCATGTGTCTCCACAGTAAGCTGAATTATAAAAAGTGTGAATGGAGTTTCTAGGTTAAAGTGCTTTTTTGACGTGCCAATATCTGCCATTGAGCCCCATTGTAAAATTCTCAAATTTGAAAGCACTATATTTCTAAAACTATGAGACATTTCAAGGCAATTTCAGGCAAACATGTCCACCGTAAGATGAACCTAAGTAGGCTTGAATGGGGTTTCTAGGTGTAAGTATGTAGGACTAGTAGCATGCCAAAGTTTGTGCTATTGCCATTGAGAATGCATTGGGCGTTAAAGTTAAATAACTCAGAAACTACAAAACATTTCAAAGTAAAAAGTTCCAGCATGTGTCTCCACAGTAAGCTGAATTATAAAAAGTGTGAATGGAGTTTCTAGGTGAAAGTGCTTTTTTGACGTGCCAATATCTGCCATTGAGCCCCATTGTAAAATTCTCAAATTTGAAAGCACTATATTTCTAAAACTATGAAACATTTCAAAGATTCCTTTTCAGGCAAACATGTCCACCGTAAGATGAACCTAAGTAGGCTTGAATGGGGTTTCTAGGTGTAAGTATGTAGGACTAGTAGCATGCCAAAGTTTGTGCTATTGCCATTGAGAATGCATTGGGCGTTAAAGTTAAATAACTCAGAAACTACAAAACATTTCAAAGTAAAAGGTTCCAGCATGTGTCTCCACAGTAAGCTGAATTATAAAAAGTGTGAATGGAGTTTCTAGGTTAAAGTGCTTTTTTGACGTGCCAATATCTGCCATTGAGCCCCATTGTAAAATTCTCAAATTTGAAAGCACTATATTTCAAAAACTATGAAACATTTCAAAGATTCCTTTTCAGGCAAACATGTCCACCGTAAGATGAACCCAAGTAGGCTTGAATGGGGTTTCTAGGTGTAAGTATGTAGGACTAGTAGCATGCCAAAGTTTGTGCTATTGCCATTGAGAATGCATTGGGCGTTAAAGTTAAATAACTCAGAAACTACAAAACATTTCAAAGTAAAAAGTTCCAGCATGTGTCTCCACAGTAAGCTGAATTATAAAACGTGTGAATGGAGTTTCTAGGTGAAAGTGATTTTGACGTACCACTATCTGCCATTATAAATTTCTCACATTTAAAGCACTATATTTCTAAAACTATGAAACATTTCAAAGAATCCTTTTCAGGCAAACATGTCCACCGTAAGATGAACCTAAGTAGGCTTGAATGGGGTTTCTAGGTGTAAGTATGTAGGACTAGTAGCATGCCAAAGTTTGTGCTATTGCCATTGAGAATGCATTGGGCGTTAAAGTTAAATAACTCAGAAACTACAAAACATTTCAAAGTAAAAAGTTCCAGCATGTGTCTCCACAGTAAGCTGAATTATAAAAAGTGTGAATGGAGTTTCTAGGTGAAAGTGCTTTTTTGACGTGCCAATATCTGCCATTGAGCCCCATTGTAAAATTCTCAAATTTGAAAGCACTATATTTCTAAAACTATGAAACATTTCAAAGATTCCTTTTCAGGCAAACATGTCCACCGTAAGATGAACCTAAGTAGGCTTGAATGGGGTTTCTAGGTGTAAGTATGTAGGACTAGTAGCATGCCAAAGTTTGTGCTATTGCCATTGAGAATGCATTGGGCGTTAAAGTTAAATAACTCAGAAACTACAAAACATTTCAAAGTAAAAAGTTCCAGCATGTGTCTCCACAGTAAGCCGAATTATAAAACGTGTGAATGGAGTTTCTAGGTGAAAGTGATTTTGACGTGCCGCTATCTGCCATTATAAATTTCTCACATTTAAAGCACTATATTTCTAAAACTATGAAACATTTCAAAGATTCCTTTTCAGGCAAACATGTCCACCGTAAGATGAACCTAAATAGGTTTGAATGGGGATTCTAGGTGTAAGTATGTAGGACTAGTAGCATGCCAAAGTTTAAAAAAAAATTCGGACGGCATACTATAGCATGTCGTTTTTCGTGATTTTGGACTATTTGAAAAAAAGATGAAAATCATGAAAAAACGACATACTATAGTTCATGGCTTCGGACGGCATACTATAGCATGTCGTTTTTCATGATTTTGGAGGATTTGAAAAAAAGATGAAAATCATGAAAAAACGACATACTATAGTCCATGGTTTGGGACGGCATAATATATTATGTCATATTTTCATGATTTTGGGACACTATGTCAGAGCCAGGACTAGAACCTGCAGCCTCCTGATTACCAGGCAGGCTCTGTACCCAGTGAGCCACTGTGCATGCTGTTCTTAAAAGGCCGAATAGATAATGACAGAAGAGCCAGAGACTTGTTTCCATTGTGGTTCATAAACATTCAAGCGTCTAGAGATAAACAACAGCAAAATAAACAATAGACAAATCTCCTGTTATTTTATTTTTTGTATTTTATTTTTGTATCAATGTTGTACTCAAAGGGAACAGCAGACTGCATTGTGGCAGGTAGCAAGTAGATCAGTGACTTAGCACACTGGCTGCATGATCTGGAGATAGTGGGTTCAAACCCCACTCAAATCTTTACTTGCCAAAATCTGCCATTGACCCCCATTCTGAATTTCTCAAATTTAAAAGCACTATATTTCTAAAACTATGAAACATTTCAAAGATTCCTTTTCAGGCAAACATGTCCACCGTAAGATGAACCTAAGTAGGCTTGAATGGGGTTTCTAGGTGTAAGTATGTAGGACTAGTAGCATGCCAAAGTTTGTGCTATTGCCATTGAGAATGCATTGGGCGTTAAAGTTAAATAACTCAGAAACTACAAAACATTTCAAAGTAAAAAGTTCCAGCATGTGTCTCCACAGTAAGCTAAATTATAAAAAGTGTGAATGGAGTTTCTAGGTGAAAGTGCTTTTTTGACGTGCCAATATCTGCCATTGATCCCCATTGTAAAATTCTCAAATTTGAAAGCACTATATTTCTAAAACTATGAAACATTTCAAAGAATCCTTTTCAGGCAAACATGTCCACCGTAAGATGAACCTAAGTAGGCTTGAATGGGGTTTCTAGGTGTAAGTATGTAGGACTAGTAGCATGCCAAAGTTTGTGCTATTGCCATTGAGAATGCATTGGGCGTTAAAGTTAAATAACTCAGAAACTACAAAACATTTCAAAGTAAAAAGTTCCAGCATGTGTCTCCACAGTAAGCTGAATTATAAAAAGTGTGAATGGAGTTTCTAGGTGAAAGTGCTTTTTTGACGTGCCAATATCTGCCATTGAGCCCCATTGTAAAATTCTCAAATTTGAAAGCACTATATTTCTAAAACTATGAAATATTTCAAAGATTCCTTTTCAGGCAAACATGTCCACCGTAAGATGAACCTAAGTAGGCTTGAATGGGGTTTCTAGGTGTAAGTATGTAGGACTAGTAGCATGCCAAAGTTTGTGCTATTGCCATTGAGAATGCATTGGGCGTTAAAGTTAAATAACTCAGAAACTACAAAACATTTCAAAGTAAAAAGTTCCAGCATGTGTCTCCACAGTAAGCTGAATTATAAAAAGTGTGAATGGAGTTTCTAGGTGAAAGTGCTTTTTTGACGTGCCAATATCTGCCATTGAGCCCCATTGTAAAATTCTCAAATTTGAAAGCACTATATTTCTAAAACTATGAAACATTTCAAAGATTCCTTTTCAGGCAAACATATCTACCGTAAGATGAACCTAAGTAGGCTTGAATGGGGTTTCTAGGTGTAAGTATGTAGGACTAGTAGCATGCCAAAGTTTGTGCTATTGCCATTGAGAATGCATTGGGCGTTAAAGTTAAATAACTCAGAAACTACAAAACATTTCAAAGTAAAAAGTTCCAGCATGTGTCTCCACAGTAAGCTGAATTATAAAACGTGTGAATGGAGTTTCTAGGTGAAAGTGATTTTGACGTGCCGCTATCTGCCATTATAAATTTCTCACATTTAAAGCACTATATTTCTAAAACTATGAAACATTTCAAAGATTCCTTTTCAGGCAAACATGTCCACCGTAAGATGAACCTAAATAGGTTTGAATGGGGATTCTAGGTGTAAGTATGTAGGACTAGTAGCATGCCAAAGTTTTAAAAAAAATCGGACGGCATACTATAGCATGTCGTTTTTCATGATTTTGGAGGATTTGAAAAAAAGATGAAAATCATGAAAAAACGACATACTATAGTCCATGGTTTGGGACGGCATAATATATTATGTCATATTTTCATGATTTTGGGACACTATGTCAGAGCCAGGACTTGAACCTGCAGCCTCCTGATTACCAGGCAGGCTCTGTACCCAGTGAGCCACTGTGCATGCTGTTCTTAAAAGGCCGAATAGATAATGACAGAAGAGCCAGAGACTTGTTTCCATTGTGGTTCATAAACATTCAAGCGTCTAGAGATAAACAACAGCAAAATAAACAATAGACAAATCTCCTGTTATTTTATTTTTTGTATTTTATTTTTGTATCAATGTTGTACTCAAAGGGAACAGCAGACTGCATTGTGGCAGGTAGCAAGTAGATCAGTGACTTAGCACACTGGCTGCATGATCTGGAGATAGTGGGTTCAAACCCCACTCAAATCTTTACTTGCCAAAATCTGCCATTGACCCCCATTCTGAATTTCTCAAATTTAAAAGCACTATATTTCTAAAACTATGAAACATTTCAAAGATTCCTTTTCAGGCAAACATGTCCACCGTAAGATGAACCTAAGTAGGCTTGAATGGGGTTTCTAGGTGTAAGTATGTAGGACTAGTAGCATGCCAAAGTTTGTGCTATTGCCATTGAGAATGCATTGGGCGTTAAAGTTAAATAACTCAGAAACTACAAAACATTTCAAAGTAAAAAGTTCCAGCATGTGTCTCCACAGTAAGCTGAATTATAAAAAGTGTGAATGGAGTTTCTAGGTGAAAGTGCTTTTTTGACGTGCCAATATCTGCCATTGAGCCCCATTGTAAAATTCTCAAATTTGAAAGCACTATATTTCTAAAACTATGAAACATTTCAAAGATTCCTTTTCAGGCAAACATATCCACCGTAAGATGAACCTAAGTAGGCTTGAATGGGGTTTCTAGGTGTAAGTATGTAGGACTAGTAGCATGACAAAGTTTGTGCTATTGCCATTGAGAATGCATTGGGCGTTAAAGTTAAATAACTCAGAAACTACAAAACATTTCAAAGTAAAAAGTTCCAGCATGTGTCTCCACAGTAAGCTGAATTATAAAACGTGTGAATGGAGTTTCTAGGTGAAAGTGATTTTGACGTGCCGCTATCTGCCATTATAAATTTCTCACATTTAAAGCACTATATTTCTAAAACTATGAAACATTTCAAAGATTCCTTTTCAGGCAAACATGTCCACCGTAAGATGAACCTAAATAGGTTTGAATGGGGATTCTAGGTGTAAGTATGTAGGACTAGTAGCATGCCAAAGTTAAAAAAAAAATCGGACGGCATACTATAGCATGTCGTTTTTCGTGATTTTGGACTATTTGAAAAAAAGATGAAAATCATGAAAAAACGACATACTATAGTTCATGGCTTCGGACGGCATACTATAGCATGTCGTTTTTCATGATTTTGGAGGATTTGAAAAAAAGATGAAAATCATGAAAAAACGACATACTATAGTCCATGGTTTGGGACGGCATAATATATTATGTCATATTTTCATGATTTTGGGACACTATGTCAGAGCCAGGACTTGAACCTGCAGCCTCCTGATTACCAGGCAGGCTCTGTACCCAGTGAGCCACTGTGCATGCTGTTCTTAAAAGGCCGAATAGATAATGACAGAAGAGCCAGAGACTTGTTTCCATTGTGGTTCATAAACATTCAAGCGTCTAGAGATAAACAACAGCAAAAGAAACAATAGACAAATCTCCTGTTATTTTATTTTTTGTATTTTATTTTTGTATCAATGTTGTACTCAAAGGGAACAGCAGACTGCATTGTGGCAGGTAGCAAGTAGATCAGTGACTTAGCACACTGGCTGCATGATCTGGAGATAGTGGGTTCAAACCCCACTCAAATCTTTACTTGCCAAAATCTGCCATTGACCCCCATTCTGAATTTCTCAAATTTAAAAGCACTATATTTCTAAAACTATGAAACATTTCAAAGATTCCTTTTCAGGCAAACATGTCCACCGTAAGATGAACCTAAGTAGGCTTGAATGGGGTTTCTAGGTGTAAGTATGTAGGACTAGTAGCATGCCAAAGTTTGTGCTATTGTCATTGAGAATGCATTGGGCGTTAAAGTTAAATAACTCAGAAACTACAAAACATTTCAAAGTAAAAAGTTCCAGCATGTGTCTCCACAGTAAGCTGAATTATAAAAAGTGTGAATGGAGTTTCTAGGTGAAAGTGCTTTTTTGACGTGCCAATATCTGCCATTGAGCCCCATTGTAAAATTCTCAAATTTGAAAGCACTATATTTCTAAAACTATGAGACATTTCAAAGATTCCTTTTCAGGCAAACATGTCCACCGTAAGATGAACCTAAGTAGGCTTGAATGGGGTTTCTAGGTGTAAGTATGTAGGACTAGTAGCATGCCAAAGTTTGTGCTATTGCCATTGAGAATGCATTGGGCGTTAAAGTTAAATAACTCAGAAACTACAAAACATTTCAAAGTAAAAAGTTCCAGCATGTGTCTCCACAGTAAGCTGAGTTATAAAAAGTGTGAATGGAGTTTCTAGGTGAAAGTGCTTTTTTGACGTGCCAATATCTGCCATTGAGCCCCATTGTAAAATTCTCAAATTTGAAAGCACTATATTTCTAAAACTATGAAACATTTCAAAGATTCCTTTTCAGGCAAACATGTCCACCGTAAGATGAACCTAAGTAGGCTTGAATGGGGTTTCTAGGTGTAAGTATGTAGGACTAGTAGCATGCCAAAGTTTGTGCTATTGCCATTGAGAATGCATTGGGCGTTAAAGTTAAATAACTCAGAAACTACAAAACATTTCAAAGTAAAAAGTTCCAGCATGTGTCTCCACAGTAAGCTGAATTATAAAAAGTGTGAATGGAGTTTCTAGGTTAAAGTGCTTTTTTGACGTGCCAATATCTGCCATTGAGCCCCATTGTAAAATTCTCAAATTTGAAAGCACTATATTTCAAAAACTATGAAACATTTCAAAGATTCCTTTTCAGGCAAACATGTCCACCGTAAGATGAACCTAAGTAGGCTTGAATGGGGTTTCTAGGTGTAAGTATGTAGGACTAGTAGCATGCCAAAGTTTGTGCTATTGCCATTGAGAATGCATTGGGCGTTAAAGTTAAATAACTCAGAAACTACAAAACATTTCAAAGTAAAAAGTTCCAGCATGTGTCTCCACAGTAAGCTGAATTATAAAACGTGTGAATGGAGTTTCTAGGTGAAAGTGATTTTGACGTGCCACTATCTGCCATTATAAATTTCTCACATTTAAAGCACTATATTTCTAAAACTATGAAACATTTCAAAGATTCCTTTTCAGGCAAACATGTCCACCGTAAGATGAACCTAAGTAGGCTTGAATGGGGTTTCTAGGTGTAAGTATGTAGGACTAGTAGCATGCCAAATTTTGTGCTATTGCCATTGAGAATGCATTGGGCGTTAAAGTTAAATAACTCAGAAACTACAAAACATTTCAAAGTAAAAAGTTCCAGGATGTGTCTCCACAGTAAGCTGAATTATAAAAAGTGTGAATGGAGTTTCTAGGTGAAAGTGCTTTTTTGACGTGCCAATATCTGCCATTGAGCCCCATTGTAAAATTCTCAAATTTGAAAGCACTATATTTCTAAAACTATGAAACATTTCAAAGATTCCTTTTCAGGCAAACATGTCCACCGTACGATGAACCTAAGTAGGCTTGAATGGGGTTTCTAGGTGTAAGTATGTAGGACTAGTAGCATGACAAAGTTTGTGCTATTGCCATTGAGAATGCATTGGGCGTTAAAGTTAAATAACTCAGAAACTACAAAACATTTCAAAGTAAAAAGTTCCAGCATGTGTCTCCACAGTAAGCCGAATTATAAAACGTGTGAATGGAGTTTCTAGGTGAAAGTGATTTTGACGTGCCGCTATCTGCCATTATAAATTTCTCACATTTAAAGCACTATATTTCTAAAACTATGAAACAATTCAAAGATTCCTTTTCAGGCAAACATGTCCACCGTAAGATGAACCTAAATAGGTTTGAATGGGGATTCTAGGTGTAAGTATGTAGGACTAGTAGCATGCCAAAGTTTAAAAAAAAATTCGGACGGCATACTATAGCATGTCGTTTTTCGTGATTTTGGACTATTTGAAAAAAAGATGAAAATCATGAAAAAACGACATACTATAGTTCATGGCTTCGGACGGCATACTATAGCATGTCGTTTTTCATGATTTTGGAGGATTTGAAAAAAAGATGAAAATCATGAAAAAACGACATACTATAGTCCATGGTTTGGGACGGCATAATATATTATGTCATATTTTCATGATTTTGGGACACTATGTCAGAGCCAGGACTAGAACCTGCAGCCTCCTGATTACCAGGCAGGCTCTGTACCCAGTGAGCCACTGTGCATGCTGTTCTTAAAAGGCCGAATAGATAATGACAGAAGAGCCAGAGACTTGTTTCCATTGTGGTTCATAAACATTCAAGCGTCTAGAGATAAACAACAGCAAAATAAACAATAGACAAATCTCCTGTTATTTTATTTTTTGTATTTTATTTTTGTATCAATGTTGTACTCAAAGGGAACAGCAGACTGCATTGTGGCAGGTAGCAAGTAGATCAGTGACTTAGCACACTGGCTGCATGATCTGGAGATAGTGGGTTCAAACCCCACTCAAATCTTTACTTGCCAAAATCTGCCATTGACCCCCATTCTGAATTTCTCAAATTTAAAAGCACTATATTTCTAAAACTATGAAACATTTCAAAGATTCCTTTTCAGGCAAACATGTCCACCGTAAGATGAACCTAAGTAGGCTTGAATGGGGTTTCTAGGTGTAAGTATGTAGGACTAGTAGCATGCCAAAGTTTGTGCTATTGCCATTGAGAATGCATTGGGCGTTAAAGTTAAATAACTCAGAAACTACAAAACATTTCAAAGTAAAAAGTTCCAGCATGTGTCTCCACAGTAAGCTAAATTATAAAAAGTGTGAATGGAGTTTCTAGGTGAAAGTGCTTTTTTGACGTGCCAATATCTGCCATTGATCCCCATTGTAAAATTCTCAAATTTGAAAGCACTATATTTCTAAAACTATGAAACATTTCAAAGAATCCTTTTCAGGCAAACATGTCCACCGTAAGATGAACCTAAGTAGGCTTGAATGGGGTTTCTAGGTGTAAGTATGTAGGACTAGTAGCATGCCAAAGTTTGTGCTATTGCCATTGAGAATGCATTGGGCGTTAAAGTTAAATAACTCAGAAACTACAAAACATTTCAAAGTAAAAAGTTCCAGCATGTGTCTCCACAGTAAGCTGAATTATAAAAAGTGTGAATGGAGTTTCTAGGTGAAAGTGCTTTTTTGACGTGCCAATATCTGCCATTGAGCCCCATTGTAAAATTCTCAAATTTGAAAGCACTATATTTCTAAAACTATGAAACATTTCAAAGATTCCTTTTCAGGCAAACATTTCCACCGTAAGATGAACCTAAGTAGGCTTGAATGGGGTTTCTAGGTGTAAGTATGTAGGACTAGTAGCATGCCAAAGTTTGTGCTATTGCCATTGAGAATGCATTGGGCGTTAAAGTTAAATAACTCAGAAACTACAAAACATTTCAAAGTAAAAAGTTCCAGCATGTGTCTCCACAGTAAGCTGAATTATAAAAAGTGTGAATGGAGTTTCTAGGTTAAAGTGCTTTTTTGACGTGCCAATATCTGCCATTGAGCCCCATTGTAAAATTCTCAAATTTGAAAGCACTATATTTCTAAAACTATGAAACATTTCAAAGATTCCTTTTCAGGCAAACATGTCCACCGTAAGATGAACCTAAGTAGGCTTGAATGGGGTTTCTAGGTGTAAGTATGTAGGACTAGTAGCATGCCAAATTTTGTGCTATTGCCATTGAGAATGCATTGGGCGTTAAAGTTAAATAACTCAGAAACTACAAAACATTTCAAAGTAAAAAGTTCCAGGATGTGTCTCCACAGTAAGCTGAATTATAAAAAGTGTGAATGGAGTTTCTAGGTGAAAGTGCTTTTTTGACGTGCCAATATCTGCCATTGAGCCCCATTGTAAAATTCTCAAATTTGAAAGCACTATATTTCTAAAACTATGAAACATTTCAAAGATTCCTTTTCAGGCAAACATGTCCACCGTACGATGAACCTAAGTAGGCTTGAATGGGGTTTCTAGGTGTAAGTATGTAGGACTAGTAGCATGACAAAGTTTGTGCTATTGCCATTGAGAATGCATTGGGCGTTAAAGTTAAATAACTCAGAAACTACAAAACATTTCAAAGTAAAAAGTTCCAGCATGTGTCTCCACAGTAAGCCGAATTATAAAACGTGTGAATGGAGTTTCTAGGTGAAAGTGATTTTGACGTGCCGCTATCTGCCATTATAAATTTCTCACATTTAAAGCACTATATTTCTAAAACTATGAAACAATTCAAAGATTCCTTTTCAGGCAAACATGTCCACCGTAAGATGAACCTAAATAGGTTTGAATGGGGATTCTAGGTGTAAGTATGTAGGACTAGTAGCATGCCAAAGTTTAAAAAAAAATTCGGACGGCATACTATAGCATGTCGTTTTTCGTGATTTTGGACTATTTGAAAAAAAGATGAAAATCATGAAAAAACGACATACTATAGTTCATGGCTTCGGACGGCATACTATAGCATGTCGTTTTTCATGATTTTGGAGGATTTGAAAAAAAGATGAAAATCATGAAAAAACGACATACTATAGTCCATGGTTTGGGACGGCATAATATATTATGTCATATTTTCATGATTTTGGGACACTATGTCAGAGCCAGGACTAGAACCTGCAGCCTCCTGATTACCAGGCAGGCTCTGTACCCAGTGAGCCACTGTGCATGCTGTTCTTAAAAGGCCGAATAGATAATGACAGAAGAGCCAGAGACTTGTTTCCATTGTGGTTCATAAACATTCAAGCGTCTAGAGATAAACAACAGCAAAATAAACAATAGACAAATCTCCTGTTATTTTATTTTTTGTATTTTATTTTTGTATCAATGTTGTACTCAAAGGGAACAGCAGACTGCATTGTGGCAGGTAGCAAGTAGATCAGTGACTTAGCACACTGGCTGCATGATCTGGAGATAGTGGGTTCAAACCCCACTCAAATCTTTACTTGCCAAAATCTGCCATTGACCCCCATTCTGAATTTCTCAAATTTAAAAGCACTATATTTCTAAAACTATGAAACATTTCAAAGATTCCTTTTCAGGCAAACATGTCCACCGTAAGATGAACCTAAGTAGGCTTGAATGGGGTTTCTAGGTGTAAGTATGTAGGACTAGTAGCATGCCAAAGTTTGTGCTATTGCCATTGAGAATGCATTGGGCGTTAAAGTTAAATAACTCAGAAACTACAAAACATTTCAAAGTAAAAAGTTCCAGCATGTGTCTCCACAGTAAGCTAAATTATAAAAAGTGTGAATGGAGTTTCTAGGTGAAAGTGCTTTTTTGACGTGCCAATATCTGCCATTGATCCCCATTGTAAAATTCTCAAATTTGAAAGCACTATATTTCTAAAACTATGAAACATTTCAAAGAATCCTTTTCAGGCAAACATGTCCACCGTAAGATGAACCTAAGTAGGCTTGAATGGGGTTTCTAGGTGTAAGTATGTAGGACTAGTAGCATGCCAAAGTTTGTGCTATTGCCATTGAGAATGCATTGGGCGTTAAAGTTAAATAACTCAGAAACTACAAAACATTTCAAAGTAAAAAGTTCCAGCATGTGTCTCCACAGTAAGCTGAATTATAAAAAGTGTGAATGGAGTTTCTAGGTGAAAGTGCTTTTTTGACGTGCCAATATCTGCCATTGAGCCCCATTGTAAAATTCTCAAATTTGAAAGCACTATATTTCTAAAACTATGAAACATTTCAAAGATTCCTTTTCAGGCAAACATTTCCACCGTAAGATGAACCTAAGTAGGCTTGAATGGGGTTTCTAGGTGTAAGTATGTAGGACTAGTAGCATGCCAAAGTTTGTGCTATTGCCATTGAGAATGCATTGGGCGTTAAAGTTAAATAACTCAGAAACTACAAAACATTTCAAAGTAAAAAGTTCCAGCATGTGTCTCCACAGTAAGCTGAATTATAAAAAGTGTGAATGGAGTTTCTAGGTTAAAGTGCTTTTTTGACGTGCCAATATCTGCCATTGAGCCCCATTGTAAAATTCTCAAATTTGAAAGCACTATATTTCTAAAACTATGAAACATTTCAAAGATTCCTTTTCAGGCAAACATGTCCACCGTAAGATGAACCTAAGTAGGCTTGAATGGGGTTTCTAGGTGTAAGTATGTAGGACTAGTAGCATGCCAAAGTTTGTGCTATTGCCATTGAGAATGCATTGGGCGTTAAAGTTAAATAACTCAGAAACTACAAAACATTTCAAAGTAAAAAGTTCCAGCATGTGTCTCCACAGTAAGCTGAATTATAAAAAGTGTGAATGGAGTTTCTAGGTGAAAGTGCTTTTTTGACGTGCCAATATCTGCCATTGAGCCCCATTGTAAAATTCTCAAATTTGAAAGCACTATATTTCTAAAACTATGAAACATTTCAAAGATTCCCTTTCAGGCAAACATATCTACCGTAAGATGAACCTAAGTAGGCTTGAATGGGGTTTCTAGGTGTAAGTATGTAGGACTAGTAGCATGCCAAAGTTTGTGCTATTGCCATTGAGAATGCATTGGGCGTTAAAGTTAAATAACTCAGAAACTACAAAACATTTCAAAGTAAAAAGTTCCAGCATGTGTCTCCACAGTAAGCTGAATTATAAAACGTGTGAATGGAGTTTCTAGGTGAAAGTGATTTTGACGTGCCGCTATCTGCCATTATAAATTTCTCACATTTAAAGCACTATATTTCTAAAACTATGAAACATTTCAAAGATTCCTTTTCAGGCAAACATGTCCACCGTAAGATGAACCTAAATAGGTTTGAATGGGGATTCTAGGTGTAAGTATGTAGGACTAGTAGCATGCCAAAGTTTTAAAAAAAATCGGACGGCATACTATAGCATGTCGTTTTTCATGATTTTGGAGGATTTGAAAAAAAGATGAAAATCATGAAAAAACGACATACTATAGTCCATGGTTTGGGACGGCATAATATATTATGTCATATTTTCATGATTTTGGGACACTATGTCAGAGCCAGGACTTGAACCTGCAGCCTCCTGATTACCAGGCAGGCTCTGTACCCAGTGAGCCACTGTGCATGCTGTTCTTAAAAGGCCGAATAGATAATGACAGAAGAGCCAGAGACTTGTTTCCATTGTGGTTCATAAACATTCAAGCGTCTAGAGATAAACAACAGCAAAAGAAACAATAGACAAATCTCCTGTTATTTTATTTTTTGTATTTTATTTTTGTATCAATGTTGTACTCAAAGGGAACAGCAGACTGCATTGTGGCAGGTAGCAAGTAGATCAGTGACTTAGCACACTGGCTGCATGATCTGGAGATAGTGGGTTCAAACCCCACTCAAATCTTTACTTGCCAAAATCTGCCATTGACCCCCATTCTGAATTTCTCAAATTTAAAAGCACTATATTTCTAAAACTATGAAACATTTCAAAGATTCCTTTTCAGGCAAACATGTCCACCGTAAGATGAACCTAAGTAGGCTTGAATGGGGTTTCTAGGTGTAAGTATGTAGGACTAGTAGCATGCCAAAGTTTGTGCTATTGCCATTGAGAATGCATTGGGCGTTAAAGTTAAATAACTCAGAAACTACAAAACATTTCAAAGTAAAAAGTTCCAGCATGTGTCTCCACAGTAAGCTGAATTATAAAAAGTGTGAATGGAGTTTCTAGGTTAAAGTGCTTTTTTGACGTGCCAATATCTGCCATTGAGCCCCATTGTAAAATTCTCAAATTTGAAAGCACTATATTTCTAAAACTATGAAACATTTCAAAGATTCCTTTTCAGGCAAACATGTCCACCGTAAGATGAACCTAAGTAGGCTTGAATGGGGTTTCTAGGTGTAAGTATGTAGGACTAGTAGCATGCCAAAGTTTGTGCTATTGCCATTGAGAATGCATTGGGCGTTAAAGTTAAATAACTCAGAAACTACAAAACATTTCAAAGTAAAAAGTTCCAGCATGTGTCTCCACAGTAAGCTGAATTATAAAAAGTGTGAATGGAGTTTCTAGGTGAAAGTGCTTTTTTAACGTGCCAATATCTGCCATTGAGCCCCATTGTAAAATTCTCAAATTTGAAAGCACTATATTTCTAAAACTATGAAACATTTCAAAGATTCCTTTTCAGGCAAACATATCCACCGTAAGATGAACCTAAGTAGGCTTGAATGGGGTTTCTAGGTGTAAGTATGTAGGACTAGTAGCATGCCAAAGTTTGTGCTATTGCCATTGAGAATGCATTGGGCGTTAAAGTTAAATAACTCAGAAACTACAAAACATTTCAAAGTAAAAAGTTCCAGCATGTGTCTCCACAGTAAGCTGAATTATAAAACGTGTGAATGGAGTTTCTAGGTGAAAGTGATTTTGACGTGCCGCTATCTGCCATTATAAATTTCTCACATTTAAAGCACTATATTTCTAAAACTATGAAACATTTCAAAGATTCCTTTTCAGGCAAACATGTCCACCGTAAGATGAACCTAAATAGGTTTGAATGGGGATTCTAGGTGTAAGTATGTAGGACTAGTAGCATGCCAAAGTTTTAAAAAAAATCGGACGGCATACTATAGCATGTCGTTTTTCATGATTTTGGAGGATTTGAAAAAAAGATGAAAATCATGAAAAAACGACATACTATAGTCCATGGTTTGGGACGGCATAATATATTATGTCATATTTTCATGATTTTGGGACACTATGTCAGAGCCAGGACTTGAACCTGCAGCCTCCTGATTACCAGGCAGGCTCTGTACCCAGTGAGCCACTGTGCATGCTGTTCTTAAAAGGCCGAATAGATAATGACAGAAGAGCCAGAGACTTGTTTCCATTGTGGTTCATAAACATTCAAGCGTCTAGAGATAAACAACAGCAAAATAAACAATAGACAAATCTCCTGTTATTTTATTTTTTGTATTTTATTTTTGTATCAATGTTGTACTCAAAGGGAACAGCAGACTGCATTGTGGCAGGTAGCAAGTAGATCAGTGACTTAGCACACTGGCTGCATGATCTGGAGATAGTGGGTTCAAACCCCACTCAAATCTTTACTTGCCAAAATCTGCCATTGACCCCCATTCTGAATTTCTCAAATTTAAAAGCACTATATTTCTAAAACTATGAAACATTTCAAAGATTCCTTTTCAGGCAAACATGTCCACCGTAAGATGAACCTAAGTAGGCTTGAATGGGGTTTCTAGGTGTAAGTATGTAGGACTAGTAGCATGCCAAAGTTTGTGCTATTGCCATTGAGAATGCATTGGGCGTTAAAGTTAAATAACTCAGAAACTACAAAACATTTCAAAGTAAAAAGTTCCAGCATGTGTCTCCACAGTAAGCTGAATTATAAAAAGTGTGAATGGAGTTTCTAGGTGAAAGTGCTTTTTTGACGTGCCAATATCTGCCATTGAGCCCCATTGTAAAATTCTCAAATTTGAAAGCACTATATTTCTAAAACTATGAAACATTTCAAAGATTCCTTTTCAGGCAAACATATCCACCGTAAGATGAACCTAAGTAGGCTTGAATGGGGTTTCTAGGTGTAAGTATGTAGGACTAGTAGCATGACAAAGTTTGTGCTATTGCCATTGAGAATGCATTGGGCGTTAAAGTTAAATAACTCAGAAACTACAAAACATTTCAAAGTAAAAAGTTCCAGCATGTGTCTCCACAGTAAGCTGAATTATAAAACGTGTGAATGGAGTTTCTAGGTGAAAGTGATTTTGACGTGCCGCTATCTGCCATTATAAATTTCTCACATTTAAAGCACTATATTTCTAAAACTATGAAACATTTCAAAGATTCCTTTTCAGGCAAACATGTCCACCGTAAGATGAACCTAAATAGGTTTGAATGGGGATTCTAGGTGTAAGTATGTAGGACTAGTAGCATGCCAAAGTTAAAAAAAAAATCGGACGGCATACTATAGCATGTCGTTTTTCGTGATTTTGGACTATTTGAAAAAAAGATGAAAATCATGAAAAAACGACATACTATAGTTCATGGCTTCGGACGGCATACTATAGCATGTCGTTTTTCATGATTTTGGAGGATTTGAAAAAAAGATGAAAATCATGAAAAAACGACATACTATAGTCCATGGTTTGGGACGGCATAATATATTATGTCATATTTTCATGATTTTGGGACACTATGTCAGAGCCAGGACTTGAACCTGCAGCCTCCTGATTACCAGGCAGGCTCTGTACCCAGTGAGCCACTGTGCATGCTGTTCTTAAAAGGCCGAATAGATAATGACAGAAGAGCCAGAGACTTGTTTCCATTGTGGTTCATAAACATTCAAGCGTCTAGAGATAAACAACAGCAAAATAAACAATAGACAAATCTCCTGTTATTTTATTTTTTGTATTTTATTTTTGTATCAATGTTGTACTCAAAGGGAACAGCAGACTGCATTGTGGCAGGTAGCAAGTAGATCAGTGACTTAGCACACTGGCTGCATGATCTGGAGATAGTGGGTTCAAACCCCACTCAAATCTTTACTTGCCAAAATCTGCCATTGACCCCCATTCTGAATTTCTCAAATTTAAAAGCACTATATTTCTAAAACTATGAAACATTTCAAAGATTCCTTTTCAGGCAAACATGTCCACCGTAAGATGAACCTAAGTAGGCTTGAATGGGGTTTCTAGGTGTAAGTATGTAGGACTAGTAGCATGCCAAAGTTTGTGCTATTGCCATTGAGAATGCATTGGGCGTTAAAGTTAAATAACTCAGAAACTACAAAACATTTCAAAGTAAAAAGTTCCAGCATGTGTCTCCACAGTAAGCTGAATTATAAAAAGTGTGAATGGAGTTTCTAGGTGAAAGTGCTTTTTTGACGTGCCAATATCTGCCATTGAGCCCCATTGTAAAATTCTCAAATTTGAAAGCACTATATTTCTAAAACTATGAAACATTTCAAAGATTCCTTTTCAGGCAAACATATCCACCGTAAGATGAACCTAAGTAGGCTTGAATGGGGTTTCTAGGTGTAAGTATGTAGGACTAGTAGCATGACAAAGTTTGTGCTATTGCCATTGAGAATGCATTGGGCGTTAAAGTTAAATAACTCAGAAACTACAAAACATTTCAAAGTAAAAAGTTCCAGCATGTGTCTCCACAGTAAGCTGAATTATAAAACGTGTGAATGGAGTTTCTAGGTGAAAGTGATTTTGACGTGCCGCTATCTGCCATTATAAATTTCTCACATTTAAAGCACTATATTTCTAAAACTATGAAACATTTCAAAGATTCCTTTTCAGGCAAACATGTCCACCGTAAGATGAACCTAAATAGGTTTGAATGGGGATTCTAGGTGTAAGTATGTAGGACTAGTAGCATGCCAAAGTTAAAAAAAAAATCGGACGGCATACTATAGCATGTCGTTTTTCGTGATTTTGGACTATTTGAAAAAAAGATGAAAATCATGAAAAAACGACATACTATAGTTCATGGCTTCGGACGGCATACTATAGCATGTCGTTTTTCATGATTTTGGAGGATTTGAAAAAAATATGAAAATCATGAAAAAACGACATACTATAGTCCATGGTTTGGGACGGCATAATATATTATGTCATATTTTCATGATTTTGGGACACTATGTCAGAGCCAGGACTTGAACCTGCAGCCTCCTGATTACCAGGCAGGCTCTGTACCCAGTGAGCCACTGTGCATGCTGTTCTTAAAAGGCCGAATAGATAATGACAGAAGAGCCAGAGACTTGTTTCCATTGTGGTTCATAAACATTCAAGCATCTAGAGATAAACAACAGCAAAAGAAACAATAGACAAATCTCCTGTTATTTTATTTTTTGTATTTTATTTTTGTATCAATGTTGTACTCAAAGGGAACAGCAGACTGCATTGTGGCAGGTAGCAAGTAGATCAGTGACTTAGCACACTGGCTGCATGATCTGGAGATAGTGGGTTCAAACCCCACTCAAATCTTTACTTGCCAAAATCTGCCATTGACCCCCATTCTGAATTTCTCAAATTTAAAAGCACTATATTTCTAAAACTATGAAACATTTCAAAGATTCCTTTTCAGGCAAACATGTCCACCGTAAGATGAACCTAAGTAGGCTTGAATGGGGTTTCTAGGTGTAAGTATATATGTAGGACTAGTAGCATGCCAAAGTTTGTGCTATTGCCATTGAGAATGCATTGGGCGTTAAAGTTAAATAACTCAGAAACTACAAAACATTTCAAAGTAAAAAGTTCCAGCATGTGTCTCCACAGTAAGCTGAATTATAAAAAGTGTGAATGGAGTTTCTAGGTTAAAGTGCTTTTTTGACGTGCCAATATCTGCCATTGAGCCCCATTGTAAAATTCTCAAATTTGAAAGCACTATATTTCTAAAACTATGAAACATTTCAAAGATTCCTTTTCAGGCAAACATGTCCACCGTAAGATGAACCTAAGTAGGCTTGAATGGGGTTTCTAGGTGTAAGTATGTAGGACTAGTAGCATGCCAAAGTTTGTGCTATTGCCATTGAGAATGCATTGGGCGTTAAAGTTAAATAACTCAGAAACTACAAAACATTTCAAAGTAAAAAGTTCCAGCATGTGTCTCCACAGTAAGCTGAATTATAAAAAGTGTGAATGGAGTTTCTAGGTGAAAGTGCTTTTTTGACGTGCCAATATCTGCCATTGAGCCCCATTGTAAAATTCTCAAATTTGAAAGCACTATATTTCTAAAACTATGAAACATTTCAAAGATTCCTTTTCAGGCAAACATATCCACCGTAAGATGAACCTAAGTAGGCTTGAATGGGGTTTCTAGGTGTAAGTATGTAGGACTAGTAGCATGCCAAAGTTTGTGCTATTGCCATTGAGAATGCATTGGGCGTTAAAGTTAAATAACTCAGAAACTACAAAACATTTCAAAGTAAAAAGTTCCAGCATGTGTCTCCACAGTAAGCTGAATTATAAAACGTGTGAATGGAGTTTCTAGGTGAAAGTGATTTTGACGTGCCGCTATCTGCCATTATAAATTTCTCACATTTAAAGCACTATATTTCTAAAACTATGAAACATTTCAAAGATTCCTTTTCAGGCAAACATGTCCACCGTAAGATGAACCTAAATAGGTTTGAATGGGGATTCTAGGTGTAAGTATGTAGGACTAGTAGCATGCCAAAGTAAAAAAAAAAATCGGACGGCATACTATAGCATGTCGTTTTTCATGATTTTGGAGGATTTGAAAAAAAGATGAAAATCATGAAAAAACGACATACTATAGTCCATGGTTTGGGACGGCATAATATATTATGTCATATTTTCATGATTTTGGGACACTATGTCAGAGCCAGGACTTGAACCTGCAGCCTCCTGATTACCAGGCAGGCTCTGTACCCAGTGAGCCACTGTGCATGCTGTTCTTAAAAGGCCGAATAGATAATGACAGAAGAGCCAGAGACTTGTTTCCATTGTGGTTCATAAACATTCAAGCGTCTAGAGATAAACAACAGCAAAATAAACAATAGACAAATCTCCTGTTATTTTATTTTTTGTATTTTATTTTTGTATCAATGTTGTACTCAAAGGGAACAGCAGACTGCATTGTGGCAGGTAGCAAGTAGATCAGTGACTTAGCACACTGGCTGCATGATCTGGAGATAGTGGGTTCAAACCCCACTCAAATCTATACTTGCCAAAATCTGCCATTGACCCCCATTCTGAATTTCTCAAATTTAAAAGCACTATATTTCTAAAACTATGAAACATTTCAAAGATTCCTTTTCAGGCAAACATGTCCACCGTAAGATGAACCTAAGTAGGCTTGAATGCGGTTTCTAGGTGTAAGTATGTAGGACTAGTAGCATGCCAAAGTTTGTGCTATTGCCATTGAGAATGCATTGAAGTTAAATAACTCAGAAACTACAAAACATTTCAAAGTAAAAAGTTCCAGCATGTGTCTCCACAGTAAGCTGAATTATAAAAAGTGTGAATGGAGTTTCTAGGTGAAAGTGCTTTTTTGACGTGCCAATATCTGCCATTGAGCCCCATTGTAAAATTCTCAAATTTGAAAGCACTATATTTCTAAAACTATGAAACATTTCAAAGATTCCTTTTCAGGCAAACATATCCACCGTAAGATGAACCTAAGTAGGCTTGAATGGGGTTTCTAGGTGTAAGTATGTAGGACTAGTAGCATGACAAAGTTTGTGCTATTGCCATTGAGAATGAATTGGGCGTTAAAGTTAAATAACTCAGAAACTACAAAACATTTCAAAGTAAAAAGTTCCAGCATGTGTCTCCACAGTAAGCTGAATTATAAAACGTGTGAATGGAGTTTCTAGGTGAAAGTGATTTTGACGTGCCGCTATCTGCCATTATAAATTTCTCACATTTAAAGCACTATATTTCTAAAACTATGAAACATTTCAAAGATTCCTTTTCAGGCAAACATGTCCACCGTAAGATGAACCTAAATAGGTTTGAATGGGGATTCTAGGTGTAAGTATGTAGGACTAGTAGCATGCCAAAGTTAAAAAAAAATCGGACGGCATACTATAGCATGTCGTTTTTCATGATTTTGGAGGATTTGAAAAAAAGATGAAAATCATGAAAAAACTACATACTATAGTCCATGGTTTGGGACGGCATAATATATTATGTCATATTTTCATGATTTTGGGACACTATGTCAGAGCCAGGACTTGAACCTGCAGCCTCCTGATTACCAGGCAGGCTCTGTACCCAGTGAGCCACTGTGCATGCTGTTCTTAAAAGGCCGAATAGATAATGACAGAAGAGCCAGAGACTTGTTTCCATTGTGGTTCATAAACATTCAAGCATCTAGAGATAAACAACAGCAAAAGAAACAATAGACAAATCTCCTGTTATTTTATTTTTTGTATTTTATTTTTGTATCAATGTTGTACTCAAAGGGAACAGCAGACTGCATTGTGGCAGGTAGCAAGTAGATCAGTGACTTAGCACACTGGCTGCATGATCTGGAGATAGTGGGTTCAAACCCCACTCAAATCTTTACTTGCCAAAATCTGCCATTGACCCCCATTCTGAATTTCTCAAATTTAAAAGCACTATATTTCTAAAACTATGAAACATTTCAAAGATTCCTTTTCAGGCAAACATGTCCACCGTAAGATGAACCTAAGTAGGCTTGAATGGGGTTTCTAGGTGTAAGTATATATGTAGGACTAGTAGCATGCCAAAGTTTGTGCTATTGCCATTGAGAATGCATTGGGCGTTAAAGTTAAATAACTCAGAAACTACAAAACATTTCAAAGTAAAAAGTTCCAGCATGTGTCTCCACAGTAAGCTGAATTATAAAAAGTGTGAATGGAGTTTCTAGGTTAAAGTGCTTTTTTGACGTGCCAATATCTGCCATTGAGCCCCATTGTAAAATTCTCAAATTTGAAAGCACTATATTTCTAAAACTATGAAACATTTCAAAGATTCCTTTTCAGGCAAACATGTCCACCGTAAGATGAACCTAAGTAGGCTTGAATGGGGTTTCTAGGTGTAAGTATGTAGGACTAGTAGCATGCCAAAGTTTGTGCTATTGCCATTGAGAATGCATTGGGCGTTAAAGTTAAATAACTCAGAAACTACAAAACATTTCAAAGTAAAAAGTTCCAGCATGTGTCTCCACAGTAAGCTGAATTATAAAAAGTGTGAATGGAGTTTCTAGGTGAAAGTGCTTTTTTGACGTGCCAATATCTGCCATTGAGCCCCATTGTAAAATTCTCAAATTTGAAAGCACTATATTTCTAAAACTATGAAACATTTCAAAGATTCCTTTTCAGGCAAACATATCCACCGTAAGATGAACCTAAGTAGGCTTGAATGGGGTTTCTAGGTGTAAGTATGTAGGACTAGTAGCATGCCAAAGTTTGTGCTATTGCCATTGAGAATGCATTGGGCGTTAAAGTTAAATAACTCAGAAACTACAAAACATTTCAAAGTAAAAAGTTCCAGCATGTGTCTCCACAGTAAGCTGAATTATAAAACGTGTGAATGGAGTTTCTAGGTGAAAGTGATTTTGACGTGCCGCTATCTGCCATTATAAATTTCTCACATTTAAAGCACTATATTTCTAAAACTATGAAACATTTCAAAGATTCCTTTTCAGGCAAACATGTCCACCGTAAGATGAACCTAAATAGGTTTGAATGGGGATTCTAGGTGTAAGTATGTAGGACTAGTAGCATGCCAAAGTAAAAAAAAAAATCGGACGGCATACTATAGCATGTCGTTTTTCATGATTTTGGAGGATTTGAAAAAAAGATGAAAATCATGAAAAAACGACATACTATAGTCCATGGTTTGGGACGGCATAATATATTATGTCATATTTTCATGATTTTGGGACACTATGTCAGAGCCAGGACTTGAACCTGCAGCCTCCTGATTACCAGGCAGGCTCTGTACCCAGTGAGCCACTGTGCATGCTGTTCTTAAAAGGCCGAATAGATAATGACAGAAGAGCCAGAGACTTGTTTCCATTGTGGTTCATAAACATTCAAGCGTCTAGAGATAAACAACAGCAAAATAAACAATAGACAAATCTCCTGTTATTTTATTTTTTGTATTTTATTTTTGTATCAATGTTGTACTCAAAGGGAACAGCAGACTGCATTGTGGCAGGTAGCAAGTAGATCAGTGACTTAGCACACTGGCTGCATGATCTGGAGATAGTGGGTTCAAACCCCACTCAAATCTATACTTGCCAAAATCTGCCATTGACCCCCATTCTGAATTTCTCAAATTTAAAAGCACTATATTTCTAAAACTATGAAACATTTCAAAGATTCCTTTTCAGGCAAACATGTCCACCGTAAGATGAACCTAAGTAGGCTTGAATGCGGTTTCTAGGTGTAAGTATGTAGGACTAGTAGCATGCCAAAGTTTGTGCTATTGCCATTGAGAATGCATTGAAGTTAAATAACTCAGAAACTACAAAACATTTCAAAGTAAAAAGTTCCAGCATGTGTCTCCACAGTAAGCTGAATTATAAAAAGTGTGAATGGAGTTTCTAGGTGAAAGTGCTTTTTTGACGTGCCAATATCTGCCATTGAGCCCCATTGTAAAATTCTCAAATTTGAAAGCACTATATTTCTAAAACTATGAAACATTTCAAAGATTCCTTTTCAGGCAAACATATCCACCGTAAGATGAACCTAAGTAGGCTTGAATGGGGTTTCTAGGTGTAAGTATGTAGGACTAGTAGCATGACAAAGTTTGTGCTATTGCCATTGAGAATGAATTGGGCGTTAAAGTTAAATAACTCAGAAACTACAAAACATTTCAAAGTAAAAAGTTCCAGCATGTGTCTCCACAGTAAGCTGAATTATAAAACGTGTGAATGGAGTTTCTAGGTGAAAGTGATTTTGACGTGCCGCTATCTGCCATTATAAATTTCTCACATTTAAAGCACTATATTTCTAAAACTATGAAACATTTCAAAGATTCCTTTTCAGGCAAACATGTCCACCGTAAGATGAACCTAAATAGGTTTGAATGGGGATTCTAGGTGTAAGTATGTAGGACTAGTAGCATGCCAAAGTAAAAAAAAAATCGGACGGCATACTATAGCATGTCGTTTTTCATGATTTTGGAGGATTTGAAAAAAAGATGAAAATCATGAAAAAACTACATACTATAGTCCATGGTTTGGGACGGCATAATATATTATGTCATATTTTCATGATTTTGGGACACTATGTCAGAGCCAGGACTTGAACCTGCAGCCTCCTGATTACCAGGCAGGCTCTGTACCCAGTGAGCCACTGTGCATGCTGTTCTTAAAAGGCCGAATAGATAATGACAGAAGAGCCAGAGACTTGTTTCCATTGTGGTTCATAAACATTCAAGCGTCTAGAGATAAACAACAGCAAAATAAACAATAGACAAATCTCCTGTTATTTTATTTTTTGTATTTTATTTTTGTATCAATGTTGTACTCAAAGGGAATAGCAGACTGCATTGTGGCAGGTAGCAAGTAGATCAGTGACTTAGCACACTGGCTGCATGATCTGGAGATAGTGGGTTCAAACCCCACTCAAATCTTTACTTGCCAAAATCTGCCATTGACCCCCATTCTGAATTTCTCAAATTTAAAAGCACTATATTTCTAAAACTATGAAACATTTCAAAGATTCCTTTTCAGGCAAACATGTCCACCGTAAGATGAACCTAAGTAGGCTTGAATGGGGTTTCTAGGTGTAAGTATGTAGGACTAGTAGCATGCCAAAGTTTGTGCTATTGCCATTGAGAATGCATTGGGCGTTAAAGTTAAATAACTCAGAAACTACAAAAAATTTCAAAGTAAAAAGTTCCAGCATGTGTCTCCACAGTAAGCTGAATTATAAAAAGTGTGAATGGAGTTTCTAGGTGAAAGTGCTTTTTTGACGTGCCAATATCTGCCATTGATCCCCATTGTAAAATTCTCAAATTTGAAAGCACTATATTTCTAAAACTATGAAACATTTCAAAGAATCCTTTTCAGGCAAACATGTCCACCGTAAGATGAACCTAAGTAGGCTTGAATGGGGTTTCTAGGTGTAAGTATGTAGGACTAGTAGCATGCCAAAGTTTGTGCTATTGCCATTGAGAATGCATTGGGCGTTAAAGTTAAATAACTCAGAAACTACAAAACATTTCAAAGTAAAAAGTTCCAGCATGTGTCTCCACAGTAAGCTGAATTATAAAAAGTGTGAATGGAGTTTCTAGGTGAAAGTGCTTTTTTGACGTGCCAATATCTGCCATTGAGCCCCATTGTAAAATTCTCTTGAAAGCACTATATTTCTAAAACTATGAAACATTTCAAAGATTCCTTTTCAGGCAAACATGTCCACCGTAAGATGAACCTAAGTAGGCTTGAATGGGGTTTCTAGGTGTAAGTATGTAGGACTAGTAGCATGCCAAAGTTTGTGCTATTGCCATTGAGAATGCATTGGGCGTTAAAGTTAAATAACTCAGAAACTACAAAACATTTCAAAGTAAAAAGTTCCAGCATGTGTCTCCACAGTAAGCTGAATTATAAAAAGTGTGAATGGAGTTTCTAGGTGAAAGTGCTTTTTTGACGTGCCAATATCTGCCATTGAGCCCCATTGTAAAATTCTCAAATTTGAAAGCACTATATTTCTAAAACTATGAAACATTTCAAAGATTCCTTTTCAGGCAAACATATCCACCGTAAGATGAACCTAAGTAGGCTTGAATGGGGTTTCTAGGTGTAAGTATGTAGGACTAGTAGCATGCCAAAGTTTGTGCTATTGCCATTGAGAATGCATTGGGCGTTAAAGTTAAATAACTCAGAAACTACAAAACATTTCAAAGTAAAAAGTTCCAGCATGTGTCTCCACAGTAAGCTGAATTATAAAACGTGTGAATGGAGTTTCTAGGTGAAAGTGATTTTGACGTGCCGCTATCTGCCATTATAAATTTCTCACATTTAAAGCACTATATTTCTAAAACTATGAAACATTTCAAAGATTCCTTTTCAGGCAAACATGTCCACCGTAAGATGAACCTAAATAGGTTTGAATGGGGATTCTAGGTGTAAGTATGTAGGACTAGTAGCATGCCAAAGTTTTAAAAAAAATCGGACGGCATACTATAGCATGTCGTTTTTCATGATTTTGGAGGATTTGAAAAAAAGATGAAAATCATGAAAAAACGACATACTATAGTCCATGGTTTGGGACGGCATAATATATTATGTCATATTTTCATGATTTTGGGACACTATGTCAGAGCCAGGACTTGAACCTGCAGCCTCCTGATTACCAGGCAGGCTCTGTACCCAGTGAGCCACTGTGCATGCTGTTCTTAAAAGGCCGAATAGATAATGACAGAAGAGCCAGAGACTTGTTTCCATTGTGGTTCATAAACATTCAAGCGTCTAGAGATAAACAACAGCAAAAGAAACAATAGACAAATCTCCTGTTATTTTATTTTTTGTATTTTATTTTTGTATCAATGTTGTACTCAAAGGGAACAGCAGACTGCATTGTGGCAGGTAGCAAGTAGATCAGTGACTTAGCACACTGGCTGCATGATCTGGAGATAGTGGGTTCAAACCCCACTCAAATCTTTACTTGCCAAAATCTGCCATTGACCCCCATTCTGAATTTCTCAAATTTAAAAGCACTATATTTCTAAAACTATGAAACATTTCAAAGATTCCTTTTCAGGCAAACATGTCCACCGTAAGATGAACCTAAGTAGGCTTGAATGGGGTTTCTAGGTGTAAGTATGTAGGACTAGTAGCATGCCAAAGTTTGTGCTATTGCCATTGAGAATGCATTGAAGTTAAATAACTCAGAAACTACAAAACATTTCAAAGTAAAAAGTTCCAGCATGTGTCTCCACAGTAAGCTGAATTATAAAAAGTGTGAATGGAGTTTCTAGGTGAAAGTGCTTTTTTGACGTGCCAATATCTGCCATTGAGCCCCATTGTAAAATTCTCAAATTTGAAAGCACTATATTTCTAAAACTATGAAACATTTCAAAGATTCCTTTTCAGGCAAACATATCCACCGTAAGATGAACCTAAGTAGGCTTGAATGGGGTTTCTAGGTGTAAGTATGTAGGACTAGTAGCATGACAAAGTTTGTGCTATTGCCATTGAGAATGAATTGGGCGTTAAAGTTAAATAACTCAGAAACTACAAAACATTTCAAAGTAAAAAGTTCCAGCATGTGTCTCCACAGTAAGCTGAATTATAAAACGTGTGAATGGAGTTTCTAGGTGAAAGTGATTTTGACGTGCCGCTATCTGCCATTATAAATTTCTCACATTTAAAGCACTATATTTCTAAAACTATGAAACATTTCAAAGATTCCTTTTCAGGCAAACATGTCCACCGTAAGATGAACCTAAATAGGTTTGAATGGGGATTCTAGGTGTAAGTATGTAGGACTAGTAGCATGCCAAAGTTAAAAAAAAAATCGGACGGCATACTATAGCATGTCGTTTTTCGTGATTTTGGACTATTTGAAAAAAAGATGAAAATCATGAAAAAACGACATACTATAGTTCATGGCTTCGGACGGCATACTATAGCATGTCGTTTTTCATGATTTTGGAGGATTTGAAAAAAAGATGAAAATCATGAAAAAACGACATACTATAGTCCATGGTTTGGGACGGCATAATATATTATGTCATATTTTCATGATTTTGGGACACTATGTCAGAGCCAGGACTTGAACCTGCAGCCTCCTGATTACCAGGCAGGCTCTGTACCCAGTGAGCCACTGTGCATGCTGTTCTTAAAAGGCCGAATAGATAATGACAGAAGAGCCAGAGACTTGTTTCCATTGTGGTTCATAAACATTCAAGCGTCTAGAGATAAACAACAGCAAAATAAACAATAGACAAATCTCCTGTTATTTTATTTTTTGTATTTTATTTTTGTATCAATGTTGTACTCAAAGGGAATAGCAGACTGCATTGTGGCAGGTAGCAAGTAGATCAGTGACTTAGCACACTGGCTGCATGATCTGGAGATAGTGGGTTCAAACCCCACTCAAATCTTTACTTGCCAAAATCTGCCATTGACCCCCATTCTGAATTTCTCAAATTTAAAAGCACTATATTTCTAAAACTATGAAACATTTCAAAGATTCCTTTTCTAGGTGTAAGTATGTAGGACTAGTAGCATGCCAAAGTTTGTGCTATTGCCATTGAGAATGCATTGGGCGTTAAAGTTAAATAACTCAGAAACTACAAAAAATTTCAAAGTAAAAAGTTCCAGCATGTGTCTTCACAGTAAGCTGAATTATAAAAAGTGTGAATGGAGTTTCTAGGTGAAAGTGCTTTTTTGACGTGCCAATATCTGCCATTGATCCCCATTGTAAAATTCTCAAATTTGAAAGCACTATATTTCTAAAACTATGAAACATTTCAAAGAATCCTTTTCAGGCAAACATGTCCACCGTAAGATGAACCTAAGTAGGCTTGAATGGGGTTTCTAGGTGTAAGTATGTAGGACTAGTAGCATGCCAAAGTTTGTGCTATTGCCATTGAGAATGCATTGGGCGTTAAAGTTAAATAACTCAGAAACTACAAAACATTTCAAAGTAAAAAGTTCCAGCATGTGTCTCCACAGTAAGCTGAATTATAAAAAGTGTGAATGGAGTTTCTAGGTGAAAGTGCTTTTTTGACGTGCCAATATCTGCCATTGAGCCCCATTGTAAAATTCTCTTGAAAGCACTATATTTCTAAAACTATGAAACATTTCAAAGATTCCTTTTCAGGCAAACATGTCCACCGTAAGATGAACCTAAGTAGGCTTGAATGGGGTTTCTAGGTGTAAGTATGTAGGACTAGTAGCATGCCAAAGTTTGTGCTATTGCCATTGAGAATGCATTGGGCGTTAAAGTTAAATAACTCAGAAACTACAAAACATTTCAAAGTAAAAAGTTCCAGCATGAGTCTCCACAGTAAGCTGAATTATAAAAAGTGTGAATGGAGTTTCTAGGTTAAAGTGCTTTTTTGACGTGCCAATATCTGCCATTGAGCCCCATTGTAAAATTCTCAAATTTGAAAGCACTATATTTCTAAAACTATGAAACATTTCAAAGATTCCTTTTCAGGCAAACATGTCCACCGTAAGATGAACCTAAGTAGGCTTGAATGGGGTTTCTAGGTGTAAGTATGTAGGACTAGTAGCATGCCAAAGTTTGTGCTATTGCCATTGAGAATGCATTGGGCGTTAAAGTTAAATAACTCAGAAACTACAAAACATTTCAAAGTAAAAAGTTCCAGCATGTGTCTCCACAGTAAGCTGAATTATAAAACGTGTGAATGGAGTTTCTAGGTGAAAGTGATTTTGACGTGCCGCTATCTGCCATTATAAATTTCTCACATTTAAAGCACTATATTTCTAAAACTATGAAACATTTCAAAGATTCCTTTTCAGGCAAACATGTCCACCGTAAGATGAACCTAAATAGGTTTGAATGGGGATTCTAGGTGTAAGTATGTAGGACTAGTAGCATGCCAAAGTTAAAAAAAAAAATCGGACGGCATACTATAGCATGTCGTTTTTCATGATTTTGGACTATTTGAAAAAAAGATGAAAATCATGAAAAAACGACATACTATAGTTCATGGTTTCGGACGGCATACTATATTATGTCATATTTTCATGATTTTGGGACACTATGTCAGAGCCAGGACTTGAACCTGCAGCCTCCTGATTACCAGGCAGGCTCTGTACCCAGTGAGCCACTGTGCATGCTGTTCTTAAAAGGCCGAATAGATAATGACAGAAGAGCCAGAGACTTGTTTCCATTGTGGTTCATAAACATTCGAGCGTCTAGAGATAAACAACAGCAAAAGAAACAATAGACAAATCTCCTGTTATTTTATTCTTTGTATTTTATTTTTGTATCAATGTTGTACTCAAAGGGAACAGCAGACTGCATTGTGGCAGGTAGCAAGTAGATCAGTGACTTAGCACACTGGCTGCATGATCTGGAGATAGTGGATTCAAACCCCACTCAAATCTTTACTTGCCAAAATCTGCCATTGACCCCCATTCTGAATTTCTCAAATTTAAAAGCACTATATTTCTAAAACTATGAAACATTTCAAAGATTCCTTTTCGGGCAAACATGTCCACCGTAAGATGAACCTAAGTAGGCTTGAATGGGGTTTCTAGGTGTAAGTATGTAGGACTAGTAGCATGCCAACGTTTGTGCTATTGCCATTGAGAATGCATTGGGCGTTAAAGTTAAATAACTCAGAAACTACAAAACATTTCAAAGTAAAAAGTTCCAGCATGTGTCTCCACAGTAAGCTGAATTATAAAACGTGTGAATGGAGTTTCTAGGTGAAAGTGATTTTGACGTGCCGCTATCTGCCATTATAAATTTCTCACATTTAAAGCACTATATTTCTAAAACTATGAAACATTTCAAAGATTCCTTTTCAGGCAAACATGTCCACCGTAAGATGAACCTAAATAGGTTTGCATGCCAAAGTTAAAAAAAAAATCGGACGGCATACTATAGCATGTCGTTTTTCGTGATTTTGGACTATTTGAAAAAAAGATGAAAATCATGAAAAAACGACATACTATAGTTCATGGCTTCGGACGGCATACTATAGCATGTCGTTTTTCATGATTTTGGAGGATTTGAAAAAAAGATGAAAATCATGAAAAAACTACATACTATAGTCCATGGTTTGGGACGGCATAATATATTATGTCATATTTTCATGATTTTGGGACACTATGTCAGAGCCAGGACTTGAACCTGCAGCCTCCTGATTACCAGGCAGGCTCTGTACCCAGTGAGCCACTGTGCATGCTGTTCTTAAAAGGCCGAATAGATAATGACAGAAGAGCCAGAGACTTGTTTCCATTGTGGTTCATAAACATTCAAGCGTCTAGAGATAAACAACAGCAAAATAAACAATAGACAAATCTCCTGTTATTTTATTTTTTGTATTTTATTTTTGTATCAATGTTGTACTCAAAGGGAATAGCAGACTGCATTGTGGCAGGTAGCAAGTAGATCAGTGACTTAGCACACTGGCTGCATGATCTGGAGATAGTGGGTTCAAACCCCACTCAAATCTTTACTTGCCAAAATCTGCCATTGACCCCCATTCTGAATTTCTCAAATTTAAAAGCACTATATTTCTAAAACTATGAAACATTTCAAAGATTCCTTTTCTAGGTGTAAGTATGTAGGACTAGTAGCATGCCAAAGTTTGTGCTATTGCCATTGAGAATGCATTGGGCGTTAAAGTTAAATAACTCAGAAACTACAAAAAATTTCAAAGTAAAAAGTTCCAGCATGTGTCTTCACAGTAAGCTGAATTATAAAAAGTGTGAATGGAGTTTCTAGGTGAAAGTGCTTTTTTGACGTGCCAATATCTGCCATTGATCCCCATTGTAAAATTCTCAAATTTGAAAGCACTATATTTCTAAAACTATGAAACATTTCAAAGAATCCTTTTCAGGCAAACATGTCCACCGTAAGATGAACCTAAGTAGGCTTGAATGGGGTTTCTAGGTGTAAGTATGTAGGACTAGTAGCATGCCAAAGTTTGTGCTATTGCCATTGAGAATGCATTGGGCGTTAAAGTTAAATAACTCAGAAACTACAAAACATTTCAAAGTAAAAAGTTCCAGCATGTGTCTCCACAGTAAGCTGAATTATAAAAAGTGTGAATGGAGTTTCTAGGTGAAAGTGCTTTTTTGACGTGCCAATATCTGCCATTGAGCCCCATTGTAAAATTCTCTTGAAAGCACTATATTTCTAAAACTATGAAACATTTCAAAGATTCCTTTTCAGGCAAACATGTCCACCGTAAGATGAACCTAAGTAGGCTTGAATGGGGTTTCTAGGTGTAAGTATGTAGGACTAGTAGCATGCCAAAGTTTGTGCTATTGCCATTGAGAATGCATTGGGCGTTAAAGTTAAATAACTCAGAAACTACAAAACATTTCAAAGTAAAAAGTTCCAGCATGAGTCTCCACAGTAAGCTGAATTATAAAAAGTGTGAATGGAGTTTCTAGGTTAAAGTGCTTTTTTGACGTGCCAATATCTGCCATTGAGCCCCATTGTAAAATTCTCAAATTTGAAAGCACTATATTTCTAAAACTATGAAACATTTCAAAGATTCCTTTTCAGGCAAACATGTCCACCGTAAGATGAACCTAAGTAGGCTTGAATGGGGTTTCTAGGTGTAAGTATGTAGGACTAGTAGCATGCCAAAGTTTGTGCTATTGCCATTGAGAATGCATTGGGCGTTAAAGTTAAATAACTCAGAAACTACAAAACATTTCAAAGTAAAAAGTTCCAGCATGTGTCTCCACAGTAAGCTGAATTATAAAACGTGTGAATGGAGTTTCTAGGTGAAAGTGATTTTGACGTGCCGCTATCTGCCATTATAAATTTCTCACATTTAAAGCACTATATTTCTAAAACTATGAAACATTTCAAAGATTCCTTTTCAGGCAAACATGTCCACCGTAAGATGAACCTAAATAGGTTTGAATGGGGATTCTAGGTGTAAGTATGTAGGACTAGTAGCATGCCAAAGTTAAAAAAAAAAATCGGAAGGCATACTATAGCATGTCGTTTTTCATGATTTTGGACTATTTGAAAAAAAGATGAAAATCATGAAAAAACGACATACTATAATTCATGGTTTCGGACGGCATACTATATTATGTCATATTTTCATGATTTTGGGACACTATGTCAGAGCCAGGACTTGAACCTGCAGCCTCCTGATTACCAGGCAGGCTCTGTACCCAGTGAGCCACTGTGCATGCTGTTCTTAAAAGGCCGAATAGATAATGACAGAAGAGCCAGAGACTTGTTTCCATTGTGGTTCATAAACATTCGAGCGTCTAGAGATAAACAACAGCAAAAGAAACAATAGACAAATCTCCTGTTATTTTATTCTTTGTATTTTATTTTTGTATCAATGTTGTACTCAAAGGGAACAGCAGACTGCATTGTGGCAGGTAGCAAGTAGATCAGTGACTTAGCACACTGGCTGCATGATCTGGAGATAGTGGATTCAAACCCCACTCAAATCTTTACTTGCCAAAATCTGCCATTGACCCCCATTCTGAATTTCTCAAATTTAAAAGCACTATATTTCTAAAACTATGAAACATTTCAAAGATTCCTTTTCGGGCAAACATGTCCACCGTAAGATGAACCTAAGTAGGCTTGAATGGGGTTTCTAGGTGTAAGTATGTAGGACTAGTAGCATGCCAACATTTGTGCTATTGCCATTGAGAATGCATTGGGCGTTAAAGTTAAATAACTCAGAAACTACAAAACATTTCAAAGTAAAAAGTTCCAGCATGTGTCTCCACAGTAAGCTGAATTATAAAAAGTGTGAATGGAGTTTCTAGGTTAAAGTGCTTTTTTGACGTGCCAATATCTGCCATTGAGCCCCATTGTAAAATTCTCAAATTTGAAAGCACTATATTTCTAAAACTATGAAACATTTCAAAGATTCCTTTTCAGGCAAACATGTCCACCGTAAGATGAACCTAAGTAGGCTTGAATGGGGTTTCTAGGTGTAAGTATGTAGGACTAGTAGCATGCCAAAGTTTGTGCTATTGCCATTGAGAATGCATTGGGCGTTAAAGTTAAATAACTCAGAAACTACAAAACATTTCAAAGTAAAAAGTTCCAGCATGTGTCTCCACAGTAAGCTGAATTATAAAAAGTGTGAAAGGAGTTTCTAGGTGAAAGTGCTTTTTTGACGTGCCAATATCTGCCATTGAGCCCCATTGTAAAATTCTCAAATTTGAAAGCACTATATTTCTAAAACTATGAAACATTTAAAAGATTCCTTTTCAGGCAAACATTTCCACCGTAAGATGAACCTAAGTAGGCTTGAATGGGGTTTCTAGGTGTAAGTATGTAGGACTAGTAGCATGCCAAAGTTTGTGCTATTGCCATTGAGAATGCATTGGGCGTTAAAGTTAAATAACTCAGAAACTACAAAACATTTCAAAGTAAAAAGTTCCAGCATGTGTCTCCACAGTAAGCTGAATTATAAAAAGTGTGAATGGAGTTTCTAGGTTAAAGTGCTTTTTTGACGTGCCAATATCTGCCATTGAGCCCCATTGTAAAATTCTCAAATTTGAAAGCACTATATTTCTAAAACTATGAAACATTTCAAAGATTCCTTTTCAGGCAAACATATCCACCGTAAGATGAACCTAAGTAGGCTTGAATGGGGTTTCTAGGTGTAAGTATGTAGGACTAGTAGCATGCCAAAGTTTGTGCTATTGCCATTGAGAATGCATTGGGCGTTAAAGTTAAATAACTCAGAAACTACAAAACATTTCAAAGTAAAAAGTTCCAGCATGTGTCTCCACAGTAAGCTGAATTATAAAACGTGTGAATGGAGTTTCTAGGTGAAAGTGATTTTGACGTGCCGCTATCTGCCATTATAAATTTCTCACATTTAAAGCACTATATTTCTAAAACTATGAAACATTTCAAAGATTCCTTTTCAGGCAAACATGTCCACCGTAAGATGAACCTAAATAGGTTTGAATGGGGATTCTAGGTGTAAGTATGTAGGACTAGTAGCATGCCAAAGTTTTAAAAAAAATCGGACGGCATACTATAGCATGTCGTTTTTCATGATTTTGGAGGATTTGAAAAAAAGATGAAAATCATGAAAAAACGACATACTATAGTCCATGGTTTGGGACGGCATAATATATTATGTCATATTTTCATGATTTTGGGACACTATGTCAGAGCCAGGACTTGAACCTGCAGCCTCCTGATTACCAGGCAGGCTCTGTACCCAGTGAGCCACTGTGCATGCTGTTCTTAAAAGGCCGAATAGATAATGACAGAAGAGCCAGAGACTTGTTTCCATTGTGGTTCATAAACATTCAAGCGTCTAGAGATAAACAACAGCAAAATAAACAATAGACAAATCTCCTGTTATTTTATTTTTTGTATTTTATTTTTGTATCAATGTTGTACTCAAAGGGAACAGCAGACTGCATTGTGGCAGGTAGCAAGTAGATCAGTGACTTAGCACACTGGCTGCATGATCTGGAGATAGTGGGTTCAAACCCCACTCAAATCTTTACTTGCCAAAATCTGCCATTGACCCCCATTCTGAATTTCTCAAATTTAAAAGCACTATATTTCTAAAACTATGAAACATTTCAAAGATTCCTTTTCAGGCAAACATGTCCACCGTAAGATGAACCTAAGTAGGCTTGAATGGGGTTTCTAGGTGTAAGTATGTAGGACTAGTAGCATGCCAAAGTTTGTGCTATTGCCATTGAGAATGCATTGGGCGTTAAAGTTAAATAACTCAGAAACTACAAAACATTTCAAAGTAAAAAGTTCCAGCATGTGTCTCCACAGTAAGCTGAATTATAAAACGTGTGAATGGAGTTTCTAGGTGAAAGTGATTTTGACGTGCCGCTATCTGCCATTATAAATTTCTCACATTTAAAGCACTATATTTCTAAAACTATGAAACATTTCAAAGATTCCTTTTCAGGCAAACATGTCCACCGTAAGATGAACCTAAATAGGTTTGAATGGGGATTCTAGGTGTAAGTATGTAGGACTAGTAGCATGCCAAAGTTTTAAAAAAAATCGGACGGCATACTATAGCATGTCGTTTTTCATGATTTTGGAGGATTTGAAAAAAAGATGAAAATCATGAAAAAACGACATACTATAGTCCATGGTTTGGGACGGCATAATATATTATGTCATATTTTCATGATTTTGGGACACTATGTCAGAGCCAGGACTTGAACCTGCAGCCTCCTGATTACCAGGCAGGCTCTGTACCCAGTGAGCCACTGTGCATGCTGTTCTTAAAAGGCCGAATAGATAATGACAGAAGAGCCAGAGACTTGTTTCCATTGTGGTTCATAAACATTCAAGCGTCTAGAGATAAACAACAGCAAAATAAACAATAGACAAATCTCCTGTTATTTTATTTTTTGTATTTTATTTTTGTATCAATGTTGTACTCAAAGGGAACAGCAGACTGCATTGTGGCAGGTAGCAAGTAGATCAGTGACTTAGCACACTGGCTGCATGATCTGGAGATAGTGGGTTCAAACCCCACTCAAATCTTTACTTGCCAAAATCTGCCATTGACCCCCATTCTGAATTTCTCAAATTTAAAAGCACTATATTTCTAAAACTATGAAACATTTCAAAGATTCCTTTTCAGGCAAACATGTCCACCGTAAGATGAACCTAAGTAGGCTTGAATGGGGTTTCTAGGTGTAAGTATGTAGGACTAGTAGCATGCCAAAGTTTGTGCTATTGCCATTGAGAATGCATTGGGCGTTAAAGTTAAATAACTCAGAAACTACAAAACATTTCAAAGTAAAAAGTTCCAGCATGTGTCTCCACAGTAAGCTGAATTATAAAAAGTGTGAATGGAGTTTCTAGGTGAAAGTGCTTTTTTGACGTGCCAATATCTGCCATTGAGCCCCATTGTAAAATTCTCAAATTTGAAAGCACTATATTTCTAAAACTATGAAACATTTCAAAGATTCCTTTTCAGGCAAACATATCCACCGTAAGATGAACCTAAGTAGGCTTGAATGGGGTTTCTAGGTGTAAGTATGTAGGACTAGTAGCATGACAAAGTTTGTGCTATTGCCATTGAGAATGCATTGGGCGTTAAAGTTAAATAACTCAGAAACTACAAAACATTTCAAAGTAAAAAGTTCCAGCATGTGTCTCCACAGTAAGCTGAATTATAAAACGTGTGAATGGAGTTTCTAGGTGAAAGTGATTTTGACGTGCCGCTATCTGCCATTATAAATTTCTCACATTTAAAGCACTATATTTCTAAAACTATGAAACATTTCAAAGATTCCTTTTCAGGCAAACATGTCCACCGTAAGATGAACCTAAATAGGTTTGAATGGGGATTCTAGGTGTAAGTATGTAGGACTAGTAGCATGCCAAAGTTAAAAAAAAAATCGGACGGCATACTATAGCATGTCGTTTTTCGTGATTTTGGACTATTTGAAAAAAAGATGAAAATCATGAAAAAACGACATACTATAGTTCATGGCTTCGGACGGCATACTATAGCATGTCGTTTTTCATGATTTTGGAGGATTTGAAAAAAATATGAAAATCATGAAAAAACGACATACTATAGTCCATGGTTTGGGACGGCATAATATATTATGTCATATTTTCATGATTTTGGGACACTATGTCAGAGCCAGGACTTGAACCTGCAGCCTCCTGATTACCAGGCAGGCTCTGTACCCAGTGAGCCACTGTGCATGCTGTTCTTAAAAGGCCAAATAGATAATGACAGAAGAGCCAGAGACTTGTTTCCATTGTGGTTCATAAACATTCAAGCGTCTAGAGATAAACAACAGCAAAAGAAACAATAGACAAATCTCCTGTTATTTTATTTTTTGTATTTTATTTTTGTATCAATGTTGTACTCAAAGGGAACAGCAGACTGCATTGTGGCAGGTAGCAAGTAGATCAGTGACTTAGCACACTGGCTGCATGATCTGGAGATAGTGGGTTCAAACCCCACTCAAATCTTTACTTGCCAAAATCTGCCATTGACCCCCATTCTGAATTTCTCAAATTTAAAAGCACTATATTTCTAAAACTATGAAACATTTCAAAGATTCCTTTTCAGGCAAACATGTCCACCGTAAGATGAACCTAAGTAGGCTTGAATGGGGTTTCTAGGTGTAAGTATATATGTAGGACTAGTAGCATGCCAAAGTTTGTGCTATTGCCATTGAGAATGCATTGGGCGTTAAAGTTAAATAACTCAGAAACTACAAAACATTTCAAAGTAAAAAGTTCCAGCATGTGTCTCCACAGTAAGCTGAATTATAAAAAGTGTGAATGGAGTTTCTAGGTTAAAGTGCTTTTTTGACGTGCCAATATCTGCCATTGAGCCCCATTGTAAAATTCTCAAATTTGAAAGCACTATATTTCTAAAACTTTGAAACATTTCAAAGATTCCTTTTCAGGCAAACATATCCACCGTAAGATGAACCTAAGTAGGCTTGAATGGGGTTTCTAGGTGTAAGTATGTAGGACTAGTAGCATGCCAAAGTTTGTGCTATTGCCATTGAGAATGCATTGGGCGTTAAAGTTAAATAACTCAGAAACTACAAAACATTTCAAAGTAAAAAGTTCCAGCATGTGTCTCCACAGTAAGCTGAATTATAAAAAGTGTGAATGGAGTTTCTAGGTTAAAGTGCTTTTTTGACGTGCCAATATCTGCCATTGAGCCCCATTGTAAAATTCTCAAATTTGAAAGCACTATATTTCTAAAACTATGAAACATTTCAAAGATTCCTTTTCAGGCAAACATATCCACCGTAAGATGAACCTAAGTAGGCTTGAATGGGGTTTCTAGGTGTAAGTATGTAGGACTAGTAGCATGCCAAAGTTTGTGCTATTGCCATTGAGAATGCATTGGGCGTTAAAGTTAAATAACTCAGAAACTACAAAACATTTCAAAGTAAAAAGTTCCAGCATGTGTCTCCACAGTAAGCTGAATTATAAAACGTGTGAATGGAGTTTCTAGGTGAAAGTGATTTTGACGTGCCGCTATCTGCCATTATAAATTTCTCACATTTAAAGCACTATATTTCTAAAACTATGAAACATTTCAAAGATTCCTTTTCAGGCAAACATGTCCACCGTAAGATGAACCTAAATAGGTTTGAATGGGGATTCTAGGTGTAAGTATGTAGGACTAGTAGCATGCCAAAGTTTAAAAAAAAATCGGACGGCATACTATAGCATGTCGTTTTTCATGATTTTGGACTATTTGAAAAAAAGATGAAAATCATGAAAAAACGACATACTATAGTTCATGGTTTCGGACGGCATACTATATTATGTCATATTTTCATGATTTTGGGACACTATGTCATTGTGGCAGGTAGCAAGTAGGGCTGCATGATCTGGAGATTGTGGGTTCAAACCCCACTCAAATCTTTACTTGCCAAAATCTGCCATTGACCCCCATTCTGAATTTCTCAAATTTAAAAGCACTATATTTCTAAAACTATGAAACATTTCAAAGATTCCTTTTCAGGCAAACATGTCCACCGTAAGATGAACCTAGTTAAAAAACGATTGTAGTACAATGAATGCTCTAGTTAAAGTCATACAAAGTAAGTTCTTGTTAGCCTAAATTGTCCACAGCACAGGTGTTTCCTAATTAATTTGTGTTTTATGAAATAAATACATGATATGTAAGTGGCTAGCTTCAATAAACCTTTTTATTTATCCCCCGGGGTCACTACAGAACTGAATGAAAGTATGGGGCTCAGCCTTTATACAAATCCATGGAGCAGTGCCCTGTAGGCCAGGTTTAGCAAATGATTGCTAATCACCTCAATAATGGCTGTGTGGGCACAGCCATTATTGAGGTGATTAGCAATCTGTGACACGCCTCTGTGGATTTGTCTATAGGCCTAATTGAACATTAATTTGAAATTTGTCTGTTTTCTGAAGATTTTCTTCTTTCGACCTGCCACCTCTGCCTTAAACCTTAAATATTACCTCCAAAATTCTATAAGTGTGTAAGAGAAAAGCATAGGTCTCACTAGCTGAAGGTGGTGGGTTTGAATCTTGCTCAGGGTAAACCTTATTTTTTTTTGCTTTTTAAGGCAAAGAGTGCCGAGGCAGCCCGCCTCCCTCTTTTTGCTCCGGTTGAAGAGGGAGGAGCATGGAGGGTACACCTCCAGGGGAAGGATCTTTTTTAAGGAGCCCGCCTCCAGGGGGAGGAGCTTCCCCTGGAGGCGGGTTTGAATTTGCATATTGCCACCTCCAGGGGGAGGAGCTCTCCCTGGAGGCGTGCTGGAATTTGCATATTAAAGTGTTTGTTTTTATTAGAAATAGTTATTAAGGGTTTTTATTTTTTTATTTTGTTATCACTTTTTAACACCTATTAACCCGATTGGCAGTTGCCATTTGATGCATCTGTGTTACTTTTGAGGCGTTTTGGTTGTTTGGAGGATGTTTTAGTTTTTATATTGAGTTTTGTGAGCTTTTGAGTTTTGTGAGCTTTGAATCTACAACCTTTAGTTTGTGAACCCCTAACTTTTAAGCTGCACCACACTGGCAGATGAAAGATCGTGCGGGAATGTTATAATTGACCTTTTGGAATTTAGGTGAGACAGTTGACAGAAAATGTATTTCACTGGTCTTGAACGAGTTACCTTCATTTTGCAAGGCATAGTCATATCCTCTGTGCTACAGAGACATGAAAGATGTTGCAGGAATGTAATACTTGACCTTTTGGAATCTAGGTGAGCAGCGAAAGACAGTTGACAGAAAATAAGTTTCACTGGTCTTGAACCAGTGACCTTCAGTTTGCAAGGCATGGTCTTATCCTCGGTGCTACAGAGACATGAAAGATATTGCAGACAACAGAAGTTTTTTCCGTTCAACTGACTGTTTCATCACATCCACAACGTCGGGGAAATACATCTTAAAGGTTTATTGACCGGGAAAGTAATACTTAAGACCTTTTAGGATTCAGGTGATCAACGAAAGACACTTGACAGAAAATGTATTTGACTGGTGTTGAACCACTGACCTTTGGTTTGCAAGGCATTGTTATATCATCTCTGCCACAGAAACCTGGAAGATGTTGGGGACAACAAAGTTCTTAACCTCATGGGATTTAAGCACATGTGCATGACATACCTTAAGACCTTATTCTATGAGCCTACTTGTAGAAGAGCCTACTTGTACGGAAGGCCAAAGACTGTGATAAAAGCTTAAATACATTTTCAAATGAAACAACAAGGGAGGAGGTTAATTCATTTGCATATTACATGTCTTAAATATTTGCATATTAAGTAAAGTCCTTTGTTTTATTGGTACAAACTGTTGTTTGACATTGAGGCATTATATTTTTAAGGTTGTTTTGTTCAGCTGTTGTCATTTGATTCATTGGAGTCACTTTTTAGGCATTTTGTTTGTTTTAGTGTTTATATTGAGTTTTACGAGTTTTGAACATACAACCTTGGCTTTAGTTTGTAAACCCCTGGCTTTTAGGCTGCGCCACGCTGGCACAGCAAATGGAGCCGGGAATGTTATACTTGACCTTTTGGGATTTAAGTGGAGAGTGAAAGACCGTTGACAGAAAATGTTCTTTACTGTGTTAGCACACTTGCGTAAGTTGCGTCTCGAGAAGTCTTTCCTTTCAAGTGTTTCATCACATCCACAAACACAAAGTCTGGAAAAGATGTATAAAGCTTTATTTTTTTGTATCAAAGAGCAACAATAATTGAATGTGTTTTGTCCATTTAGGTGGAGAATGAAAGACAGAAAATGTTCCTTACTGGTCTTGAATACTTGTGCATTTTGACATTTTTGCCTTACTGTAGGATGTTAATGGTATGGTCACATATAAACCCAATTGCTCAATGCTGACAGCGTCAGCAAGTGGATTCATGTTTGTATGTATATAGACAAGAAGCCTGTTGGCTACCAGACTACAAACAGACATTTCTGGATATAAAACCAGCAACATTTACCTCACTCTTTTACCTTTATCAAGTATTTCACTGAACAGCATGCAAGAGGATTTCTTTTTTTTATTTATTTATTTTATTTTGTATTATTCTTTTTTTTTATTCATTCATTTATTTTTTTATTTGACAGGGACAAAGCTCATTAATCAACATGTCAGTTTTCACCTCAATGTAAATGGGCCAGAGTTAGCCAAAGCTAAATTTCATCTGTAGTCCCTGGGCAGGCTCTTAAAAAAATAATGAATGATAAAAGAAAGACAGTGTATAGTGTGCCAGCACACAACACCATGCGTTGATGCCATGTGTGCATATGTGCAAGCACCCAACACTATATCCATACAAAAACACAATACAATACAGTACAATACAATAATAGATCAACATCGTACAGGGGACAAAACAACTGCAAAGTGAAGTGAAAAATGACACCGGTGATAAATACTAAATAGTGCTGATAGTTACTCATGATTACAGATTTGAATTGTTTTTAGCCACCTTTTCAGGTTGAATTTGAAGGTCAGATAGTTGGAAGTCTCTCTTACTTCTGTGGGGAGACTGTTCCAGTGATGGGAGGCTCTAACAGAGAAGACTGTTTTACCAAACACACTACGTCTGATTGGCACTTCACAGTCCCCTCTGGTGGTTGCCCTTGTTGCTCTGTCACCACTGTCCCTTCGATCTATTAACCGTTTCAGTGGTGGAGGTGCAAGTCTTTAAAATGAGACAAGCATCTGCAAAGTGTTTAAAGCTGTTACAATTAAATTAATGTCATGAAACCTTTAACTCTTCTTCTTCTTCTTCTGAAAATATGTTGCACCAGGGATACAAGATTTGTATTGTTAAAATGTTTCAAAAACATAGATTGTTTTGAAAATAGCAGATCTACAAGCTCTGCTACAAGGCAATGTTCAAATTAGCTGCTGAGAGGAGCTGCTCATGTAGCTAAAACCCTTATTTTGGGCTTGTTTTCAGTCATTGCTTTCTCTTGCAGAATCTGGCAACATCGTCTCTCGGCCAGACAGCCAGCTAGCCAGTCCAGGCTCTCCTCTCCTCTCCTCTCCTCTCCTTTCCTTTCCTCTCCTCTCCTCTCCTCTCCTCTCCTCTCCTCTCCTCTCCTCTCCTCTCCTCTCCTCTCCTCTCCTCTCCTCTCCTCTCCTCTCCTCTCCTCTCCTCTCCTCTCCTCTCCTCTCCTCTCCCCGTTGCTGCTGAAAGGGAGGCAGAGTTCAGCCTTCTCACTGATCTACGATATCCTCCGCTGTGCGCTGGCGCTCGCCCTTGGACCAGAGCACTGGGTGACAGTCTAATCACTCCCAGTCCCCATTTTTTCGCCCGTTCCTCCCCAGTTTGCGTGGGACCGCCCGGCCAGGGAGGCCAAAGGCATCCATCCCCGATGCTCCCCACTTCGCCTCGCTGCCGAGTCATTTGTCATTTCATAATGGGACCGGAGGAGCGGCGCTGGAATGTAACAGAGTACAGAGTACTGTAGCTGGTTCCCTGTGTGTCAAAATACTATACTGTTGGTTTTGAATGGCTTATGGCAAAAATACATTTATGATCTTGTGCCATATCGTGATCCATCCAGATCTGCTATTTTCAAAAGCGTTTCATACATTCTATACATTTGAAAACTTGGGAAATTAGGACATTCTGCTAAATGAGTACTTTTACTCAAGAACATTTTGAATGTACTTGTGTTAACAGGCTATTTCTACAAATGGGCATTCTTTTAGCCAACTTAAGTAAAAAACAAAAATGTTGAGTACCTCTTCCACAACTACCGCCAAGTTTAATTTGTCATTCCATAATGGGATAGGAGCCGTTTTCGGGGTGGGTTAACGTTTCGCGTCTGATGATGGAGCTTGGCCCATTCCTTCCTGTTGGTTCAGAACTGCAGATGAGTTATGGAGAGGAGAGAAAAGGGTTTGAAGAACAAAAGGCAGACTTTTAGGAAAAAGAGGATCTTCTTACCAGAGGGGGGTGGTCTTCTTGCCAGAATGGCACCCCTGTCCCACTTCCATGTCCCGCGGTGATGAATGCTCATCTCTTGTTTTCACTGAGCTTGTTATTCCCACACGCTGGGAAGGGAACCATTATCTCCGTGCACACCATAACACCCATACAAATGATGTGAAGAGCAGCCAAATTCAATGCATGTCCCACAGAATGCGCGCACACACACGCGTGCACACTCTCACACACGCGCTCGCACGCACGCACGCACGCACGCACGCACGCACGCACGCACGCACGCACACACGCACACACGCACACACGCACACACACACACACACACACACACACACACACACACACACACACACACACTCACTTCAAGTTCATTGTCACGTCACAAGTCTACAGGTGGAAAAACAGTGGATGAAATGTGTTTACCTGAAAGCTTCCACGAACAGGCTCTGTGTATATTTCGAATGCAGTCCTGGTGGTTTTGTCGAAGGTGATATACCCGACCCGACCGTCTCCTGTTGCTCGATCTTCATAATTTCCCCATAGCTTTGTTTTGATTTGAACCAGGTGTGTGGTTTACGGGTCAATTCTGCTGCCGAGCCAATCAAAGGAAATGCTACATGTACGGGAAACTGAACTGGAACAGGAGACAGGTATGTCTATGTTCTGAAAACCCAGGGACAACAGCAAAGATGGATCATTTAGTTAGAAGATACACCATCCCGATTGGAGCCACTAGAGGCAACATGCAACACGAATCTTACAAATGGTCTCCTAAGTGGGCGCCAGCATTAGACGGCAAGTCTTGTAAACGTCCTATGTTTACTGGTGCTAGATCCCGCCAGAGTGTGTTGCTGGGACAGAGAGAGGTCCATAAAAAAGTAGATTTTCTCCTGATCTATCTCTCTGAAAAAAGCCATTTTTAGTATGAAAATCTTGGGAATATTGTGTGGGTTGTGACCATTGGGTCCAACATTTAGTTCAGTGACCGTGGGGCTAAAGAATATGGTTCAGAAGCTGTGTTCACGTTCACTGTCCCATTGGAAGGATTAAACTCTAAACGGTCTCCTAAAAAGGCATCCGCCTATCATGCAGATAGGGGAAGTAAACTGGAAAAACTTGCTCTTTTGGTCCTGGGCAACAATCATACACATTTGAAATTAAAAGATCATCATAAAGCAAAAGAAAAAGAAGACAAAAAATGAAGTAACTATACCAAATATCAAATGTATGTAAGGTCTGTGCTTAAAAAATAAATGAAAATAAGGCACATACTGTATGTCACACAGTAGCTTACAGTAGCTACATAATATGAACTATGCATCAATAGAGGTGGAACGATCTCAATTTAAGTCAATATTCAAGGTCAAAAGTCACAAACAGTGGCGTCATTTCAGAGAAAACTAGAGAGGGAGGCAAAACATTGACCGCTTGTCCTAATTCAAAAAGAGCAAAAACAGAGCAGATCCACAAACCCACTGGTCCCCCTGCATGGGACCACAAATGATGCCGCTGTCCCCAAACTGCTTGCTCGCCACGCCTTTGGTGTAATCTTGTGGTAGATTACATAAAAAGGCAGATACCCGGCGACCCGTCTGTCTCTCCATGAATGTTTGTGGGGACAGCTGATTTAAGGCTACGGTCACTGCTCTGCGTCAGGAAGTGTCTTAGCCAACGCCACGAGGCTTCGGACGCATCAATTCCCCCACGTTGTCTTGTGGGTTGCGGACAGTTAGTGCCGGTTAGAGTCTGCTCCGGTGCAGGTTTTCTGGGTGGTGTAGTTTGTATACTTGTGCTCCAGTACTTAGATTTGAGTGGTTGGCTCATTGAGGAAAAAAACAAACTACAAGCAAAATGCCTGCCAAGTGGGTTCAACCATGGCAAGTCTTTTCCTAGTGGTTGACCGGAAGGCTCGCCCCAAAACACACTCGCCCCCATTTTCTTTGCGGACCGTTCACCCGAAGCGGTTCTTGTATTCTTGTATTTGTTTGACTGTAGTTAGGTATACTGTAGTAAAACTATGGTTTTACTGAGGAGTTTAGGAATAAGGTTAGGTTTAGGAATTAGTTTTACTGAGGTCACATTTAGGAATAAGGTTAGGTTTAGGCATAGTTTTACTGAAGTCACATTTAGGAATAAGGTTAGGTTTAGGCATAGTTGTACTGAGGAGTTTAGGAATAAGGTTAGGTTTAGGAATTCGTTTTACTGAGGAGTTTAGGAATAAGGTTAGGTTTAGGCATAGTTTTACTGAGAAGTTTAGGAATAAGGTTAGGTTTAGGCATAGTTTTACTGAGGTTAAGTTTAGTTTTACCCTGCTCACGTTTAGGAATAAGGTTATAGGTTTAGCCTTTCCCTTCCACAGAATGGAAGTGAATGGGGAAGCTGACGCTTCTTACTGTGTGCATAGTTACACCTAGTTCTGAGTCCAAGTAGTTTGATTCCAGCCAGGTGTGACTGGCTTGAATCTGCCAAATCAAAACCCCTTAATAAAAGCTTAGCATAAAACAGGGAAACAAATCACCCAAAGATCTGTCAGTGTAACAACAAAACATTTACACGGTTATAGGGTTAGAATCAGGAATCGGAGAAACTGGATCCAACAATTGAGGAACCAGGAATCGGTTCCATCACTTTTGGAACTGATTCCGGAACCAGTTGCAGCTGGTATGTACAGTATACTAATATATATAATATGTATATTAATAAAGACCTTGACCTTGACCTTGTATACAGTATGTGGACGTCACATCTATATACAATTACGATGCCGGTGTTTCTCAAACGTTTTGATGTCAAGGACCAGCATAACTCTGAGAGGGTACAAAATGGAACCCGCATTGCAAGCTTTATCTGCTATTTTCACAAGTTTGAGTATGTTTGGGTCTTTGAGCAAAAACGTCTATAAAAAGCCAAACAGACCAAACATTGATTACATACTGTACATCACTCGATATAAATACATATTCAACCAGGTATTTAATTCAAAACAGCTCAAGGAAGTATCCGAGAAATCTAAACAAGCTTGACCGGACACCACAAATATTAACATTCGCCCAGCAAAGGCACACACCCATGCCAACATCCGCAAAAAGAGACACACACGCACACATTAACATATATACATATAGACACGCACGTGCGCTCGCACAGGCATGCGCACACACACACACACACACACACACACACACACACACACACACACACACACACACACACACACACACACACACACACACACACACACACACACACACACACACACACACACACACACACACACACACGTGGTCTAACTCAGAGAGTGCGCCAATGGACCCAGTGCGGGTCCATTTGTTTACATTTTGTGCACTCTGATCAGAGTTAAGTTAAAACCCCCATGCAGTATTTCTTCATGGTGTACATAGATAGACACACAGGAAGTGTGGGAACCATCTTCAAAGGCATTTGGGATGGTGGGGGGAAAATGCCGTCCAACATTCCAGGCGTTTTACCCCCTTTACTTCCCCATGTGATCTGGTATGTGCACCGCTGTTTGTGGTGGGAAGGAACCCTGGGGAGAGAGAGAGGGGAGGAGGGGGACACTGATCATCACTGGGACACAATGGTCTGATGGGGCCCCCGCAAGAGGCCCCTGATGTTCAAAACACAGCCATCCATCACAACACTGCACACGCACGCACGCACGCACGCACGCACGCACGCACGCACGCACGCACGCACGCACGCACGCAGGCAGGCAGGCAGGCAGGCAGGCAGGCAGTAAAATACCAAAAATAATTGCGGGGGTATGCCGGGGCAAAATCTAATGGTAGTCCGTGGTAAGTGTGTGTGTGTGTGTGTGTGTGCGTGTGGTCCAGTGCGTTAGCAAACTCACTAACACACTACTTTGAATAATGTTTAGTTTTCAATGTTGCAACACTTAAAAATATAGAATATGAAATTTTAACGGTAATATCGTATAAAAAAATACAGATATATGAAATATCAAAAAATACTTTTTCTCACCCAGAAGTGGGAATCAAAGTGGGCGTGTCACTATTCAGGTTGGAAGATGCAAATGTGATATAAACCATCATAAAATAATAAAGTATGGAACCAGTTCTAGAACCAAAGTTATTTTGGTGGAAACGGGGGGCCTTGGTGTGGGAACATGTGTGGTACAGTAGCTGCGGTGCGCGCGCGCACGCGCGCACGCACGCACGCACGCACGCACGCACGCACGCACGCGCACACGCACACGCACACGCACACGCACACACACACACACACACACACACACACACACACACACACACACACACACACACACCTATCACTGCACTACACGTCAGCCCTGGCTGTTTGCTCGCCGTCATCTTGACTCCATGCACACAATAAAAGAAAAAGCCTTAAAAATGCTGGAAGACAAATGACAGTGATTCGTGGGTGACGGTCACATAAGTAGAAACAAGGACCATCCATCCATCCTCAGTGCGTGCGTGCGTGCGTGCGTGCGCGCGTGTGCACACACACACACACACACACACACACACACACACACACACACACACACACACACACACACACACACACACACACACACACACACACACACACACACACACACGGTCACGCAGAGGGCAGCCCTCGTTGCGTTCTACCTCCGATGGAGTGGATACCAGCGGCGGTTTTGCTGTGAGGGAGTGCGCCGCAGATCTGTTTAAATGGAAATGATTCTGAACAGTCCAACCACAGCAGGACCACACACAGACCCGGTGACCACCACACGCCACTGCTGGGCCGGGCTGGGAAAACACACACACACACACACACACACGCACGCACGCGCGCACACACACACACACACACACACACACACGCTGTCACACACGCACACACACACACATGTGCGCGCACGCGGAGCTCCCGGCATTCCAAGGATAGCCCAGCAAAATGACAACCCTCTAACTCTACGTGTTGCATGTACTGTACTGTGTGTGTGTGTGTGTGTGTGTGTGTGTGTGTGTGTGTGTGTGTGTGTGTGTGTGTGTGTGTGTGTGTGTGTGTGTGTGTGTGTGTGTGTGTGTGTGTGTGTGTGTGTGTGTGTAACTGCAACTCTACCCAAATGGTGGATATCTATTTTCAGTAAAAGACCAAATGGCAGAAGGACATCCGTCTACACAGTAAAACTCCACAATTTGAATTCATCCGTTTTTAAATCACGGTTGCAAACGGGGTACAATTTTGGTTAGAGTTGTGTAATCCTGCAGGGTTAAATACATTTTACAAAGTTTGCAGCAATCGAGGACTTTTACGTAAACATTTCTACACAGTTAAAATCTGTCGTTGAGTGGAAATAGCCGATCTACAAGCTTACAACGTTGTGAGCTTGTAGATCGCCGCATTGTGACACCCTCAAGGCCCGTTTATTATACACGTTGTTCAAGAGACTATGACTGAAACTAAATCAAAATCTAACCAAGCGGACCCTTTAACCCATTTTGGGCGGGAACCCCTTTTGGTGTTAGCATTATGTTATGCTTTAGCTATTGAAAAATAGCAGATCTACAATCTGCTATATCTGCGGTCTGTCTCTGTGCGTGCGTGCGCGCGTGCGTGCGTGCGTGCATGCATGCATGCATGCGTGCGTGCCTGCGCATGAAGAGAGAGACAGAGAGAGATAGAGACAGAGAGAGAGAGAGACAGAATGAAAGATGAGGGTGTACCAAGAGAGAAACTATATCTCATTGTTTGTATGCTCTCAGATGAGGATTAACATAATATATTTGTGCAACGAGTGCATATAATTCATTGTGACACCCTCAAGGCCCGTTTATTATACACGTTGTTCAAGAGACTATGACTGAAACTAAATCAAAATCTAACCAAGCGGACCCTTTAAGGGTATTGATTCTAACCAAGCGGACCCTTTAAGGGTATTGATTCTAACCAAGCGGACCCTTTAAGGGTATTGATTCTAACCAAGCGGACCCTTTAAGGGTATTGATTCTAACCAAGCGGACCCTTTACGGGTACTGATTCGCAGGCAGCTCTCTCCAGAGTGCATCTCTCTCGCTCGGCGAGCGAGCGCCTCATTCTCTCCCCTTGTCCTTATTTACCTCCTTATTCCACCCACCGCCCTCATTTACCTTAGTCCTGCTTTCTCTGGCTCTCTCTCTCTCTCTCTCTCTCTCTCTCTCTCTCTCTCTCTCTCTCTCTCCCTCCAACGCTCGCCTGGCAGCCCCGCTGATAATGACCAGACCCTTCTACCTCGCAGCGCGCGCACGCACACACACACATACACAGTCTCACACAGACACACATCTGAGACGAAGGCTGAACCAAACCCCAAAGACAAATTTGCTCCTGCGGGTGCCAAGAGACGCTCCGCTGCCAAAGGGTGAGAGGTGCCAGCTGAAAACACAGGTTCCCCAACGAGCATGCGCCCGTATGCCCGCGTGTGGGCACGCCTGCGCACGCACACACACACACACACACACACACACACACACACACACACACACACACACACACACACACACACACACACACACACACACACACACACACACACACACACACACACACACACACACACACACACACATACTTATAGACCTCTTGGTGAGCTTGAGGACTTGACAGCCAGCTGTACTAATAGAGTGTGTGTCCTTTTGTGTGCGAGCGTGTGTGTGCGAGCGTGTGCGTGTGTGTGTGTGTGTGTGTGTGCGTGAGAGAGAGAGAGAGAGAGAGAGAGAGAGAGAGAGAGAGGCAGAGAGAGAGAGAATATAAGCATACAATGAATACAAATCGGTCCCATGTGCATGTGTCCTTATGAAGAGTACAACAAATACAAGTCGGTCTGTCTCTGTGCGTGCGTGCGTGCGTGCGTGCGTGCGTGCGTGCGTGTGTGCGTGCGTGCGTGCGTGCGTGCAGAGAGAGACAGAGAGAGAGAGAGACAGAGAGCGAGAGAGACAGAATGAAAGATGAGGGTGTACCAAGAGAGAAACTATATCTCATTGTTTGTATGCTCTCAGATGAGGATTAACATAATATATTTGTGCAACGAGTGCATATAATTCAGCCACGGTGCTACACTCCACTGACCCTGATCCCTCCCTGTTGACTGCATGCTGTACCTCCCATGACGGCCCACGTTATCGTCTCTGTCGGGTGGAAACTTCATATGTCCAAAACTGGTATAATTCTCACAATTCAAATTCAAAAGTAGCAGATCTACAAGTTGTGGATATGCTACTTTTGATGCTTATGTGTGACGCTGTAGTATGATCAAGTATACAGTAGGTGTGTTAATTTACACACAAAAAAAACACGCACAAAAGGTTAGAATGGAGATAGGAGGTTTGTGCCTGACAGCAAGGATATACTGTATATATGCTACAAAGCAGAACTCATCACAGCCATAATATTCAGCATTCCATTCTCTATTTGTACAAACAAGTAGAGAGCAGCCTTTTCCCTCCGTGAGCGTATCGAGACAAGGCTTTGAAGCGGTCATCCTTGCCAGCAGTGGTGGAAGGTTGCCTAACTTAAGTACTCACGTATACTGTTCTTAAGTACACTTTGTACTTATGTACCAAGTGTACTTAATTTATTTATTCTTCATTCAGATGGATCCCCATTAGCTGCCACCGAATTAGCTGCCATCGGTTGCACCGAAGTATAGCAACCGAAGTAGCAACTCCAGAAGGTACTTCATTTGAATGTGTCAATGTTTCAATACTTTCTACTCCATTACTAATTTTACAATTACTTACTTGGAACACCTACTGAGTGGCAAAAAAGCTACTTTCTGGCCTTGACAGCCCGTATTCAAACAGAAATGTGTTCTGTCCTCGATAAACCTCGTCCCCAATGAACGTATAGTCAGCTAGATAGACAACTAAACAAGTTCCTAATCAAGCTCCAAAGAACAGGCTGGTGTGTTGTAGTAGCTTTACTCAGGAAAGTGTGAAACTGTACAATGACAAAATGACAAAAATACATGTGCTATACAATAATTAGTATGCACATGAAAATAATACTACGCACGTTGCATCAGTACACAACAACAGACACGCATATTACATGCCAAGGCCTATAATTTACCAGCACATACACATATAGAGGCCTAATATAGACAAAGTAAGTCTGCAGCTTCACATAAAGAGCATATTTGTGCTTACATGTCAGCATCACAAATAAATGCTTTATCTGCTAAACAATCAATCCACAAATAGAAACAACTGCAACATGGATTAGCATAGCAATTAACCAAACATACTGTACATTTCGCAGGAAGAATGATGATAACTAACAAACAAATGCACACTTATATGCAAAAAAAAAAAAGAAGCAACTTACAGACCTGTGTAAACCATGAGGATGGTTGGACAGCAACAACACGCATGGCTCTGGGAAGATTTTGAAATGAAGGAGAAGCACTTCTTGATTGTGAGGTTATATCAGAATAAAATGCATGCGTGAGAATTATATATCTGAATGCATTAAAGGTCATTAAACTCACTTTTCCACTCACTTTATGCATGTGCATACCCTCTATTGTGTGTTGTTGTTGTTGTTGTTGTTGTTTTCGTCGTCATGGACGTGCAGACTTTCCTTTAATCACCAATTCACTCACTCACTCACTCATTCATCCATCCATCCATCCATCCATCCATCCATCCATCCATCCATCCATCCATCCATCCATCCTGTATTTCTACATTGGGTTATTTCCACTTTAACTTAAACAGAACAACAACAAAAACCCGGAGTATACTTCTTCCAACCACTGCCTGCCAGCCTGTGAAGGAAGGCCCCTAACAGCCTGTGAAGGCCCCTAACGCGCACATTTCATGCTGTGTGCCCAGCGTGGCACTGCATGGTGGGCCAATATGCTGCACCGATTGGTTCCACCAACAGGAAGGAGGCTAAATGGAGAGCTCCCCACCTCCCCCCTACGCGTGCGCACACACACACACACACACACACACACACACACACACACACACACACACACACACACACACACACACACACACACGCACACGCACACGCACACTGTTTTTGGAGTTCCTTGCTGGGTCAACAGAATGGATTTGATTTAATTAGGTGTTCTCCAGTATACTCAGAACTCTGTCCGAGGTCAATGCGGTAAAGAAACTATTACTGTACTTCATTTACTCAAGCACCGCACTTAAAGGGACACTTCACCCATTTTCAACATACTGTACGTATCATCTTCGTATATTTGTTGGCTCCCCAGTCCCCAGTAATACGGTACCCACTGGTGCCATTTCTGTCTATTAGGTCTATTAGGTCTATAGAGCGTCGCAGTCCCGCCCCCTACCAGGGCCCAGGAAATGATTCTCTGTTCATTTTCCTCATAGACATTTCAAAAAGTATTTATTTAAAGACGTTTACGCCGCGGACAAAGCCAACTCTTGTCGTAACAAATCATGACAACAAACAAATTTTTCGGGCCAAACAAAGAATTAGAAAGTAGAAAAAAACGGCAGGTTACAACACTTTTTTTGTTGTTTTTCTTCTATGTAATTATTTGTTTGGTCCAAAATATTGTGTGTGTTGTCATGATTTGTCACGACTCCAGTTGGCTTCGTGCGACACTTAAAAGGTCTTTAAATAAATACTTTTTGAAATGTCTATGGGAAAAATGCATTGTGTTTAATTTCCTGGGCCTGGCGTCGTCATGAAAGGGGGCGGGACTGCAACGCTCTATTAGGTCTCAGAGGAGTGGACTGTGGACAGTTCAGAAACATTTATGACTTCTATTTCAGCACGCACATTTTCCAGGAAAAGAAACTGTGTAGTTGATATGAGCCTGGCATCCCAATTGATGATGTCACTGGTAGGCAGGTTTCTGAACTGTCCACAGCCCACCAATGGGCTGTGTAGCCTGGGATCAATACCATTTCTGGGTTACTGATCCGGTCAGGAGCGGAAATAACTTATGTCATGTTGTAGTCACTGGTTTGTAGTTGTCAGGAAATAACTTATGTCATGTTGTAGTCACTGGTTTGTAGTTGTCAGGAAATAACTTATGTCATGTTGTAGTCACTGGTTTGTAGTTGTCAGGAAATAACTTATGTCATGTTGTAGTCACTGGTTTGTAGTTGTCAGGAAATAACTGGGCACAGGTCTCCACCAGGAGGATAGGAGTGTGTGTGTGATGTTTGGCAAAATGTTTAGAAGCAATATAAACGTGTGTGTGTGTGTGTGTGTGTGTGTGTGTGTGTGTGTGTGTGTGTGTGTGTGTGTGTGTGTGACGCGGCTTGGCCTGTTGTAGCGCCACCATGAGGCTGATTTGAAAACTGTCAAGTGGCATTTCTTCCAAAGCCTAGTGGGAATATGCATGCACAGTTTCACCACAATCGGACGCTGCGTTGAGTAGTTGTGGCGATTTGTACAAAACGGGTACAAAGCGGGCTACTCCTGAAAAGTTTAGAAGCCAATCGTAGGCAATGAAGGTGGATTATGAGAAATCAAACAAACCCGTCTTGATCACATGACTATGGAGAGCATGTGTACCGATTTGCGTGAAATTTGGATAAAATCTGAAGGAGTAATATTAGAAAATGTGTTTTACATATGTCGGCCTCCTGGTGGCGCTATAAAGAGCAGATGTGAAAAATTCCAGGCAAAGGTTTTTCCTTGGCCTCTAGGGAGTTGGCATACAAAGTTATCCACAAATCCGTGCACTTTTCGGCCATTTATAGCGCCACCATGAGGCTGAGTTGAAAATGTTCACGTGGCATTTCTTCCTCAGCCTAGTGGGAATGTGCGTGCACAATTTCACGGAAATCACACAATGTGTTCATGATTTGCAGCATTTTGTTTGAAACTGAGCACTCCTGCGAACTTTGGAAGCCAATCTTAGCCAATCAGGATGGAGTCTGAGAAATCTGAAAGACCCGTTTTGTTGAATGGCTCTAGAGAGACTGTGTACCAATTTGCGTGATGTTTGGACAAAATCTGTAGGTGTACTGTCCAAAAACTTGTTTTGCACAAAGCGGCCTCCTGGTGGCGCTATAACAGGCCGTTCTGGACATTTTGGAGCAGAGGTTCATTGTTGGCATCCAGGGAGTGTGTGCGCAAAATTTGGCATCGACCGGGTTAACGGTGGCGGAGATTAGCTGTTCACAGACGGACACACGGACGGACACACGGACGGACACACGGACGGACGGACGGACGGACGGAGTGCAAAACATACTCTCTCCCCATGCCTTCGGCCTGGTGGAGACAATAAAAGGGTATATATTTACTAAGGACCCATACAAATGTGTCCACGACCCAAAGATGGATCCAGACCCACTGTTTGGGAAACATTGCTTTACACCACTGGACAGAACCAGAGCCTTCTATTTGAGAGGTGTGTCACTTTCGTTCACTTCATTGGGCAATTTGGGCCAGTCCAAGGACGGCTCTTCTACATAGGCTTCTATTGGAGAATAGTGACAAAGCCCTGAACTGGAGGTTTACAGAATGCCCTATGAGTATATGAGCGTTTGTTACTATTTCACTGGAGTCTATGAGCATTTGTCACTATTTCGAGTTACATGAACAACCACGTGACCGGCGCTGTTTTCTGCCCCCTCATTGACGCAACTCTCTAAAAGAAGGCTCTGGAGAGAGTCTTCTTGGCTCTCTCTCCCCTCTCGCCCCAGGCTGTGTGAGCTGTATTGGTGCAGACCAGTCTCAAGTATTCCTGAGTGCGTTCTCGTTGCCTGTGATCACAGGTCATTAGTATCAGCGTGTTTGGATTGGACGGAGTGAGGGCCCATTAATGACTTAAAGGCTGTTAGCTATTGGCTTCCGCCACAGTGCGCTTGCATGAGTCCTCCTCTCCCTCCATTGATGATGAAGGGCCATGCAATGTTGATGCGATAATTGATGGAATGTTTTCTAGTGGTTGTCTCCAGGCATGGAATGGTTACATCAAACACTTATGGGAGGACGTGTAGGCCTATTGCGTGTGTGTGTGTGTGTGTGTGTGTGTGTGTGTGTGTGTGTGTGTGTGTGTGTGTGTGTGTGTGTGTGTGTGTGTGTGTGTGTGTGTGTGTGTGTGTGTGTGTGTGTGTTGCATATCTGTCATATTCCATCTATGTCTCCATGCCCCAGCTGGAGGGCCGTTCCATTTAGCCCTGTGTGAACTCATAGTGTGGACAGCGATTTGTGTGTGTGTGTGTGTGTGTGTGTGTGTGTGTGTGTGTGTGTGTGTGTGTGTGTGTGTGTGTGTGTGTGTGTGTGTGTGTGTGTGTGTGTGTGTAGTGGAAAAAGTACTCACAGTTTTTACTTAACTCTTTTTTCCCCAGGTACGTATATACGGATGTCGACGCTAGGTGTGGGGGGGGGGGAGCAGGTAAACTACGTCTTTTAAAGTGATGGTGGCACTGGGGTTTATGCTAACAGCTAGCCGCAATTATAGAGTTAAAAACAAAAGTATCAATACTGTAATATATAAATACTATGTTACAAGTAAACAGAATTTAAAATGTGCTTGAGTAAAAGTGCAAAAGTATTGGCATCAAAATGTACTTAACCGTTTCCGCGCCATTGCCGACGATTAAAGTCAATTGAAGCCTAATTTTGATACTGACGGTTAACCCCATTGGCGACGGCCTACGGCAATTGCGCTTTTATGGCGCGTTCGATTGCTCAAGCCATAATGCTACTCACGTTAGCCGGTTAGCTAGCTGTGTTGTTAGCACAGCACTGGATCGCCCATCTTAAATCGTCGTCGCCATAATAATCCATTCTATCCATTTCTTTCAATCGCCTGTATCTCCTATTCCTTGTCCCAGATGGCATTTTGGTCAAAACAGCGTTTCTTTGACGGCACAGATATGATGATCTGGAGCTCTGCAGAGCTCCGGTCTGGCTTCAGATGGTAAACAAGGCCTGTCCGCTCCATGTAGTTTCCTAGGTTAAGACATACTGCTCATGGACCGGAAATGGCGGCTTTTCAAAATAAGAGCTAAAATTAAAAAAATGCTGGCGTGAATTAGATCCTAATTTTTCAATAAATGATAGCGGCCTAAGTGTTAAAGTACCAAAAGTAAAAGTACTCATTATGCAGAATGTCCCGTTTCAAGTTTTCAAATGTATACAAATCTTTTGCAAATATCAGATCTACAAGCTCACAATGTGTCGCATCATGTTACATTGTGAGCTTGTAGATTTGATATATTTTTAAATGGCCAAATAAATAGCTGCTGAAGTAGGTAATGTATGTTAATGATAATCAAAATGTACAAAGTGACTATAGATGTAATGGAGTAGAACAAAAAGTATTGGAAATCGGAAATACTCAAGTACAGTACTGTGCATGCGCGCGTGTGTGTGCGTGCATGTGTGCGTGTGTGCGTGCGTGTGTGTGTACACATAAACATACGCAAACATTTACAAAAAACACAGTTTTATAGCGTATTTCCCGTGTGACGCTTTATGTATCCCTGTTGACACCGCCACGCGAGCACAGTGTACTGGTTGTGCGTGCGTGCGTGCGTGCGTGCGTGCGTGCATGCGTGCGTGCGTGCGTGCGTGCGTGCGTGCGTGCGTGCATGCGTGCGTGCGTGCGTGCGTGCATGCGTGCGTGCGTGCGTGCGTGTGATAAGTGTGGTTGGGCTGCATGCATTGCAGGCGACTGGTTGGGTTATATGATGGCGTGGTCCCCCCCCCCTCCCCTCGGCCCATGCACGGACCTCCAATACAACGCCCTCTATTTCTTTCTTGCGTCGGCCGCGAACTGAAAGGAAAGGCTAAGGTTACAAACCACAGGCCTCTGACAGAAAAATCACTGCTGCGATGTGACATTTATAATACGCCCCTGTGTCTCCCTCGCCACTGTCTCACCCCTCTCTCACCCCTCATTACCCTCTTGACCGGACGGAGGAAATATCCCAAAGGCTTGTTCCTCTCGCTGCCGACCGCACGCAGCCCTGCGCTGTCGCATCGTCATCTAACCGACCACTAGCGTTTGTTATACCCTTTTTTTCCCCCTCCCGGATTTGTGTGTGTGCGTGTGTGTGTGTGTGTGTGTGTGCACGTGTGTGCACGTGGATGTGTGTGTAGTCAAATTTCATTGCTATCGGGCAGTGTGTGTGTGTGTTGTGTGTTGTGTGCGTGCGCGTGCATATTGCTACGAATGCATTTCCCTTCGCCTGTTTTCTGCTCGCGTGCAAATCCTGCTCTAACTCACCCTTAAACTGTCTGGAGGGTTTCGTAGAGAGAGAGAGAGAGAGGATATGACATCACGGCGAGCGAGCTATAGGCGAGGGTACAATGCCGAGCGCCGACGTGCATGTGCTCCTTTTCTTTGTCCTTGCGGTGGGGAGGCGGCTTTGGTTGGCGAGCGAGATGGGAGGGAAGGAGGGCCGGCCCGTCGCCATCCTTCTTGTTTGTTTGTTAAGATCCCACGGCCTGGGGGGCCCGAGGGAGGCGCTATGGGAGCTGATTAGAAGCCCCTCTTATTGGGGGGGGGGGCCGTCACACATGTCTTGAGGAGGACAGAGCTCCATCCAGTTTAACCCATTTTGGGCGGGAACCACTTTTGGTGTTTTAATTTAGCTATTGAAAAATAGCAGATCTACAAGCTCATAGCGCGCCACCGAGTGGCGCGCTACGAGCTTGTAGGTCTGCTATTTTTTTTAAATCGTGAAAATATTTATTTCAGAAAACTGGAGGATTTAGAAGACATTTTTAAATTTCGACGTCAGGCCTAAATGGGTTAATGTGCTCGACTCACTGTAATTAAAAGACAATTTGTGGGGTTGTACCGAAACATGCTCTGGGTGCATTACTGTGATATTGAGCAGGATGGTGTTTGCGTGCGTGCGTGCGTGCGTGCGTGCGTGCGTGCGTGCGTGCGTGCGTGCGTGCGTGCGTGCGGTATGTTTGTGTGTATGTGAGCGAGAATTGAAAAATTGAAAGAGAGGACTACTTTTGTATGTGTACACTACAGTATGTTGTATGTTTGTGTGTATGTGAGTGAGAATGTAAAATAGAGAGAGAGAGAATGTGCAGTTTTGGCTGCAAAATATGTCAATTGCTGTCACAAGAAAAGGGACAACCAGTAGGACACACATACAGTATGCCATGTTTTTTTTTCTGCACCACCTGCTTTATTTTATTTTATTTTTTGAATTGAATTGAATTGAATTGAATTGAATTGAATTGAATTGAATTGAATTGAATTGAATTGAATTGAATTGAATTGAATTGAATTGAGAAAGCGAGAGAGAAAGAGAGAGAGAGAGAGAGAGAGAGAGGACTACTTATTTTAGTTTTTCTTTTAAGCCGATGACCGACTGCAGTGCAGCAGGCCTACATGGTGATCCAGATTAGTGGGCGTAGGCCTACGAAGTGTGTCATTGAAGAACTTGCCTGAACATACTGTACTGTACATGTCTTATTTGTCTTGTCTCGTCCTTGTCTGTGTTTGTTTGTGTTTGTCTCGTACTGGTCTGTAGTGTCTGTATGTTTTGTATTTGTTATGTTGTTTTTCTGTTTGTTGTTTTCCCCCCCTTTCATTGTTTTAGCTGTTGTGCATTGGTGATTTACATGTTTGTTTTGTTAGAAAATATAAAATAAAAAATTGATCAAAAAAAGAAAAAAAGAAGAACTTGCCTGATCCGAGACAGGTTCTGCAGAATCTCTGGGAGGGGAACGCAAGAGAGGTCACTGTGTCTGCGGTGTCACTCCATCAGAGAGAGAGAGAGAGAGAGAGAGAGAGAGAGAGAGAGAGAGAGAGATGACATTAATCATTTTTCATCATCGCTTTTCCCTCTGCAGAGAGAAACGAATGGAATTCCGTGTTCTATCCGGGTGTTCTACGGATCATTTATGAACTATATATGTGTGTGTGCGAGAGAATGTAGCCAACAGTATAGGCTGCTACACACACACACACACTGTGCAATAATGCATGGACAAAAAACACGTGCCCATGTGTGTGTGTGTGTGTGTGTGTGTGTGTGTGTGTGTGTGTGTGTGCGTGTGCATGTGTGTGCACGCACACATGTGCCTCACTGGCCTTGACGCGTTACTGGCAGCTCGTCCACTCCCTGGTTCAGCCCGAGTCCAAATCACAACATCTGCTAGTGTGGTTTACCAGAGCGAAAGTACTCCTTCCTTCCCCACAATACCTGGAAGAGAAGAGGCAAGTCATCCCATTCTTCAGCCCCCGACCGTGCATTTTAGAATACTTCAATCCAGCCAAAAAAACAGCAGATCTACAAGCTCGCGACGGCACGCGGCCACGACGCGCCGTGAGCTTCTAGATCTGGTATTTATGGGGCCGCGCGCGACACCGCCGCCGTGGCGACGGCGTAAGAGAGGCATCAATCATGCATTAACCGGACCCCGTATTTCCTCTCCCCTTCTTAGTGGACCTTGAACTTGGGAGGTTCTGCCTCGGTAGAGACCAGAGCTGTGTCTTGAAATTCAACAGGAGTTGTTCAATCAAACATCCTCTCCTTCGCTCGCGAAAACCTCGTCCAAGTTCCCAACGATGAAATTGATGAGGTCCTTTTTTCCCCCGTCCGTGTGCGTGCGTGCGTGTGTGTGTGAGATGCGCGCGGGGTCCAGAATGTAGGTTTCCCTCAAAAGAGCTTATGCACAAAGCTGAAGCTCAGATATACGGTTTCATAAGCCCCCAGAGAGCAGTCTCAGCATAATACACAATGGTATAATCAGACACACAAACATACCTCAACCCGCAGGCTCCTATCATGTCTCTCTCTCTCTCTCTCTCTCTCTCTGGTTGCTATTGGTTCAAGTGGCCATGGTGAAGGCCAGAGGATAGAGCTCCCTGCTGGGTTGCAGTGCGTCCTGATCGGGCCCCAGTGCAGAGGGAAAAAAGTACATTATGATTTAACCCTGAATTTAAGCCCTCTTTCAAATATCGGCTATTTTCACTACCAGATGCGTGCACGCATCTGCCTGGGTGACAGTAGACTGCTGGGCGAGCGCTGGCGCTTTGGAATGGGGGGTCAGATCAACATATGGAATGAATTCTGTACTAGTGGCCATATATGGAGCGTGTCTTGAGTGTACAGGGTTTGATGAGGTCAGATCAACATATGGAATGTCAGAACAGGTCAGCTCCATATATGGAAATAAGGGAGGCAGTGCCTTGAGTGTACAGGCTTTGATGAGGGCCCAGGTAGGGTCTGGCTTTAATTTGCGGGCCTGTTGAGAACTCTAGTTTTTGCCGACTGCCGGGCACGGCTGCACTAATAACTTTGGGGGCGGGTCCGTCTAGAGTTTAAATGGACAGGTATCAGTCAAAAGGGAGACATCGAAGAGGAAGGATGGATGGGGAAGGATCAACATTATGGAATGTCAGAACAAGTCAGCTCCATATATGGAGGGTTTGATGTCAAATGTGTAGTTCTTGGCCAATATTGATGACATCAGGGTCATCCAACAATATTGTCTGGCAGCCAACAATATTGTCTGGCAGTGGCATTATTGTCTGGCTTTCCTAATAACCACCTTTCCAATGAATAGCCCCAGAATGTCTGTGATTTATACATTATTCATGTATTCCAAATACACAGCCCATAGATCGGTCCTATATCCACGCACGGTTAGCAGACTGACTGAATTTAAACATGCAGCACTGCATCTGTACTCACTCAGTAATTAATTCCTAAGACTTGGACTCAGATATTGTCCTCTCGTTTCATATCCATTTGAAAGTTCTGGCCGAAAACGTGTGTTAACCCATTTTGTGGCGGGAACCCCTTTTGGTGTTAGCTATTGGAAAATAGCAGATCTACAAGCTCATAGCGCGCCACCGAGTGGCGCGCTACGAGCTTGTAGGTCTGCATAGAAACATAGCTTTTTCCGAAAACTGTCAGGATGTAGAAGACATTTTTAGAATCTGATCTCAGGTCAAAATGGGTTAAGCAAACTATCACCAGTCTTCCACGAGGAAAATCTGGACAGAAAATATGAAAACTTCCTTTGGGAACAGTCAATGTTTGTGAAGCACAAACGTACGGGGCACCATACAGTATCACCACCTATGTTGTGTTCCCCATACATTTGAGCTTCCTAAAGGAAGTTTTGATATGTTCAGTCAGTAAATACACGGCGTGAATTTAAACAAACATATAGAGTTTGACAAGAGCTTTCACTTGTAGTGTGGAGTAATATTTGACCTGGAGTATCCATACTTAAAAGTGTTGACTTTGTCTTCTAAAACTGACGAAAAATGTTCGTCTACCTTTTTTCACAGACGAAGATTAAATAAAAACTCAATAAAAACTAAGCTATGACGACTAAGAGAAAATATAGTGTTAACTTATAAAAACTAGACTAAAATGTTAGGGAGAGATCCAGTAGTTGTTGCTTTCGCTCTACAAGCTTTGTAGATCTGCTATTTTCAGCATGCAACCAAGTGTAAAATCTGGCATTACGACGCCATCAAGGCCAACACACATTTTAGTCGACAGAATCAACTGTAGATTTTGTCGAATAAGATCTGATATTTAGACTAAAACTATATTACATTTTATTCAAAAGACTATGGACTAAAACTACATCAACATTTCCTGTCAAAATCAACACTGTACTGAAGTCGAGTACTTCGTCCACCAAGTGAGTGCAGATAATTCCATTCCTTAATGCTATAGTGCAGTCCAACTCAGCCATCAGGATTCTTCTTCTCCTCCGCCAACCCAAACCCCGACTGCCTTTTTGCTTCTCGTTCTGATGGAGCAGAAATGGGTCCCGCTCCCTAATAAGCTGTGTGTTTACGCAGTGCGGGCGGAGCAACAAACAGTCGGCATGGTAATTTTGGGCAGCGTGTTTATAAACTTTTGAACAATATCCCTGGTGGTGTAAACAGTGTGTGAGGTTAGCACCACGCTAGAAGTGGCTTGCCTCATTTAGCAACCCGATCTCTCTCCCTCTCCCCCTGCGGTATTTCTGGGGATTTATTTGGATTCCTGTGACGGCTATAAACTTGGTGATAACCTGGCTTGCTCCGTTTTTGAGTATAATTACAGTTTGATATGCATTTTGTTGTGGGGTTTACGACCGCAGGATAAAATAAACCCCAATCAAGGAATAAGGGCGATTGTCCAATGAGGGAAAAGCAATACAAGCGAGACTCGTTTATTGACAAGGACATGTTTTTGGTTATTTGTGACCTACATCAAGGAGCAGTCAGATGTAATGTCACCGAAGGTCAATTGGAGAAAAGAACATGATTTTGAATCCGGTTCTTGATTTTTACGTTTATTTTTCTTTTAATAAAATAAACACGTTGGCTTTAACACATGATAAACATTGATTCCCAAATTGGACGGGCAGCTAAATATAGGGTGAGATGTAAGCACAGCAAAAGATCAGTGATTTTCAAACATTTTTGAGCTATTTCAAACAACCTCAGGGACCACCGAAGTCCCCACCACCTCCCCTCAATAATATAAGGAGGCAAATTACATTTATTTTGTATTTTAAAAATCACACCCGTGTGTATTGAGGGGCGCTAATATATTAAAGTCTAACTCATGTTGATATGTACAGTAATGGTGATGTAAAACAACGGTGAAAACACAAACATTAAAAGCCATTAACAAAAAAGAGACAATATGACGTAATGAGGCACATTATGACGTAGATTTTCCCTTCATTGTCAATGGCATTTACAAAACAAACATTGAACTAAAGACAAACATTAAACCTGTGTATAGGAGGGGCTAGCGCCCCTCAAAAAAAATCACACCCGTGTGAAGTGAGGGGCGCTCTTATCATCGTACATCATCATGACGTAACATTTGCTCGTCCACATATGACATACATTCTCCACATCTAACTCTAAATGCACCAAGTCAAATTTGACACACAAGTTCCACCCCACCACAGGTGGTGCAGTGCCCGGTGTCGAGTCGGTAGGACCAACGGTTGTCCAGAACCGCCCCAAAAAGACCTCTGCCCGGGTTCTGGACAGGGCCCCTGCCCAGTGTCCTTTTTTTTTGTTTGTTTGTTTTTTTCTCAAAAGATTATAAAACCAATAAATAAAAACAGTGGCTTACAATGGGCTTGTATAGGAAGTGGGCATGTCTGATAAAATCAATACATTTTAAAAACTGTCTAAAACTGTCTGGGGTGCTCACAAAAGCCTGACGTTAATATGAAAGTGAAATATCCATTTAAGTTCAAAACCTTCTAACATTTCATGTTAAAGTCACTCTCCTTCAAACATGAATGCGCAGTTTGCAAAATTGCTCAATCCGGACACTCAGCCCTAGACACAAACGGTGTGAAAAAAAAAGAACAGATAAAGTGTGTTGAAAGACATCATTATTACGACGCCGGCGGGCCAGAGGAACGCCCGAAGGAACTGCAGTAACTTTAGTAAACATTTACCATTGCACTGTGAAATTGATTGTGTAGGATTAAAAAGACGTGTGTTGGCACGCTCGGTGATCAAAGGGAAGTATGCGCCGTGGCAGGAGATGACATTTAGCGAGCACACGTCTGTGGTGGTAGACTACATACCCAAACCACTTCAAAGCGCACGTCTGAAGATGGCAGATCTGATAAACATTTATTGATCCCTGGAGGAACGTTCTCGTTTAACCCATTTAGGCCTGACGTCGAAATTAAAAAAAAATGTCTTCTAAATCCTCCAGTTTTCTGAAATAAATATTTTCACGATTTTTCAAAAATAGCAGACCTACAAGCTCGTAACGCGCCACTCGGTGGCGCGCTATGAGCTTGTAGATCTGCTATTTTTCAATAGCTAAAGCATAACATAATGCTAACACCAAAAGGGGTTCCTGCCCAAAATGGGTTAAAGATAGCTTCATAGATGCTTTTTTAATAAAACTGGATTTTCCCACATCTATCATTTTCAAGACATCTCTGATCGTTTCTTTTTTTTGCATTTTGCATTTTGAAGACTTGAAGAAGTGCACCACATAAGTGCATTAACCGGCACTATACCTAAAATAGCCGATCTGCAAGTTCACAAACGTGACACTTTTGAGCTTGTAGATCAGCTGCTAGGCTACTTGGGGGGCGAAGAGATTTGACGTAGAGCATCGGTTTTCAACCAGTGGTCCCGGCACCACCAGTGGTCCTTGAGGGGGTTCCAGGTGGTCCCCAGCTATAAATGATGGAGAGTTGGCAACCAAATGCTCTTTTGTAGAACTCATAAGAGTATAAAATGAAACCAAATGGACCCAAACAACAGCATTACTTACTTTACACGAAGTATACACAATTGGATAAATGTACAAGAATTGTTCATTTGAGCAAGGTTTGCCTGTTGTCTCTCCTAATGGTAGCAACATCAATGTCTCAAATGCAGAATAAATAATGGACCTTGATATGGAAAGGGTTGAAAACCACTAATGTAGAGGGATAAAAAGGAGTGGGCTAAAAGTGGTTAAAAAGATGTAAAAGAGGTTTCTATCTTTCAAATTAAATGTCATTCTTACTAGTTACACTCCAAAGTATTTGTCTCATTTATTTGTGCCGGGCCTGGCACAAGGATTACTTTTCTTTTCATCCGGTGCGGCGAGATATAAGCCCAAATGTTGTAAGTGGCTCATTTATACAAACTATATTCCATTTTTGGCACTGAACCACGCGTAGCATGGGCTATGTTGAAATGGAACGGAGGGAATAATTGCAGGCGCTAGATCAATGCGCTAACGTAAACATAGAATATCTGCTTTGAAATATTACGCAAGGAAAGAAAAACTGGATTAAGCGCCCTGCCGCTAAATCACGTACGTACACTCTGTGATCCACTACCTGTCAGCAAACCTATGCTCCTATATATACCGTGCATACTGTGCATAGCTTCATATAGTCACATTCCACCACTGTCTGCATGGGGGGAAACCTCATATGTCCCAGGATTCAAAATTCAAAAGTATCAAAAGTATCAAAAGTATCAAAAGCAGATAGCAGATCTACAAGATTGAAATGGGTTGCTTGGCGCCGTGTTTAGAGCTTGTGCGGATCTGCTACTTTTGATGCTTTCGTGTGACGCGAGCAGGGCTTTAATTTACGGGGGGGGAACAAACACAAAAAAAAAGTTAGAATACCGAGAAAGGAGGTTTCTACCCCGACAGCAACGATATATACTGTGGGTTACTGTACATCCTCATGTTTGCTGCTGATATGGGGAGCAGTGTTAAGTGGCAGGTGGGATTAGTCCGTGCAGAGATTCATGGCATGCATTAGCGCAGTGGAAAACCCAAAGCCCCCTCACCACTTCCATAGGGCTGTGAGGTAGGTCCGTGGGTCCGTGTCCGACCCCAGCCGGCATGCATGCATTCTCGCCCCGAGACCAGGGCCGGTGCATAAACATCCTGGTATCTTTGTTTTAGCGTAAATTTTAACTTTGTGTGACAAGAAGTCGCCGAGGAAAAGATAGCCTTCGTGAGTAAGTGTGGTATGTGTGCGTTTGGAAGGAACGCGAACGCAAAACGCGAGTTATAGACAGTGGCGGCGGCGGGAGGGATATGTAAATTCTCTTTTTTGTTTAATAACCTTTATATGTTTAATAACCTTTATATGAAGTGTACACACTGATGATAGACAGTGGTGTAAAGTATACATTTAACTCAAGTACTGTACTTGAGCACACTTTGGAGGTAGTTTTCCTTTACTGGAGTAAACCTTTCTTACTTATACTCCACTACATGTCAGACCCATTTACTCAACTACACTTTTTTGAAAAGTACTAGTTACTTCATAGATTGAGATTATTATCACAAAACAACTTATATAGCCCCATATATACATTTCGGCCATTTGAAAATAGGAGATCGCAAGATTTGTATACATTTGGAAAACCAGAAATGGGACATTCTGCAGAATGAGTACGTTCTACTTTTGGTACTTTAAGTAAATCTTTATGGCAATACTTTTGCACTTTAATTTTAAGTGCATTTTTAATTCCGGACTTTATTTCCAAATTGCAGTATTGATACTTTTAGTTTTACTAAGAATTATGGGTACTTTTTCCACCATTGGCGTTTTCACAGCGCTTTGCCCTGCCCGTCTGCCTGCCCAGAGTCTCGGTGTGTCCGTAGGATTAACACACACGCATACATACAGTACATATTATCTGGGGAGCTGCCCGGTTCTCTTAACCTCCAGACTTACCCTAGAGCGGCTCACCTGTCAGACGTGAGTAATCACGCGTCTCCTGGACCCTCTTCTGTTAGTATAAGGTGGAAACTTGGCACTCGAACCACAACAAATTCAGCATCCCTTACAAATCTGCCATAAGTTGCATGATAAATATTTATATGCCCCCCCCCCCCCTTATCTAAAGGTGATGATACACAGGCCGGCTCTTTTGAGAGCTTTATGTGAAAAGTTGACGGCAAAACCTTTTTCTGACAATAGTTCCTAATTGGGAAGAATGCAACACTTTAACCCATTCAGGGTGGGAACCCCTTTTGGTGTTTTAACTAAGCATTATGTTATACTTTAGCTATTGAAAAATAGCAGATCTACAAGCTCATAGCGCGCCACCGAGTGGCGCGCTACGAGCTTGTAGGTCTGCTATTTTTTTTAAATCGTGAAAATGCGGCACAACACTTTGAATATATATTCTTTCAGAAGACAGAAGACTTTGAAAAATCGTTCAAATGTGCCTCAAATCTTTCAGAATTTTTTTTTAAATTTCGACGTCAGGCCTACATGGGTTAATAACTTGCCAAGGCTGGGGGGGGGGGGGGGGTGGATTTGCCAGTAAAGTCTCAACACTATCAGTGCTTAGACTTAATATGCTAGATCGAGCCATGTTTGCACATTAGGTTTGTCAATGCACACCACATTGTTAATGTTGAAACATGCTTTCTATTTCCTACGCTTGATCTCAAAAATGCTTGTAGTCATTCGCCGCAGGCCCCGACCACAAGGCCTGCCAGTACAAAGGGAAGTGAGTGAAGGGGCGGGGACCCAGTGTTGATGTTGACCGCACATTTTGATTTAGTTTTAGTCGTAGTCTTTTGCATAAAACTTAATTTAGTTTTAGACAAATTTTAGTCATCTGAAATGTCTTGGTTTTCGGTCTAGTTTTAATTGACTGAATATCATACGATTTTAGTCGACGAAATCTACATATGATTTAGGCTAATGATAATGTATTTTGGCGGACCTTTATGGCATCGTAAGGGCTGATTTTAAACTTGGTTTCATGCTGAAAATAGCCGCTCTACAACCTCACAACAAACCAAACTCCATTTAGCTCTCTGCAGACTCTTCTCCACAAGTCCCACATTTTAGTCTATTTTGTATTTGTTTATAATTTTGATGACGTCAAATTATTGGCTCAGACTGGTGAGTCCTGCAGTGAAGATTCACACCTCTATTTACTGGGCAATGAGGAGGCAGATCTTTGTATAGGCTATTTGGATACATATACTATATGATAAATGATGATAATGATAAGTATTGGAATTTGGGATACATATGGCTACAGTGC
>NC_136807.1:46114080-46159080 GCF_951216825.1 Electrona antarctica
CCAATGCACTGTACAGTACATAGAAACGGATGGTTTTAGACCAGTGGTTTTCAACCCTTTTCATATCAAGGTCCATTGTTTATTCAGCGTTTGAGTTATACGGACCGCCATTTGCCAGCCAAACTTTGAATATTTTGATGTTGGATAAGATTTTGTCCACAATTCCATGATGTATTGATGTGGACAAACATGCAAACGATCAAAATAAAACAATTCTTCTACATTCTCTAATTGTGTAGACTTCTTGTGTAGATCTTGAACTCTCAAGAGTTCAAGATCTAACAAGGGTCCATTTGGTTACCAACTTTTCCATCACTTAGCTGGGGAGCACCTGGAACCCCCTGGAGGACCACATGGTGGTCCCCGGGCCACTGTTTGAAACAGTTCCCCCCATGCAGAATCACTGTGTGATTACGTTATGATGTACAAACAACCAGAGCTCTAGCGTTACCTTCCAACAGCACATGTTCACAGCGAAACACAGAGGAATCACACATTATGCAGAGTGTTTTCACAAGATGAATTATGATCTATGATTGAAAAAAGAAATAGAAAAAACTCTCCTCAAAGTTTATTTTGGTAAAGCTTTGATGAATGCCCACTTCCCTCATTTCTCTCCTCTTTGCTAAACATGAGAAAGATAAACAGGAAAGCAGTTAAACAGCTGAGCTGTCCTTTTCTCACCCGGCTTATTCATACCTCCACTTATAGGAGCCCGGAGGGGCGATATGGACCCCCAAAACTTGGCAAATTGTCCAGTCCTTGGTTTGAGGACTCCCCTCGTTTCATTTTTTTGCTCTCTCTCTCCTCTCTCTCTCTCTCTCTCTCTCTCTCTCTCTCTCTCTCTCTCTGGATTCCAGCGCGCCGTGATTTATTTCAGGCAGGAAAAAGACGTTGTGGGCTCATAAATCAAAAGCACTTTATATAAAAAAGAGAAATGAAAGCGGGCCTGCATGTGGGACGTTTTAGCTCACATTCTTAGCAATTCGACATGTAATAAAAGAAATATGGAATTTTCACCTCAGGTCTCTATCAATAAAACAAAAACGGTACCACTGAATATGCTCTCTGTTCCTCATTGACACGCATGCACGCGCACGCACACACACACGAGGAGAGTGCACGTACATACTGTTAGCTTCAATGTGATCTACACCCCCCCCCCCCCCCCCCCCACACACACACACACACACACACACACACACACACACACACACACACACACACACACACAGGAGGAGAGTGCACATACATACTGTTAGCTTCAAGTGTGATCTACGCCCCATCCGTACGTCCGTGCACAGATAGCTCTTATCGCTGCAGAGAGCATCCAGATATACGGTCAGAGATCTCCCAACGACCTCGTCATTTTCCCAATGCTTTAAAGCAAAGAAAACACACAAAAAAAGAATCAGGTTTAGACTTAAATATTAAATTCCTCACTTAAATCAACTTACTGTGCTCTTGGACTTGATACCAGGGCTCCACTAATTCTTAACTGTAAGCTATTGGACGGGCCAGACACATGGGATGTGTTCAGGATGCATATACTATAAAGCATGTAAAAAGGCAATTCATCTACAGTTCTCATATTTTGAAGACGTGATTTTAACGATGCCATATTTTTCACAGCAAAGTGTTTTTGAGACGTATACGGTAATATGGTATCCTCGCTCCAGAATGTGGTGTCTGGATGTTGCTTTAAACACTTTTCTTTGTTTATAAGATAATTCTTTTCTTTTGGCTTTTTCTGCCTTTATTGACCCACTAGCGTCCCACATAAAACTGCCTAGTTGGGGGCGGGGCCCACCTAGGGCCCAGGTAGAACCCACTGAAATCCCACATGGGCAAGCCCAGTTAGGGGTCCCACATAAAATTGCCTAGGTGGGGCCCACCTAGGGCCCAGGTAGAACCCACTTAAAGCCCACATGGGCAAGCCCAAATGGGAACCATCTGGTGCCCGCTGACAAGCCCACTTGAGGCCCATACTTCAGCCCACCTTGAAACCATAAGGGACCCATGTCAGCCCCACATAAATTGCCAAGGTGGGGCCCACCTAGGACCCAGGTAGAACCCCCGTGACAAGCTGTCCCAGACTGCTAGTCTCGGACAGGAACAAACTGCAGGTTGAAAAGGCCCTCAGCTCTGAACTCGGTAGAATCTGCACCTGGCTCGCTGATAACAAACTATCTTTATATCCCCTTACCCTTGGCTTGGCTCACCTGGGAAAAGCACCAGAGGGAGTGCAACGAACCACAACCCAGATTCGGCACAAACAAGGGACTAAATTATTTTCACTCCTATGCCACCAAAATGTGGAACGCCCTACCAACAGTCATTAAGACATGCAAATCCCTTGACTCCTTCAAAACCGCCCTCAAAGGGCACCTACGGACGGCTGCAATTCGAAACTGGCCCCCTTAAAATCTGAATCCCCCCTTTCCCCCTCACTGTATATGTTTCTTTTCCCTTTTTATACCTCCTTTATGATGAATTTCTGTTCTGTTCTTTGACTATATAGAAGTGTCTATTTGTACGTCTCTGAATTGAACATGGTGGACCCTCTTGTAAACAAGTGTAATGCTTAATTGGGTCGTCCACTCACAGTTAACAGTCTTTGTATTGAGTTTGTGCTTGAAATGTACTGTAATTCTGCAAACTGTTAATACATATTTCAATCAATCAATCAATCAATCAATCAATCTACGCCAGCGGGCCGCGCCACATATATGGCTGAACAGCCCTGCACGGGTCCAATTTTCGAAACCCGCACCCGCCCCGTTACCCGTGATTTATATAAAACTCGAAACCAGATCCGCCCGCCCGTCAACAAATGGACCCGTTACCCGCCCCGTTACTCGTTCGTATCACATGCACTGATAGCTATCTTTGTCTTTATTTCATGCAACACCGCACGGGGGAACGGAAGACATGTAGTTGACTGAGGCTACTGCTGCTATTATCACAACATAAAGTTATCATGATTTTGACCTAAATGGCGTAATATATCAACAAGTATAGGATGATAAAAAAAATAGCCTGATGACCGTCTAAACAGCCTTGGAGACTCGTCATCAGGCTAATCCTTTTAACTTTATTTAAACTTGTATTAAGGTGGCCTAAAGGTGGCCTTACACTAGCCGATAATCGGGCATTTGAAATCTGACAGCACCACACACTACAGGATAATCGGAGCGGGGCCGAGCAAATATCAAACATTCTTGATGTTGATCGGGCCGATCCCGATCGCGCGCGGGGGGTGCGCGATTGAGTCGGGCACCCCCCGAGCGTCAAAAATGCCCGATTATCGGCTAGTGTTACACTAGCCGATAATCGGGCATTTTTGACGGCCCCCGCTCCGATTATCCTGTAGTGTGTGGTGCTGTCAGATTTCAAATGCCCGATTATCGGCTAGTGTAAGGCCACAGTGACGCATTATAGGCCTACATTACCTGGGTTAGCTGAACATCTTGTGTTGAATGTTGACATTATAATCCCTTGGTGTTTCATCAGCGCGAGCGTGACGAAAATAGGCTACTATACAGGCTATCCTGGTGATAAAAAAAAATAAACACCACACGTAAAATGCTACGATAAGGAAGCAAGGATTCGACCATGATGTCACTGCTATGCAACAAGGAAGTAGCACACTAAAGCACAGTAAGGAACGCCAAGGAATTGGCAGTGATGTGACATCACTGTAGATTCCTTGGGTATGTGACGGACTTAACTTGTCGCCGCTAGAAGCACCCAGCTCAGCTGCTGTTATCGTGCGCTGATTAAAAAAGGTCACCACCGCGTTCCGTTGCGTTCCGCCCGAGTGAGCTGCCCTTGACCTGTTGAGCCGAAATACTGTAAACCTGAATTGTTTGGATTATATGGATATTTGGGCTTGAGGGTTGAATTTGGTTGGGTTTGCTAACAGTCATCATCACATATACTATTACTAAGTTGATACAATTCTCTCTGTTACCCTGGCCTGAATGCATGCACATCTCAAAATATGGTATTTATTAACCCCTATGGCCCACACCTATGGTAAATTGAACCTTTGGATTGGTCCCATATGTGATGGGAACCAAAAATACAGGTCAAGAAAAAAAGCGATTTACCATATAGGGATCCCTAGGGACCCACCTACTGGTGGTCCTCGGAACATCCCAGACCTATAGTAATATATGTATGTGGTCAATATCAATCATATAAGAAATGACCGATATACCGTGTGTTGAGTCTCTAGGTGGTCCCCGGGGATCCCTGGAACATGGTTGGGTTTGGCTGTGAGGGGTGTATGGGTGAAAATCCCTCCCACCCTTAGTAACCTTGGCAACCTACTGTATTCTCCCTGGTACCACGTGACCCTGGGAACCAAAAATGATTCTCACGAGGGAGGGGTCCTGTGGGCTGGTGAGGAGGGAAGGGGAGGGGTGGGGGGTTAGTGTCATGACCTTGGTGACGTCATAGAGCGTGGGAACCTATGTGGACTTCCGGTTTCAGTAGGCATAACTTCCGGTTAGGCCCTGCCCCCACGTCACTTCCGGTTTGACATGTCACTCGAAGTGGCACGCCCCTTCTGGTGACACGTCCCCCAAATTCCTGAGTGACACCCCCCCCCCCCCCCCCCCCCCCCCCTAGTTTGAGATAAGGTGTAGCATACTCTCTCCTTTGCAACCAAGTATTTCCTATTTAAATCCAAAAAATCTGAACCAACCTTTTAAGTAATTGAGTAGATGTACGTGTAAAGGAACTAGGTATACCTATAGTTACTTTACACCACTGTCTATGGGTACATGAGTGATAGGCTGCTGAGGCCAGTTAGCGATCAGTCTAATCCCAGCTGCTGTGTACGGGCTCTTAAGTGATCAGGCTGTGTGAGGCCACGATGCGTCCCAAGGTGAGGTCGCCTTACGCAGAGCCTGAGCGCACACTGACAGGCCCTGTTACTGCTGTTACTGCTCATTCATCATCACTCACACACACACACACACACACACACACACACACACACACACACACACACACACACACACACACACACACACACACACACACACACACACACACACACACACACACACACACACAGGAAACACACATGCATTTCTAATCAGGTAACTTGATGGGAGATCGAGTTAAGATTGAATCGCCCGCTGCCTCTTCTACTTTCTCTCTGTCTGTCTGTCCGTCTCTCTCTCGCTCTCTCTCTCTCTCTCTCTCTCTCTCTCTCTCTCTCTCTCTCTCTCTCTCTCTCTCTCTCTCTAACCACTTAAACGCTCCAGCCTTAACCGGACTTGAGCTAAAACTGTTATTTTGACAGCTTGTTTCCGTCTACACCAGGCCCATCTTGCCCTTTGGCCTAAACCTTTAAGGCATTTCGTGACACAACGCATTGTGAGCTTGTAGATCTGCTATATACTTTTTTATATTTTTGCTAATGTTCCCCACAAAATATGGATGCTGGCCAACGTTCAGGTGGTGTGTGTGTGTGTGTGTGTGTGTGTGTGTGTGTGTGTGTGTGTGTGTGTGTGTGTGTGTGTGTGTGTGTGTGTGTGTGTGTGTGTGCGTGCGCCATTAAATGGGGGTAAGTAGCCTATAATGCAGGTCAAACTGGGTGCCCTTGAACAAATGGGGGTCCGCAAGGCTGATAAATGTCAATTCGGGGGTCCTTGACATGAAAAGGTTTGGGAACCACTGCTACAAAGGCACACTGCTAAGTTTTTCGGATTTTTAGCATCATTTTTCCCAAAAAAGCACGTCCAGTCTGCAAGGACCTTAACCCTGGGAACCTTGCTGTTCCCATCCGGCCGCTCTACCGGCCACTCTGCCGCTGATCCACTGCATGGAGCCCCTCAAAAATAGCTCCTCTACAAGCAAGCAACATAGAAACATAAAGGCCGGTTCTGTGGGCTGGTTTGGTGGAGTGTAGCAGCAGACAGGCAGGTTAGCTTAGTACACACACACACACACACACAGCCAGAGAGTGTCTCTGGAGAGCAGCAGTGTAGAGCGACAGGTATAAAAGGAATGTCAGTCTGGGAGCGGAGCCTGTACGGAGGAGGAGCGGCTCATAGGAAGCACGGTCTGACTGAAAACACCTGCACTGCTCTCTACTGCTGCACACACACACGCATGCACGTACGCACGCACGCCCAGAGCCCACACTGCACACACTGAGTCCTCTGAGTGCACCGCGCGCCATCCAACATACACACATGTACTAACATGACTGTGGACAGTATGCTACGGACAGTGGTGGAAAACTTACTCACATTTTATACTTGGAACAGTAAAAGTATCAATACTGCAATGTAGAAATACTCGAATAAAGAATAAAGAATAAAGAACACAATAATACACCTCTATGCAAACACTATTTTACATTAGTACTCAAATGTTTTATTTGCAAGGACCCCCGTTTGCACACTGTCAGAGTTACAGACCTGTTGTGGTCCTACAGGCCAACTCTTTGTGTTTCTCTGGTAATATTATTGTCCACTCATTTCTGTGGCAAACATGTAGACAAAAATATCGACCACAAGCCAGCATGGTGATGACACCATGGTGCCACATTGTGGTGGCAGAGCAGTAGAATGAGAACCTCCCCACGTCTGTTCTACATTTAGCACGGTACCAGATCATGGTGATCAGATCAGTTGTGCGACACCGGCAGACAACTGTGACTGTGCGACACATCAGCACAGCTGATTGTTGATTGTATGATTGTATGATTGTTTTAGTTTTTGCTTAGTTGTCCCACTTCATCGTACAAGAGTGTCGTGCAAAGGTAGCAAAAAATAGCAAATTGTCAGTTTGGCATAAACCCCTTATCTTCATCTAACGCCAGTGTCACACAAAAGCATCAAAAATAACTGATCCACAAGCTCTAAAGCCGTTTTGAGCTTGTATAGGTCTGCTGTTTTTGCCTTTTTTTTCTTTAATCCTGAAAATCAACAGTTTTGGACGTACAAGGTTTCCCAGACAGATCTATAAGCTCACGAGTCGCATCTCGACCCGTTGTGAGCTTGTATACCGTATGCCGTTCCCGCATGAAAAAATAGTGAAATGAATGTGAAAGTGGTTAAGCACGTCTGTGTGGGGTTTTTATAATAATTATCTAACCAATAAACGACGAAATAGCCTAATAATAACTATACATTGGACCACAGGTTACGGTCCGCGGCCAAATACATATCAATTTGGGGGTCCTTGGCACTAAGAACCTTGAGAACCACCATGCTCAGTCTACAACATCAATAACAGAGTGCTCTCAGTCTCTGCTCTCCCTCCAATGAGGCTAGAATGCAATGAAACACCATCCACATCGTTATATAGACATGGACGAGGCCCAAGAATGCTCTACACACACACTACACCACCCGGAGAAACTTCCCCTCCTCTGCTATATACTTTTCAGACTTTCTGAAAAGGGTTTGTAGACAGTGAGTTATTTATCCCATTTAGACCTGACACTAGATTCTACAAAATGTCTTCTAAATCCTAAGGGCCGATTCATACTCCTATTTTACCGCTGTTTCGGCGCTGTAGTGCCGAAATGATTTCGGCTCGTCAGAAATTTTCAGTAGAAGAGCCGACTTTAGGACGGTACCCGCCCCCCCGAACCTAAAATGACGTCACATTGCAGGCTCTACAGAGCCGAACCGACTTTTATTCGGCTCTAAAATAGGAGTATGAATCGGCCCTAACAGTTTTCTGAAAAACCTATGTTTCTATACTGTATGTCAGTGGTGCTCAACCTTTCTCATGTCAAGGACCCCCAGAATTATCTGTATTTGGCCGCGGACCCCCCACCTGAAAATATGTTGTTTCAGGGACCTCACCAGAAGCAAATATTTGAGTTAAAAATGTTCGCCGTGAAAGAATATATATATGCAAAGATTTGCGCCACATTTTTCACGATTTTTCCTAAAAATAGCTAAAGTATAAAATAATTGGTTAAAACACCAAAAGGGGTTCCCGTCCTCAATTGGTTATACAGGTCTGCAGTGTGTCTGCGTGCTTTAGCACTGGACTGTCGCTGGGACGTACGGGTGACTGGTTTTACTGGTCTGCTCCGTGGGAGCCGTATACGTACGTACTGTACGTGGAACCGACTGGGAGCGGAACCCAGAGAGAGGCTTTCATTAAGAGGATGTCGTCGCGGTGGCAAGAGGCATCATTTCAGAAGAAGGGGTGGCATAGCCCCATTTCTAATTTAGCAAAAAAAAAACTAGTTAATTCACAATTAAGCTCTTACCCCATTTTGGCCTGACGTCAAAATTAAAAAAAACGTTTGCTGTGAAAAAATACGTATTCAAAGATTTGTGCCGCATTTTTACGATTTTTCAAAAATAGCAGACCTACAAGCTCGTAGCGCGCCACTCGGTGGCGCGCTATGAGCTTGTAGATCTGCTATTTTTCAATAGCTAAAGTATAACATAATGCTTAGTTAAAACACCAAAAGGGGTTCCCGCCCAGAATGGATTAATATGTTGCCAAGCGACACGTTGAGAGCTTGTAGATCAACTACTTTCACTATTTGTTTTTGGGGGCGAAAAGAGACAATATTTGAACATGTTTGCCTATAATGATGACATTCCCAAAAAATAGGGAAGCCACATTGGTGCTGCACATAACTGGTCCACATGCGTGCGTGGTCAAAATAAATGTTGTGTGGCCAGAAGATCAATTGAAATGAAGCGCCAACATTTACTATAGCTCTGGTTGTCACGTTCTTCATCATAACTACAGCGTCACACAAAAGCATCAATAGTAGCAAATCTACAAGCTCGAAACAGACCTGTAGGCTAAAGGGTCCAATTAGTTCCTAAAGTATACACCCATTTAGCTGCATGGAGGAACCCGTTGGAAACCCCCTCAAGGACCCCCACTTTGAGAACTATACAGCACCGCCCTAGAGCACCCCTATTCCGGGGATGGGGGGCGCACGATCGTGACAATCTTCGCAACATTGTGAAAGTAAAAGTGATTACGTACGTGTGTCTGAGTCTTCATAAATAGGCTACTGAACGTAGTATTTGTATTTGTGACTAAATAATAGCTACTGTGGTTCCATATTTGGAACACAGGTAATGTTTTTTTTCTTCCATTTCCTAAAAAGTAAACGTTATGGACATACAAGGTTTCCACTGGCCATCGACCATAATGGTATGTGTGCTTTGGCGCTCGGCCATGTTAGCGCGGTCCCATGCAGTTAGCATGAGCAGAGGAGAGGTATACGGTACAGCGGGATACCTTTCTAAATCTAATTGTGTCTCATTAGCCTGGCGGCGGGCCCCGCGGCCGGGGGCTCAATAGCATGCAGCGCTATGTGTCAGGTTAGCACACGGCCTTCCGTTAGCGTTGGCCTGTTTTCCTTGGGCAGACAGCTAGCTAGACAGTGGCGCTCGTTCCAGCAAGTCATTAGCGACCGCAGCGGCAAGTGATGAGCTAAAGGCTAAACCCCGCCGGAGACTGGCAGACACTCAGGGAGGCTGCGGCACACACACACACACACACACACACACACACGCACGCACGCACGCACGCACGCACGCACGCACACACACACACACACATGTACACACAAACACACACACACACAATGTTATGGTTAATTTATTTTTAACCATCAAACAACTATTTCTCTTGGAAAATTGTCTTATACTTGTCATACTTGTCTTGGTGTGTACACACACACACACACACACACACACACACGCACACACACACACACACACACACGCACGCACGCACGCACGCACACACACACACACACACACACACACACACACACACACACACACACACACAGTCACACACACACACACACACACACACACACACACACACCCCTTATAGTCACAGTGACAACTGTCGACTGGTCAACAGCCAAACAAAACCAATTAGCATTGTGGTGCTGCTGGCTAGCTGTACGGTATGGACACAGTACAGTAGGTCCCTCCTCCTCATAGGGACCCCCGCAGGTATGGGGGGGTATGGGGGGGGCGGATGGGCAGGAGACAGGATGGGCGCGGTGCAAAGCTGTCGTGAAGCGGAGAGAGCGACGACGCCCTCGGAGAAGTCACGCGGTGTGATGCGTGTATTTCTGGCTGCCGCCACCGCCTCTCCTTTTCTTGTTTTAGTGCTTCCCACTGTCTGCTGTACAAACAGGAAGTCATAGTTCACTGTCAGCGTGTCATCCACACGAGAGAGAGAGAGGGAGAGAGAGATGGGGGTACATGGGTGTGATTTTGTGTTTGCGTGTAGAACAGTGGTTCTCAATCTTTTCAGGCCGCGACCTGCCAAAATTATCCCATTTGAACTGGGGACCCCCCACGCTGATAAGCACGCAGAGTTGTATGAGTTGTATGAGTTGAGGCGTTGCGTTTAGTTTGACTCGGGTTCCACGGAACAATATTGTGAGAATAGCAGATCTTACGAGCTTGTAGATCGGCTATTTTCACAATGTCCTCCTCTTTCTTATATTATTTGACAATTTGGCCAATGTTTTAGTACAGTATAGTATAGTTTGTTGATTACTTTTGATGCGGTAACGGTTTGATTGATTGATTGATTGATTGAAATTTTTATTAACAGTTTCAAGCACAAACTCAATACAAAGGCTGTTAACTGTGAGTGGACGACCCAATTAAGCATTACACTTGTTTACAACAGGGTCCACCATGTTCAATTCATCAAAACATTTAGAGACGTACAAATAGACACTTCTATATAGACAAAGAACAGTACAGGAATTCATCATAATGGAGGTAAAAAGGTCACTTTACTTTACTTAATCATTGATTAATCACCACAAATTGATTTTGACAATTCATGAAAAACCAAAAATCAAAGTGATATTAACGTTACAATAGAGGTATAGCGCCTTTGCACCCACTAGCACCCACTCCCTTCCCCTTCCCAAAACACCACCCTGAACACATTTTCATATTTCATATTATAGAAATATATATCCGTGGCACTTCCAATTACATTCTTCCTCTGAGTCCAACGTGGGCCGACGTTACTCTCCACTACGCAAACACTAGGGGAAAATAAATATACACATTAATATTCAATAACCACATAGAATTAGTGTCACGGGAGATTTTATGCTTAACCCACAAGACCTGAGGCCGATTCCAAAAAAATGCCTTCTAAGTTAAAAAAAAAAAAAAAAAGATTAGCAACTACCACCCTAAACAGGGTTCCCGTCTTGAAAGGTAAAAACTAGGGCTGGGACTCGATTAAAAAAATGTATCTAATAAATTTGAAGCATTGCAATTCATTTATCAGAATTAATCGCATTTAAATTGCATGTCAATATTTGACCTGAGAAGCTTTTTTTGGTCAATTCAAACAGATTTTGGTATACGAGTGAATCAATGAGTGAGCTTTTTGAAATCTAAATTTCTCAGCTACTGGGCCAAGCAAAGTGGTCTGATCGGCTGCGTGCTTCGGTATGAAGGATATAAGCCTCACATTCGTCCAGTATAAGAAAGGTTCTGTGGTGCAAAAACTATGCACCATTAAAATACGTTATTTTTTATAATCCTGTTATTGTTTCTGTAATCAATTAATCAGTTAAAATCCCAGCCTTAGTATAAAAAAAAAGAAGTGGTTATTCACGTCCTAAATAAGAGTACCACAGACGAAAAACAGTCTAAGTCCAAATTTCATTCTGACCCCTCCACGAAAAGGCCTCGTTGTCCTGAACCCTTATCTATCATTTATACATTATGGATCAATAGTGTGGACTTAGACTGTTTTTCGTCTGTGGCATTAAACCGGTTAAAACTCAATCTGTTCCTGCGGACAATATGCTGCATGTCATACTTCGCATTCATTTAATGTTTCGAAAAGTCAATGGCCTTTTTTTTTAAGGGGAGCCATTTCCATTTCCAGTGTTTTCTTATACGGCCGTACATTGGGTGTGTAGTTCTTACACGGCCGTACATTGGCTGTATAGGATCAACGTCCGTTCAAACATCTGGGCCGCAGTGAAAAGCAGGTATGGATTCCAAGGGAATAATATGCATGAGGTATGTGTTTCCCTTAACCCATGTTGGCCTGACGTCGATATTAAAAAAATGTCATTTTTTCTGAAAAACCTCATGTTTCTATATCAGTGGTGCTCAATATTTCATGTCGAGGTCCCCAAAAATTATCTGTAATTGTCCGCCGACCCCCCCGTCTGAAAATATGTTGTTCCAGGGACCCCCCAGAAGCAAAGATTTGAGTTAAAAATGGAAACTCTGAAAGAATATATATTCAAAGATTTGAGGCACATTTTCACGATTTAAAAAAAATAGCAGACCTACAAGCTCATAGCGCGCCACTCGGTGGCGCACTATGAGCTTGTAGATCTGCTATTTTTCAATAGTATAACATAATGCTTAAAACACCAAAAAGGGTTCCCGCCCAAAATGGGTTAATACATGAGATAACAGGCCCTTTCCCTCTCTCGCTGCCGACCCCGAGTCAAGTTTAATATACCAGGGTCCATGGATTCACAACCAACATTATTATTGTACATGTCAATAATGAAAAATGTTCTCTCGTCTCGGCTGGCTGGCTGACTGGCTGGACGGGCCCGGCCGGGGCCTGTGTGGGAACTTCCCCCGCGTCTAATGGTGTGTGCGGGAGCGTGCCAAATGTCCCCGCAAGTACTGTATAGTAGAATCATGGGAGGAATAATAGGTCGTTCTACTTGCCGTAGAACTTAATGCCCTATAGCCTCGACAACCTTGCAGTTGTATGCAAAGGCTAAACTATTTAGATAGCATGCTGTATACAGATGCCATTATTGATCTGGCATTCTATTATATAGCTTGCTATAGTGTTTATAGTTTCAACGTACAGCTATTTTAGTTAGACTGATGATAAGTTCTTAGTTTACTTATGATCCTAGTCCTAGATGACTATTTCTATGCATTTTATGTATTACCATTGTGTTGTTGTCGCTTTGGATTAAGAGCATCTGCTAAATACTTAAATTGTTAAATTGTTCATTTCGACAGGTCCTTTCAAGAGAAACGGTTGCTCTATGCTTACAAATATGAAAAGATTAAGGTTGGGCGGATTAGGCTTAGGAGTTATTTTATGGCTTTAGGGGTCGGGGTATAGGAGTCGAAAATAGCAGATCTAAAAGCTTGCAATGCGTCACAGAACGGTGCGTTGAGAGCTTGTAGATCGGAAGCTTCAGGGCTAGGGTTAAAAATGGCAAACAAATGACCTCACAAATATAGTAAATGGACCGTGTGTGTGTGTGTGTGTGTGTGTGTGTGTGTGTGTGTGTGTGTGTGTGTGTGTGTGTGTGTGTGTGTGTGTGCTAAGCGGATGTCAGGGTGTGGGCGATTGGAAGACAGAGGACTTCAGGTCTTCTCATTCTCCTACAGTGCTGATGATGGTCACTGTGGCCAACCATAACCTTTCCCTGGGCTGTGTCTAGTGACAGGATCTCAGTTAAGGAGGTCCTGACACTCACCGTGCACGCGCACACGCACACGCGCACACACACACACACACACACACACACACATACACACACACACACAGAGAGAGAGAGAAAATCACCAGCCCGGGCTGCCAGAACTCATTCATCAGGGCCTCATAGCCGGGGCCCTGTCAACCTCCAAGCCCCAGGCCCTGTAGGCCTCAAGCCAGGGGCTCGAGTTCCGGGCTCCCCGCCAGTCTGTCATGATCCTGGGCCGCGGGCCAGGCCTCCATCAGCTTTGATGTTAAGCTATGGAGAGCCAAATGGCTGCAGAAGAGGGGGGTGTGCCCCTTATAGCACAGGAGTAGTTACACACACACACACACACACACACACACACACACACACACACACACACACACACACACACACACACACACACACACACACACACACACACACACACACACACACACACACACACACACACACACACACACACACACACAGGGTCAGAGAGGCTGATGGACAGGGGTGGAGAAAGTATACTCACGCATTTGTTAAGTAAAAGTATCAATGCTGCAATGTAGAAATACTCTGTTACAAGTAGAAGTCTGAATTCAAAATGTATATACGTAAAAGTACAAATGTATTGGCATCAAAATGTACAGTGTAGTATCAAAAGTAAAAGTACTGACTATGCAGAATGTCCCATTTCAAGTTTTCAAATACAAATCTTTTGAAAATAGCAGATTTTAAAAATAGCAGGTTGTAATAGACCTGCATTAACCCCTTAATTTTGGTCATTTGAAAATAGCCTGTCTACAAGCTCACAGCGGGTCACGATCGTGACGTGTTGCGAGCTTGTATAAGTGTGTAAGTATTTGTAAGTGTAAATCAGGCTTTAGGTGGACACAAGAATACGTGCACAGACCACACGCATTATCTGTACGAGCAGCAGCAGTGTGCACACACACACACACACACACACACACTAAAATGCACATGTGTACAAAACATAACACATACACAGTAACACAAGTACAAAGAATCTTGGACGCAGGAATCCCCAATCCCCCCCCCACACACGCACACACACACACACACACACACACACACACACACACACACACACACACACACACACACACACGCGCACACACACACACACACACACACACACACACACACACACACACACACACAGCTTTTCATTAAAGTTTCCATTGCATATGCTTCTTGTTATACAATTAAACGCTTGAAATATGTTGTATTCTGATATGATTAAGTGGAGTTAATTGTTTGAATTGGAGCCTTTGTAATACTCTTACTAATTAACACCGCAATAAATACTCCCTTTTTTATGGTTCCACATGCAGAGCTGTAATTTGTCAGATTTTCATAGTTTTGAGGGGGCTGAAATGTAACATTTTATGGCACCGAAAAAACTTGAAGATTGATTATATCGGAGCCAAGGCTATGAGCTGTTGAATTATGTCTTGTTTCAGAGGACTGTGCCAACTGTCATCCGCATAGACAGGTTAGCAGGTTAGTGTAAGCACACACACACACACACACACACACACACACACACACACACACACACACACACACACGCACGCACGCACGCACGCACGCACGCACGCACGCACGCACGCACGCACACACGCACGCACGCACACACACGCCCTTGGCATCCCTCCAGGTGTGTAATGGCAGTTTGTGAAATCCTCATACAGGAGGGTTTGGTCGAGTAAAACTAACATTCATATTTCAAAAATAACAAACTCACGATAAGTATACTCGCGCTGATTGACAGTCGGGGGTTGGAGATTTTCAAACGTGAAATGAATTATGGAAAAGAAGGGAGAAAAAAAAGTGCCGGTATTCCTGATCTAATCAGAACCATAGTTTTGCTAACCACTCTCTGACCTTGATATTGTTAGAGAGAGGGAGGGGGTATTTTATAACCCATTCAAGACAGGAACCCTACGCCAGGGGTTCCCAACCTTTTTCACGTCACGGACCCCCAAATTGACACTAATTAGCCCGCGGACCCCCATTTGAAAATATATGCCAGCGACCCCCAGAAGAGAACATTTTTTGGACCCGTGGGTCCATTTGGTTCCATTTGTACACTCTCAGCGAGTTACAGACCCATAAAGGGTCCATTTGGTTCCATTTGTACACTCTCAGCGAGTTACAGACCCATAAAGGGTCCATTTGGTTCCAAACTATCAATTCTCTGGGGACCCCCTGGAACTCCCTCAAGGACCCCTAGGGGTCTCCGGACCCCACTTTGGGAACCACTGCCCTACGCTACGAGCTTGTACATCTGCCATTTTAGAAAAATCGTGAAAATGTGGCGCAAATCTTTGAATAGCCTATATATTCTTTCAGAGCGAATGTTTTTAACTCAAATCTTTGCTTCTGGGGGGTCTCTGGAACAACACATTTTCAGATGGGGGTCGGTGGCCAATAATAATTTTTGGGGTCCTTGACATGAAATAGTTAACACTGACATAGAAACAAGGGTTTTCCAGAAAATGTCATGATTTAGAAGCGGGAACCCCTTTTGGTATTAGCATTATGTTATGCTTTAGCTATTGAAAAATAGCAGATCTACAAGCTCATAGCGCGCCACCGAGTGGCGCTCTACGTGCTTGTAGGTCTGCTATTTTTGAAAAATTGAAGAATGACTGACATAGAAACATAGCTTTTTCAGAAAACTGTCAGGATGTAGAAGACATTTTTAGAATCTGATCTCAGGTCAAAATGGGTTAATACCTAAAACACTGAACCACTGCACATCACCTCATATGTCTCCGAGCCCAGGGTTGTGTATTTCTTTTCTGGTTCCTTCTATATCTGTCCTGCTCGCTCGCACGCTCCCTTCAACCCCTCTCTCTTCTCCTCTGTTTTGTTTTGTGTTTTGTTTAATGTTTTTACCCTCTCGGTTTAGTCTCTGCTTTGTATCAGACGGGGGAGCGTTCCATGAGAAGCGCTCACCGATGGCAACGTGTTCGACAGAAAACCAATTAGTCATGAGATGAGAGAAAGGAAACCCGTCTCTGTTGGCTTGGCGAATGAACCACGCCGCGGTGCGGTGGGGAGGGCAGAGAGTTGATTTCGTAGACTAAATCGATAAATGGTAAATGGTGCATTTATATAGCGCCTTTATCCAAGGCGCTTTACATAGATTGTGCATTACATTCACCCATTCATACACCGATTGCAGCGGAAGCCATGCAAGGTACCAACCAGCACATCGGGAGCAATTTGGGGTTCAGTGTCTTGCCCAAGGACACTTCGACATGTAGACAGGAGGAGACGGGATTCGAACCGCCGACCCATGGATCATTGGACGACCTGCTCTACCTCCTGAGCCACAGTCGCCCCGATCGATGACGAAGATTTCGTGGATTACCATTTTTCACAGACGAAAACTGAATAAAAACAAAAAAAATGCACCAATGACTTTTTTATGTTTAAGAAATGTATTTTTATAGTCTGTACTGCTTTTTCCAAATAAAATAAACAATTCAAAAAACTAGAAAACTAAAATAAATAAAAAAATCGGTGATGCAACACCACTCTAGTAATTAAAATCTACAAAGTATAACTATAGAAACTAAAATTGCAAAAATATTGTAGTGGAGAAAAAGTACAATATCTGTCTCTGAGATGTAGGCCTAGTGGAGTAGAAGTAAAAGTATAGAAAATGGGAAATATTCCAGGAATAAAAGTCCACACTGTCCACTACTGGATCCACCACCTGTGTCTCATTGCTCAGAATGCCACGCTCACATCCCCCCCTAAACCCACCCCCCATCTCCCCTCGGGAGGGAGGGAGGTGCAATGGACACAAACAGAAACAACAGGCTGGTATTCACATTTTCATTGTGTGTTTTTGTCTTCTGCCCACAGAAGTTTTCATATAAGCCTACTAAACAATTCTCCTTCACAGCAGCCGCTTATTCCAAACATGTTAATACGGCACAGTTGAGAAGCAGGAATTAAACTAAAAATGAAGTCAGTGTCGTGATCTTCATATATGGAGATCCAGGTGATGATATCCGCCTGGGTGACGGCAGACTGCTGGGCGCGTGCTGTCGCTTTTGCATGGGATCAACGTTGAAAATGAAAAATGAAAAACAGGTATGGCCAGGGTTCATGACTACCTTTTTTCACTGACTAAAACTGAATAAAAACTATAAGCTATGCATGACTAAAACATTGCGCTTGGATGTTGCGCTCTGAAAATCGCAGATCTACAACCTCACAACGCATCGCAGCAGGAGTGTAAAATCAGGCATTTCGATGCCATCAGGGCCAAAACCCATGTTTGTCAACAAAATCAACTAGATTTAGTCGACTAAAATCGCATGGTGTTTTGTCGACTAAAACTAGACTAAAACTTTTCAGATGACTTCACTAAATCAACACTAGCACTGTTCCAGCAGAACTGTGCTTACAACACAACACAACAACATGGTAATTGTAATAAAAAATCTGTGGTAAAGTAACTGCCCACCAGCGCGGAGTCAAGGGGTTCAAATCCACCACGGTGCATCTGGCTTTTGTCGAGCGTCTATACCAGTGGGTTTCAACCCTTTTCAAATCAAGGTCCATTATTTATTATTCAGCATTTGAGCCATGGACCACCATTTGATGAGATTTAGCCTCTCAGACCTACAACTTTGATTATTTTGTTATTGTTGGATAACATGTTGACCACAATTATTGATAGGAGACCATAGGAGAGATACCATAGAAGAGATAACAGGCAAACGGCAAACGCAAAAAATAACAATTCTTCTACATGCGGGGAGGGTATTATTTGTCATCATTACAGGTACTAATACCAGCTGTAGCTGCACCTTTCAGTGGGGAGTGTTGGGTGGGAGGAACAGGACGAATAAGGCTCTTACTGTATGTCCTCCCGGTGGGGGCTCCTCACTGGCAGGTAGTAGGATACTGTATGTCCTCCCGGTGGGGGCTCCTCACTGGCAGGTAGTAGGATACTGTATGTCCTCCCGGTGGGGGCTCCTCACTGGCAGGTAGTAGGATACTGTATGTCCTCCTGGTGGGGGCTCCTCACTGGCAGGTAGTAGGATACTGTATGTCCTCCCGGTGGGGGCTCCTCACTGGCAGGGAGTAGGATACACAACACACATACAGTGTGTGTGTGTGTGTGTGTGTGTGGGGAGGATCTGTCATAATAACCACTACATTAGGAAGAAAAAGGGAGTTGGAAAAACAAAACAGCCCAAGTAAAAAATGCTCTTGCACATTCAAAGGCATGGAAATAAATGTTTATATTGTATGCAGTAGTGTCAAGAGTCCAGCAGAATTGGCTCACTGTGGTAATGACGGCAACAATTTGAATGCTACGACTTTTTGTTTTCACATCCTGAACAAGTTTGTATTTTACATATTTCATTGCATATACATTTTCAATTTCTTCAGGTTACAAATGACCCAGAGACAATCGTTGATTGAAACATACACATGTTGATTTAACAGAAGCTCATTGCTAAACACATACTTGCAACTTCCTGATCCTTCCAAAATAGTCACACATGACTCCAGTACTCCTTTTATAGGGAGGGGAAGGTAATTGGAACGTACTACTTGACTAGGGGAGTTTGCATTGTGACTGAAAAGGTATATAATATGTATACAAAGAGTGGTGTTGCTAAAACACTACTGAGAATAATTACCTTGTGTATGATTATAATTTACTGTGGTTGTGCAAAAATGTTCTTGGTTTGTCCCTTGAATTTAAAGGTGATGATGTCATAGTGTTCCTTTGCTAAAGGATAGTTGGTTTGTCCCTACAATGAAAGGACCAGACCAATATGTGTTGCCAGATTGGGCTGGAAAAAAACAGCATTGGGGTGGGCACTTAAAATGTAGGCTTGTTTTTAACATATCTGGCGGGGTTTATTAGCCTCAAGAGTCAAAACACTAGGTTTTCCGTGCAGTACGTGTGTAAAGCCTGGGTTCCTTCAGTACTCTGATCTGGTCAAGAACCTGCCTATACTCACTCACTGTATCCAGTCCTTAACACACATACAGTACTGTACATGCACTGTTTCCGTATCCACTCTAGACCAGGCATTTATTTCATCCAATAACAGCCATGTTGTGAGTATGTAGGGCGGGAGATGGATACCCATCCGTCCAATGGGGGCCCAGTCAACCCTGGGCCCAGACTAGATAGTGGTATTCATGCATTCCTGTTTCAGGAGAGGGAAGATGAAGAGGCACAATGTTGCAGATAGCTCTGCCCTTTAGCCCTTCAATGCAGTCAGTATAGAGTCGGGTTGTCTTTAGACTGTCGCGATGTGACACATTGTGAGCTTGTAGATCTCTATTTGCAAAAGATTTGTATTCATTTGAACACTTGAAATGCCACATTCTGCATACTGATTCATTTTACTTTTAGTAGGTCTACATTTTGATGCCACATACTTTAGTAGTTTTTCCTCAAGTACATTTTGAATTCAGGACTTTTACTTGTACTTCTACAGGTATATTGCAGTATTGATACTTTTACTTACGTAAAACAATTATGTACTTTTTCCACCACTGTACGCAAGTAACATAGCATGTGCAACTGTTGACAGGGTGTAAAATAGAAACCAAATTGGGTTCCATCTTTTGCACCCACTCTCTCTCAAGAGTTAAAAACGAACCCTTGGGCCTTTTTTCACAGTGCATGCTCCTAAAACAACAGTCGGGGAAAAAAAGGGTGCAGTTGCATTTGTGTGTCTTGTAATATGCTAGACGAGCGGTCGCTCACTTCCGTCCGTCCGTGCCAGACCAGAGGAAGCCGAGCGAAACGTTAAATGGGGGGAGGTATGGGTAGGGGGGAGCAGAGGGGGGTCGCAGAGGGGAGCCATCGCCCGGCATTCCATTCTTCTCGGAGGAGAGGAGGAAGCCACCCGGGCCAATAGGAAGTATGAATGTTCCATGACAGGACACATGGAACCATATAGAGAAGGGGGGATATTCACCTTTAAATAAGGTGTTAGCTTTATTGGATCTTGCGGGACATTACCTGCATATCCAGCTATTCCTCGTTTCTCTCTCTCTCTCTTCTTTCCAGCCCGCGGCACAGTGCCGATTCATTAACCACAAAGGCCTTCAGTGTAATGCCCCGTGTTTAAACACCTTATTTCATTAAGTGATCTTTAATGAGAGCGCTAACTAGCTTAGTTGTCAGTCATCAAGGAAACGGGCTGCCAGAGTGAGTGGAAAAATATGTTTTTTTCCTCTCCCCTCTGGTCTGGGGTCAGTTTTGCCTCTTTCCATGCGATGGTAAAGGTATTAACGTTGGGATGTATACACTGATCCTACTGTAGACACTCAGGTGTGGTGGAGGAGTTTTTTCCTTTTTTTTCCCCCTACATTGTCTTTTCTATGCCAAAAGGAATGGAATTCTTCCCCCGATGGCTTGATTGGACCAACCTTTCTCATTTTGCAGTAATAACATGGGCCATTTACCGTGTTTATTTTCACCTCTCGGCTTGATTTTTATACATCTTCAGGGGGACGTCTCATCTCCGCTAAGGACCTGTATAATACTATACGCAAGCCGTTTCAGGGCTTTTCCCTGTCGTGGAATGTCCAACGACAATCACAGCGCACCGTGAAAAGAGAGTAACATAGGCTAGTAGTGGGAAGTAACTGAGTAGCCTACATTTACTCAAGTACAATTTACAATTTAGGCATTTAGCAGACGCTCCATTCAGGCCTGACGTCGAAATTTAAAAAAAAAAAATTCTAAATCATGACAATTTTCTGAAAGATTTGAGGCACATTTTAACGATTTTTCAAAAATAGCAGATCTACAAGCTCATAGCGCGCCACCGAGTGGCGCGCTATGAGCTTGTAGGTTTTCAATAGCTAAAGTTTAACGTAATGCTTAAAACACCAAAAGGGGTTCCCGCACCGAATGTTAACCTATTTAGGCCTGACATCGAAATAAAAAAAACGTTCGCTCTGAAAGAATATATATTCAAAGATTAGTGCCGCATTTTGACGATTTTTCAAAAATAGCAGATCTACAAGCTCGTAGCGCACCACTCGGTGGCGCGCTATGAGCTTGTAGATCTGCTATTTTTCAATAGCTAAAGTATAACATAATGCTTAGTTAAATCACCAAAAGGGGTTCCCGTACGGAATGGGTTAATCCAGAGCGATTTACAGTAAGCAAGAATAACACATGGTAAATACATCGAATGCATTAGAAATAGTCATCAAGAATCATAAGGAAGCTAAGAACCTTGCATGTGTCTAACAGTAGAATATCTGTACAGTAAAGCTATGAGTATACACTATAGCTATACAGTAGGTATACTGTACTTAAGGACAATTTTGAGGGAGTTTTACGCAAATATTGTACTTCTTATTAGGCCTATACCGTATTTGAAAACTTACGTTACAAGTTAACCTCGCATATATGGTTATTACAAAACACAGAATCGGTTAAGCCCTGTTTTAAACTGTGTCTGTTTGAAAACAGTCAATTAAAAAGCAAGCTCACAATGTGTCACATCGCAATGCATTTTGGGACATTATTAATGGGTCATTATTCTGCGTAATCAGATCCTTTATCTTTTGGTACTTTAAGTGTATTTTCATGGCAGTCATTTTGTACTTTCACTAAGTAAAAATACAAGATAACAGGACTTTTACTTGTAAACAGAGTATTTTCTACATTGTGGTTTCGCTACTTTCACTCAAGTAAAAAGACCAGATGACTTCTTCATTCAAGCACCGGTCATGGAATGTTGAATAACCATCACAGCAGCGCCAAAAAAAATAAGTGAACGGGACACCATATCGAATATAATTACGCCATTTTACAGCTCATATCATTCATACTTTACAGTCTTTTTTGTCATCCACCGTGTAACCTGTGTGAAAGATCCACGGCAGGTGTGAAGATTTTCTACCGTCTGCCGTGAGATTGTAAAATGTCTTTTATAGTCTCCTCACAGATTTGGTGGTGGGGCGTGGGGTGGGGTGGGGTGGGGTGGGGTGAGGTGGGGTGGGGTGGGGTGAGGTGAGGTGAGGTGGGGTGGGGTGGGGTGGGGTGGCGTGGCGTGGGGTGGGGTGAGGTGGGGTGGGGTGGGGTGGGGTGGCGTGGGGTGGGGTGGGGTGGCGTGGGGTGGCGTGGGGTGGGGTGGGGTGGTGTGGGGTGGGGTGGGGTGGGGTGGGGTGGCGTGGGGTGGGGTGGGGTGGGGTGGGGTGGGGTGGCGTGGGGTGGCGTGGGGTGGGGTGGGGTGGGGTGGGGTGGGGTGGCGTGGGGTGGCGTGGCGTGGGGTGGGGTGGCGTGGGGTGGCGTGGGGTGGGGTGGGGTGGGGTGGGGTGGGGTGGGGTGGGGGATGACACGGTTCTCCGCGAGGGGGAGAAGTGGAGCGCGGCCGGCGGGGTGATTGATGGTCACCGCTGGCTGACGGATGACTCAACGGGACGGTGAGCTTCAACACTTCACGACACGCTTCATTACCGTGAGAAATTAAAGCAAATTACTTCATCTATAGAGCCAGGCTGGAGAAGCATCGATCAGCCCTCTGTCTGTCTGTCTGTCTATAGGGTTCAGGGAACGTTTTATAAAAAAGCTACAGGCGGCTCTTACACCTGCAACCTTCCTGTAGTAGAACAATAGCCTGCATGGAAACCAGTCAGATCTGCCAGTGCAAAACAAAAAATCAAGAGTGACTGTCACTCAGTCATAATTACTATGCAGCAAGCTTCTCATTTTTGAGCCCCTGCCTAAGCTCACAGCTTCACGTTGCGGTGCGGACCGTGGCCTTGTGGTTAGAGTGTCCGCCCTGAAACAGGGAGGTCGGGGTTCAATCCCAGTCCGGGTCATACCAAAGACTGTAAAAATGGGACCCAATGCCTCCCTGCTTGGCACTCAGCATCAATGGGTTGGATTGGGGGTCAAATCAACTAATGATTCCCGAGCACGGCGCACGCTGCGGCTCACCGTTCCAAGAGATGGGTCAAATGCGGAGAACAAATTTCACTGCGGTAACGTCTGTGACTAATCGTACGACTTTGACTTTGAATCGAGTATGCAGCCAATACGGCTTCACCAGTATGGGTTTTATGGCGTTCAGACTATGGATTTTATGGGTAAGTCTCCCATTGGCTTAGAGGCAGCCAATCATGAAAAAGTATCCACTATGGTCGCTAGTGGAGGTACATCAACATGTTGCTGCTTTTCATGCAAGCAGCTGGCAAAAAAATTGTGCTGACCCTGAAGTGGTGGGGCAACATTCAGGGCCCAGTGTGCAAATATGGGGTGGGTTTATCACCCGAGGCATTTTTGAGCGGTAACCGCTCCAACATGTGACTTTGTGTGTCTGGGTGTCTATTAGTGGGTAGCAGCATGGTTACCGTAGTTACCGTCATGTGACATCACCACTATATATTCTGACTCTGCACAGGGGCAAAGATGGCGTCGGGTACAACCTTGCAGCAAAAGGGATACATTCAGCTCCACTCATAATCCCCAAAACCACACAGAGAACAAAACACTGACCTCGAAGGTGAGTCACATGTTTACCACCTCAACTAAACAGCATTCATACCTGCTAGTCTTCACTCTTCAGTTTACGTCTGGGTTCTGGGTTCTGTTGCATTTCCTCACTTTTGTTGTCAGATTGTGGCAATAGCAACATGGTTTGGTCAAATTATAGTATTTGGTTTACGGAACAAATGTCTCACACAGGACAACTGAGGTTACATTTACAGTATCCATGTTGCTCTTTCGTTTTTGTTTAGTTTTTTGCCTATTCTCCTTTTGTCTAGTGGGCCTATAGTGGTTTGCAAACTTTTTAGCTTGAGAAATTGTATGACTCCCAGCGACCCAAACTATAGTGAAAATAACTGATCTACATAAGCTCAGCTATTTTCATGACTTTTTTATTTTTTTAGATTTAGTCAAAATGTATACAATGCTATTTTATTTTTTTTGTCAAAAACGGAAAACAGCAAAAGAAAATATCAGTTGTGCCTTCCATTAGGATGGCAACGGCGTTATCTGGGGTTGAAAACTCCCACACAAGTGAAACCCCCCTTCCACAGTGGAAATTGCGTTTGAAAAGGTTCCGCCATCATGTCATAAACGGGTAATACGTGGAAAACGGCAAAACGAGGGACGTCATGGCACGCTCATGCCACGTATGCTATTACATGTAAACAAACTGCTGTGATAGGAAGTAGCATGGGAGTGGTTCCACGCACGTATGACTGGTCTATCTGGTAGCGCCACCTAGCCACCTGGCATGCACACTACAGCGTTGTCCATCACTTTGGCGTCTCTGTGTAAGGGTATAGTTGTATATACAACGTATAGTTTCAAGAGTAGAGACCACCCTCTGCTTATCACTGCCACTCGCTGTTCTCAAATGACCTCCCGCCTTCACTGAATGGCCACTCCCCGTTCACAATGATCTGTATCCACTACACATGCCTCCTCTCACCACAGCCACTCCCTGGTGCAATCACCACAGCATAAATACACCTGAGATCTCTCACCCAAGTTGTTTGTTCTGCTTCTCGACAGACCAAACATGGGTTGTGATTAGGCTACTGCGCTTGTAGATCGGCTATTTTCGCTATTGCTTCGAATTTGCCATCCTCCTCCACCCCAACCTCATCCTTCCGCCTCGATTCTCTAGGAATCCAGGGGGCCGTGACGGAGCAGAGACGACCAACCGCTCATCCCGAACGATGGCTGTCAGCTCCAGAGACTACGTCGCCACCCGGAGACTCGCCCTACCTTGCGTTCCTCACTCCGTTCCACATTCATCTCATTATGTTTCAATAAACTGTTAAACTTAAAGATGGAGTGCCGTGATTTTTTTCCACCCTAAAACATGATCATCGGGTCTTATTGTTATATAGGGAGGTATAGTGTTTTCAAAAAAGTGTACAGTATTTGTTAAAATGTTGTTTTTATGTTGGCACGCCCACCAGTTCATTAAGTATGCGTGAGTTTAACCTTAGCACCACCCACCTAATCCATCCCTCCGCCTCCTACTTTAAGACCACCCACCTGTCCTAGTCCCTCCCCCTCCTTACAAAAGGACTGCCCATGGCTCTGCCCAATTGTTTACAAAATGGCAGAGGGATGGCAGATTGGTGAGATTCAGCCATATATGTTTGAACCAGATTCTGGTTTAGATGAAGGACAAGGAGGTAATGCCCTCTTCATTGGTGGGGGGGCCATCATCTGTACTGGGGGTGGCCGTAGCCAATCCAACTGTTTTATTGGGGAATAAAAAAAAACTAGACTCAAATGTTAGGGACAAGCTCACAACGCGACGCGTTGTGAGCTTGTAGATCGGCAATTTTCAGCAAGTGTAAAAAGTCATTATGATGGCATCAAGGCCCACCAAATAAATTTTAGTCGACTAAATCAACTGTAGATTTTAGTCGACTAAAATCTTATGATATTTAGTTGACTAAAACTAGACTAACACTAATACATTCCCAGGTGACTAAAATGTGACTAAAAATGAAATCAATCAATAAAATGCCAAAAACAACACTGCCTTTACAGCCCGTAATTGTCTGTACCTATACTGTACAGCAACACAGCTCTGGACAGACAGGTAATTCCTAAATAGGAATTATTAAATATAGTTGCAATGGTATAATTGCTTGGCTGCTTGCAAGACTAAGACTTGTGATTTAGCATCACTGCACACATTTTACTACAATATGTACGTGTGTGTATTCCTTCAACCTGACATTCCCATTAAACTAGGCTATGTTTAATTTCCATAGCCTATATACATCCACTTACTTGGAAATGTAAATGTAAGCTACAGTATATTACAGTATAGGCCTACACATAAAAGTAAAACTCTATGCTCTCATAATGTGCATTCATTAGAGCCATCTCCATCATTGTCCTCCCTTGATAATACACTTCTGCCCAGTGCCCACAGGTACAGATAATTCGTCTTTTATTTGTATTATTATTATTGAAAAATAGTTGCTTTATGTTAGCCTATCGCTGCTAGCTCTGACTGACCCTGGCTGAGATGTCTCGAGTTGGTCCTGCCCACGTCAGTAGGTTGTGTCGGTTTAATGTCAAATTATTACCATCTGAACATCCGACTGGTCGTGAATGCGACGCGCGTTCACGACCAGGATCGCCGGTCCACGTTGAATTCAACACAGAGCAGCATAACAACCCGTTTTAAAAGTTTGCTTCAGCGCATCCATTAATTTCTTCACGCCGTCATAACAACATACACCTGTAGGTTACTGCGACTACAATTACATTTTCCATACGATGTTCAGAAGTGATGTTAAGAGAAGAGAAAATAAATTCGGCAGCTAGAGGGTGGGAGGTGTCACAGACAGACACGGCGATACGACAGCAGTGAGTCAAACCGATACATTATGTACACCCGAGGTGCTGCTGCTTTCTGGCCAATCCTACGGCACCGCAGGCCTGCATTATTATTGCTTAATTCAGCTATTTCTCCATTGATCACGCCTGCTATCAGCTGGTAATGTGTCAAAATCAAATGGCTGTTTGTCCGCTGTCTGTCACACAGTTTGTGTGACCTCCGCCCACAGAGGTTGTCATATTTAAAAAATCACACCCGTGTGAACTGAGTGGTGTAAGGTTTTATATAGCATGATCAGCTGTGGTCTGACGTAATGTCTGACGTAATGAAATAAGGTAAGGTATTATGTAGCCTGATCAGCTCTGATCTGAATGAAATCACACCCGGATGTGATTTCACAACTGGCTTTTTCTGTGCAGAGAAAATGACCATGGTTGCTACGGTCATCCAGTTCACCCGGGTGTGATTTAATTACGTCAGAAATTATTTTGAACATAGCAACCATGCTCATTTTTTTCTGCACACAAAAGCCAGTTGTAGGAGTGGTTTACACCACTCAAAAAAGATATAATGAGGAGGAGGTGCGAGTGCAATAGTATTACGTCACACTATCAGTGTTTATGTCTTTGGCCCGTTGGACTGTCAAGGGTTCAGCCTCCAGGAAGAAACCCTAAATACAAAGTTATTACACCAAAAACGACTCCAGGGTGTCTAATGAAGTACTGTCACCTCATAAACACATGAAAAACTGGAAAAATACCAAAATTGGGGCACTCCATCTTTAAGTAGAGGTGTGGTCTCTTACTAGTGAAATGTTGAATAAAAATCACACCCGTGTGAACTGAGTGGTGCAGTGACGTTACAGTTGGAGGCCATCGATATTGTCCTTTTCTTTTTGCTGAGGTTTGCGTGATCTGCGCAAAAGGACAGTTAACCCATTTTGGGCGGGAACCCCTTATGGTGTTTGGTGTTATGTTATAATTTAGCTATTGAAAAATAGCAGATCTACAAGCTCATAGCGCGCCACCGAGTGGCACGCTACGAGCTTGTAGGTCTGCTATTTTTGAAAAATCGTGAAAATATTTATTTCAGAAAACTGGAGGATTTAGAAGGATTTTTTTTAAATTTTGAGGTCAGGCCTAAATGGGTCAAATGATAAGGGACAATATCGGTGGCATCCAACTGTACATACTAACCATAGCAACCATGCTCGTTTTTTTGGTACGAACAAACACGGGTACAAAGCCAGTTGTTGGAGTGGTTTGCACCACTCAAAAAGTGTGAACCCAACGGCACTTTGTCGTTTTCTGTTCTTATCGTGACAACGTAAACATGGCCTTATAGTTACCGTCCATTACGACATCGTTGGGTGGAAACCTCATATCTCCAAAACTGTTACATTTCAGGATTCAAAGTCAAAAACAGCAAAAGTAGCAGATCTGTACATGCTCGAAACGTGGAGCGAAGCTGCGCATTTTGAGCTTGCAGATCTACTATACTTTTGCGGCCTTTGTGTGAAGCTGCAGTATATATGATCAAGTAGGACGTTAATTTATGAAAAAACCCAAAAGGGTAGAATATGGAGACGAGAGGTTTCTGCCTGACATAGACGATTATATGTGTGGGTATATACGGTGCCCCATACTGTAGGCTATATACGCGCGGCATGCTTCTTTTAACTCTAACCAGGGCTGAGGTACCGCGCTGATCCCAGCGGGGCCCCCGGGGGCCTCCACTCCTGTTGTAATCCATGGAGGCTTAGCAGGCTGACAGGATCACTCAGCCACCGGCTCTAACCTGGCACTCAGCTCTCTGTGGGGCAGCCACGCACGCACACACGCACACACGCACGCACGCACACACGCACACACGCACACACACACACACGCGATGGAAGAGAAGAGGATAGGCGAAGAGAAGAGTGGGGAGAGAAGATCTCATGGCCGACCACAAGCGAGTAACTGTGTCAGTTTTATGGACGTAAACATGTCTCATTATAGGGTACAACACTGGCTTGCATCATAGAGTCATACTATGACATTATGGTACTTTATTGTCAGATCACACTGAAACAAAGCACTATAATCTAGAGGGAAGATAATCCCAGCTATTCATTTCAATGGAAGTTGCTCAGTGGCGTTTGAGTGGCTATGGTTGGCTCGCCCGCGGTCTCAACTTTGAGGTCAACTTTTTGCGTTGTGACTGAACGTCCGTCCACCTCCATAAACGTCCTGCAGTTTCCAGCTTTGGCCAGTAGGGAAATCCCATTTAGTTTGATCACAGTATTTTAACAAAATTGCCTCATTACATATTTAACAATTTGGCCATTTTGGTATTGAAAAGTAATTCAATTGTCACTTTAGACATGTGCAGATGTGTATCCTGTATTCTCACGCATCATCTTACAAAACCTAACCGACAGAAGACAGTTGACTGGCCTAAGTAACCTACCTGCTGCTATATTATTATATCACAATATAATGTAATATCATTGACCTAAAAGGCGTTATATCAACAAGGATAGCTGGCGCTTTGGAATGGGGGGTCAGATCAACATATCCGCCTGGGTGACAGCAGACTGCTGGGCGAGCGCTGGCGCTTTGGCATGGGGGGTCAGATCAACATATGGAATGAATTCTGTACTGGAGCGTGTCTTGAGTGTACATGGTTTGATGAGGTCAGATCAACATTATGGAATGTCAGAACAGGTCAGCTCCATATATGGAGATCTAAGGGTGGCAGCGTGGGCAGTGTCTTGAGTGTACAGGGTTTGATGAGGGCCCCAGGTAGAGCCGGGCCTTAATTTTCGGGCCTGTTGAGACATCGAAGAGGGAGGATTACATATTGATGACATCACGTGATGTTACGAGGCATGACCATATATGGGGCGTGACTGACTGACGGGAAATGCACGATTTCATGGTAAATGTGACCTGCGGTTGCAATAAACCACACAGTCAGTGTGGTTGGCGAGACCTTGGTATTTTCATTCGACAGGACAGAGTCGAATGTCGAATGAGAAAACATTGTTTTGCACGTTAAGCTAATCATATGGGGACCCCCGCCCAAACAACATCATTTGGGGACGCTGTAGGGGTCCCGACCCCCAGTTTAGGAAACACTGATCTAACCTACAGTGACATACCGGTAACCTGACTCCGCCAGATGGGGCAGCAGAGAGTACACTGGGTTCCCCCCTCCTGATTGGCCAGGCCGTTTTGTGCCCGGGCATCAAGTCTGCCTGAGAGTTCCCAGATGGGAGCAGGAGGGGGGAACCCAGTGTACTCTCTGCTGCCCCATCTGGCGGAGTCAGGTTAACATACCGGTAGTTGAGAGCTACATTTTTTATATTTTTTTAAACAGCCCACTGTATAGAGGGTATGCGCGTGACATCATCATCACACCCGGAAGTTGTGGAGGAACGCATACCCTCAATAAACAACCACAGCAGATGAATCCGTCATACTACAGTGGAGAGTATATATTCACTCTCTCTACCTGCTTGATGTCAAATAGTGGAACATAATAAAACTCAAGAGTGTTCCTCCACAAGACCCGAGAAACTGTAAAACCTATCAAAGTACATCCATTAAAAAAAATGCCTTTTAGTAGGGGGGGAAAAACGGTCGGTCACCACTCACCATATGTCTGAATAACAGACCGTAATCTTTTACAACCCCTCTGAAGGTGAACGGGCTTCCACATCTGTCAACGATATGAAGCAACTTTCGCGCTTTCTGCGCCGTCCAGACAGGGGAATTTTCAGTGAATGCACTGCAGCTCAGACCGAAAGACCGAGAGAGGACCGATTCCCTCCGTGTTGACTTCATCCCTACCCCCAATTATATCAAACGCATATTCTGTCAGATGGGAATCAGATAATTAGTTGTGATTTCACGATGATCTTCAGTGGTGGAAAAAGTACTCACATTCTTTTTAAGTAACAGTATCAATATAGAATATAGAATCGCTGTTACAAGTACAAGTCCGGAATTCAAAATGTACTTGAGTAAAAGTACAAAAGTATTGGAATTAAAATGTACTTGAAGTACCAAAAGTAGAAAATAGCAGATCTACAAGCTCACATTGCGTCACATCGCAACACATTGTGAGCTTGTACTGTAGATCTGCTATTTTCAAATGGCTATATATATATATATATATATATATATATATATATATATATAGGGCTGAAGTGAAGTGGTGGTTAATGTAGGCCTGCCACCTATATGTTTTGTAGGCCTAATAATAATCAAAATCTACAAAGTAACTATTGTAACTAAAGTTTTCAAATACAAATATGTAGTGGAGTAAAAGTACAATATTTTGATCCGAGATGTAGTGGAGTAGAAGTAAAAGTATTAGAAATTGGAAATATTCAAGTAGGCCTACAAATACTTAAAGGGCTATTTCACTTTTCAATGCTTGATTCAGTATTTAGATATTCAATATTAATTGTAGCTGCCTTAATTTAAATTTAATTAATTTTAGCTCCCTTCCTATACAAAACATTATAACTTAAAACTCCATTTTAACCATGATAGATCATTGAAAGCACCCACTCTTTTTTCTGTTGTCTAATACGTGAGGAGGCAGTGGAGTTTCATTCACGGTTTTCATATATTTTTTAATAATTATTTAGATGTCATGAGTGGTGCTGGTTCTTTTCAAAAATAATTATAAAAAAAAAATGAAAACAGTAAATGAAAAACCACCGCCCCCTCACATAATTAGAAGAACAATATCAGTCACCAGGACAAAATTGTGGGTGTTTTCGATGAACCTATCATGGTTAAAATGGAGTTTAAAGTTATAATGGGTTTGTATAGGAAGGGGGCGGGGCGCTAAAATTAATTTCAAATATTTAATTAATGAATCAAGCAACTTAATAACTGCCCGGGGTGTTCACATTAGCCTGAGTAGATGAGAAAATTACCACAAAAAAAGTACCGTACTTAGTAAAAAGTACTTAATGATGATGAGAAAATGGAATTAATGTGACCGCAAAAGCCTTGAAACTACATATGAATGCAATGTCGCTGAGCATATACGTCACGCCCAGCTGTCAACATATTGCGTTCCTGAGATTCCTCGTTGACGTAAGCTCAGCTGGTGGTGACCATAGAGTATATAGAGACTGAACTGGCGCGAAGCTCCGCCCCCCCAGCTATTCATGTCAGTGGAAGTTGCTCAGTGGCGTTTTGAAGCACCCGGAAGACTGCCGGAAGTACCGTCTCAGAACGTCTACTTCCGCATTTGACCACCAAATTTTGGTGGTCAAATGCGGAAGTGCAACTTGTTGTGTAAAGGGTTAACACTAAGAGCCAATGAGAACGCTCGATATACAGAACACCAGAGTGTATCATGTCACGTCATTGTCATGCTGGCTACTGAAGTAAACTGAACTACCTCACCCTCTGCCTCGTTATTATTAGACTAGGATAATAACATAACATGGTGTCAGAATAAAGTAGGCATTAAGGAAAGTGTCTGAAAGTCTTCTGCCTCCGAGTGAGAAGTGGAACGCTACCGCAAGTCTGCAAGAGGAACGGACGGAGCGAGTGGCAAGTGTCAACATAGGCTAATGTTGTGGGCTAACTGGGGCTAAGCTAACAGTGCATAGTCTACAGAGGAGAGCCATAACAAGTCAGTGAGTGAACAGAGGGACGTCGGAACCGAACGAAAACGACGGCCGGGAGGTTTTGACAGAAAAACGAACATAAAAAAAAAGAAGAAAAAAAACGTTTTTGAACAATAAAAAAAAAAACTGAAAGATGATAAACGGAGATGACCAAGTGGTGGCGCCAGCAGCACATGCAGCTCCAGCTGCAATGCCTCCAGTAAGCAGTGTCCAACTGACTCCTCCAGGCAAGTTTGACTTTAATGATGCAAATGAATGGCCTAAATGGATAAGGCGTTTTGAAAGGTTCAGAATAACATCCAGCCTGGACAAACATTCCCAAGAATATCAAGTAAACACTTTGATGTATACTCTAGGGGATGAAGCGGAAGATATACTGCATGTCCTGCCATTAAGTGAGGATCAGAAAAAGTCTTATGATGACGTCAAGAGAGCTTTTGAGAGACACTGTGTGAGCAAGAAGAATGTTATTTTTGAGCGTGCACGGTTCAACAGGCGCTACCAGGAGCCTGGAGAAAGTGCTGAACCATTTATAACTGCTGTCCATAGCCTAGCTGAGCACTGTGCATTTAGAGATCTCAGAGAAGAACTCATTAGGGACAGGATTGTCGTTGGTGTCAGAGACGCAAAACTGTCTGAGTCATTACAGATGGACCCTGAACTGACACTACAGAAGACGGTCACAAGGGTGCGCCAGAGTGAAGAAATAAAGAAGCAGCAGCCGTTGCTGCGTGGCAGCGTAAATGACAGACAGTCAGACAACCACAACCTGGATGCTATAGGTGCAAGGCGACAGACACAGAGGGGCCAAAAGGGTCAAAGATACAGCTCACAAGCCAAGCCGGAATATAAAAAGCCGGAATATAAAAGGCCGGAATATAACAGCAGAGACACAGGGTGTGGACGATGCGGACATGCTGTAAAGCACCCCTGGAAGGATTGCCCTGCAAAAGAGGCGGAATGTCGCAAATGCAAGCGCAAAGGACATTATGCCCGCAAATGTCGTTCAGCCGGTGGCATCAATGACATCACAGAGGAGTCTACAGACTATGGAGAAGAGATTGCCTTTCTAGGAGAGGTGATAATTGACATGGACAATGTTGAACATGAGTGGAGAGAAGCTCTGGAACTGAATGGAGAGACAGTTGAATTCAAAATAGACACTGGAGCTGGAGTTACAGCTATTCCGAGCCACCAATACTCCAAGAAGAAGCATGGGGCATTACAGCCGCCAAAAATACCCCTGTATGGTCCGGGCAGGCAGCGCCTGGATGTGCAAGGACACTTCAGAGGAAGACTGGAGATACGAAACAAGACAACAGAACAGGATGTCTACGTGGTGGCCAGACTGATGACACCACTGCTGGGGCTTCCAGCCATTGAGGCTTTGACACTTGTGAAACGAGTGCACACAGTTCAAGTGGGTGAAGACATCTTAAAGACTTACCCCATGGTGTTCAAAGGGCTTGGGAAGTTGAAAGACCCATACAAGATTGAACTGGAACCGGGGGCCACACCCCATGCTCTGTCTGCCCCACGTCGAGTCCCCCTGCCACTGCGGGATAGAGTGAGGTCAGAATTGGAACGCATGGAAGCGATGGGTGTGATATCTAAGGTCACTCAACCCACTCCATGGTGTGCAGGCCTAGTGGTTGTACCCAAAGGAAGATTGAAGGACAAACTGAGGCTGTGTGTGGATTTGACACCCCTAAATCAGTGGGTCAAGCGGGAGAGACATATCCTGCCAGCGGTGGACCACACACTAGCCATGCTCACAGGAGCAAAAATATTCACCAAATTGGATGCCACATCGGGGTTTTGGCAAATTCCCCTGACTGAAGACAGTGCCCTCCTGACCACTTTCATAACCCCATTCGGCCGCTATTGCTTCAACAGGCTGCCGTTTGGGATCTCCTCAGCTCCAGAACACTTCCAGCGACGTATGACTCAGATGCTGGAGGGCTGCGAGGGAACAGTATGCCACGCCGATGACATATTGGTGTTTGGTCAGGATCAGGCTGAGCATGATGGCAGGCTGCACCAAGTTCTCAAGAGACTGAGAACTGAAGGACTAACGCTAAATAAGGACAAATGTGAGTTCAACAGGAGCAACATAATGTTTCTCGGACATCGCATCACCACGGAGGGAGTCAATCCGGACCCAAGCAAGGTTAAAGCCATTCTGGAAATGCCAGAACCGACCTGTGTTGCCGACATCAGAAGAGTGATGGGCATGGCTAATTACCTGGGCAAGTTCCTCCCTCACCTCTCATCATTCACACAACCTCTGAAAGACCTTCTGTCGGAGAAGACAGAATGGTGTTGGGGAGCACCGCAGCGAGAGGCTTTTCAGAAGCTGAAGATGGAGATCAGCTCAGCCAGAGTCCTTGCTGTCTACTCACCCAGTGCAGAGACGTGCGTCTCAGCCGACGCGTCGTCCTTCGGTCTTGGAGCCGTTATGGTCCAGAAACAGCCAGAGAGCGGCGACTGGAAGCCAATTATGTTCATATCCAGAGGTCTGTCTGATGCAGAGAAACATTATGCTCAGATCGAGAAGGAAGCACTAGCAGTAACCTGGGCATGTGAGCGCCTGCAACCCTACCTGCTTGGCATGAGGTTCACCCTAGAAACGGATCACAAACCTCTGCTGCCGTTACTAAGTACTAAGGCGCTCGACGCGCTTCCTCCTCGAGTCCTGAGATTCCGCCTGAGACTGTTAAAGTTCACCTACGACATCGTACATGTGCCTGGAAAGCGGCTCATTACTGCAGACACGTTGTCACGAGCACCGGTGGAGCACACAGCCACTCAGGCAGAGAAAGAGCTGGAAGAAGATGTCCAGATCTTTGTGGATGCAGTCATACAGTCTCTTCCTGCTACTGAAGCTAGACTGAAGCAGCTTGCAGAAAAGCAGAAGGAGGACAGCATCTGCAGTACACTAATCCGCTACTGTCAAACACAGTGGCCTGACAAAGCCCACCTACCACATGAAATGGGACCCTACTGGAAGGAGAGACAAAATCTGTCCCTGGCTGGAGATCTTCTCCTGAAAGGTCAAAGGATCGTCATCCCCAGCTCATTGAGGACAGAAATGCTCGACATCCTCCATCAGGGCCACCAAGGCATAGTCAAGTGCCGTGCCAGAGCTCGTCAATCGCTCTGGTGGCCAGGGCTTTCAATTGACATTAGCCAGAAAGTTGGAAAATGTCTCTTATGCACCCAACACAGGACAACACAGAGAGAGCCCCTGCTGACGACTCCAGTACCTGAGAGACCATGGCAACGTATAGGGACAGACTTGTTCATCTGGGACAAGAAAACATACCTTGTGGCAATTGACTATTTTTCCCGTTACATTGAAGTTGCCCACCTCAACGTTGCAACAGCCAACACAGTCATAGCAGCTCTAAAGAGCGTCTTTGGCAGGCATGGCGTGCCAGAATTTCTGATGTCAGATAACGGCGCGCAGTATGCCTGTGCTCTCTTCAAGAACTTTGCCAGTGAGTATGGCTTCACTCACATAACAAGCAGCCCAAAGTACCCCCAAGCCAATGGAGAAGCGGAGCGGGCTGTAGCCACTGTCAAGGGCTTGTGGAAAGAAGGAGGAGATCAGGCTAAAGCTCTGCTCAGTTATCGAGCCACCCCGCTGGAGAATGGCTATTCTCCATCACAGCTCCTAATGGGGAGACAACTGAGGACCACTCTACCTCAAGTGCCCAAAGCCTTGTTTCCAAAATGGCCCGACATCAAGCAGTTCCGCAGCATGGAGATGCAGGCGAAGAGGAAACAAGAGAGACTCTACAACAACCGTCACAGAGCACACAACCAACCAGAACTGCACCCAGGCCAGAGTGTGTGGATCACTACAGAGAACACCCATGGGACAGTCATACAACCGACAGCAGCCCCAAGGTCTTACCTCGTCAGGACGGAGAATGGACTGTTGAGAAGAACCAGTGCGCACCTGCGTGCGACTCACCAGCCACTCTCTGATGCACACACACACACTCCAGTTGTAACAGACTCTGGTGGTGCTGGCAACACTGCAGGTGACACACGCACCACACCACACTATGTCACAGGCTCAGGGAGACACTCGCGTCCACCCAAGAGACTGGACTTATAACTATACGGTGCAGTGTATTAAAAAAAAGAAAAGAAAAAAGAGGAATGTAAAAGGAAGAAATGTTGTTGATTTGAAATGTTGATGTTGATTTATTGTAAGAAGCAAAAAGAACAAAAGTACAGTTATTGCCATGTGTGAATTCATGTGAAGTTACTTAGATTTCCAAGTTCAGGATATATTGGAAAGAAGAAGTATTTTGTTGAATGTTTATTGCTGAAATAACAAAGGAATGTTTCTTACTTAAAAGGGGGAGATGTTGTGTAAAGGGTTAACACTAAGAGCCAATGAGAACGCTCGATATACAGAACACCAGAGTGTATCATGTCACGTCATTGTCATGCTGGCTACTGAAGTAAACTGAACTACCTCACCCTCTGCCTCGTTATTATTAGACTAGGATAATAACATAACAACTGAGCGCTCAAAGCCCAGCTGCACGGGGTTTCCCGGTCATGAATCCACGGGTCCGCCTGTAGTCCCTCCTCCTACCACTAGGGAGGAGAGCTTCAACGTTGGAAAGTCTGCCTGCCCCCTTGGTGGTGACTCGACTCGTACTAACCACGATACATTATATATCAATACAATTAATGTTGTAGTGTTTCTGTGACATTTTAAACACAACAACATCATTATTGTTAACTTGATATGATGCTGTTGGATCTTGTAATAAAAGTATAAATTAAGTGATTACCCGTCGTCGTCCACTGAAGAAAAAAAAGTCGCTGCCAGTTTTGTGTTTGTGGTCTCCACACTACACACAGCTGTGCGTTCTGACGAGATTGTTTTAGTTACTTGTAATCCATTATTTTGCCCTTTATATCAGTGAACACGTGTAGCAATGTGTGGTTTAGCACTGTGTTTAAATCTTTGTAACTTTATTACCATTGGATGCTGCTGCCTGATGATCAATACTGAAAGAATAACATTGCGTGTCCGCGTGGTCGCGCATCGCGGTGAAATCCGTCTTTTATATAATTTGTTCAATCCATGACATTGTTGTTGTTAGAAGAACAGCTCAAATATTGAATGTGATGACATGCGTAGTACAAATCCTGGTGTAATCTTCTTAAAACGTGGAAAGGATCATAACAAACGTCTAAGGTATTATTTCCCCTGACTTTCTGTTGAAAAGATTTTAACTCTTTCACATCAGTGCACGGCTGATTTAAGCCATGCATTTAGGGGTAAAAAAGGTACCTTTGTACATATTAATAATAATGTAATGTAAACATACAGCATTTTTTGTTTTACTCCACATGTATTTATTTGAAAACTCAGTTAGCCTACTAGTTACTTTTTAGATTGTATTATTACAAAACATACACTAAACAACGTCAGTCCTATATTTATATATTGCAATATTGATACTTTAACTTAAGTAAAACAACATGTACTTTAGCACACTGCCTACTAAGTGTTCACTGACAGCTAGCCTAGTGGGGGAGTGGTTAGTGGGTGGGGGAGTGATTATGCAAGCCATTAGGGGTGGAGACAAGTATCTATTGTCACACCCATTCCTGGGGCCCAGAGGTGCTAACATCTTTGGAATCTTTACAGGGGAAATTCTCTGCTTTGGGGTTTCCAGTTCAACAAGTTTCAGATGGTCATATCTTCTTCAGTTTCATATCATATCATGAAATCATATGAAAGCTTACAGTATGTAGTTTCATAATATGTAAAAAACTGAAAAATGACCATGGCCCCCTTGTATATCAAACCACTGGAATCGGCCACAAATGTTATATTCTCTAGTGGTCCAAAGTTTATTAATACCTACCAAGTGTGGTCTAAAAATACAATTTGTTTGTGTGAACAACCTATGAAACAGTTAATCTAAATCTAAATCTAATTTAGAGAAAATATGCAGGTCAAATGACAGTAAAACAAAGAATAAGATTGAGAATTAAATTGAATATCAAGACTTTTATTTCTATCTGCAGCATAATGTTGGTGTGACATGTTCAGTATACAGTATAACAGCAGTATCATAATAACATGCAGCGTCAGATGTAATGAAGCAGAAATAAATCATGATTGTCAGAAATAGTAGATTGATTGATTGATGCAATGGGTGAAAAATATATAACATACCCCAACTCAAAGTAATGACCATACTTTTCGGTTTTAATAATTTATCTGAATTAGAATTAATCTGGGAAAGACCCAGTGAATAAGAAATTCCACAAAAAGTATACACATTTAATTGTGATACAAAATGTAACAAAAGGGAAAAAAGGATCATCATGAATCATTTTTACGTGGATGTGCTAAGCTATTGTCATAATGTAAACACTAGGGTTTCTCTCCAGTGTGAATTCTCTGGTGTGTTTTAAGGTTGGACAATTGAGAGAAGTGTTGTCCACACTGATCACATCCATAGGGTTTCTCTCCAGTGTGGATTCTATGGTGTATTTTAAGGCTGGACATTCGAGAGAAGTGTTGTCCACACTGATCACATCCATAGGGTTTTTCTCCAGTGTGAATTCTCTGGTGTGTTTTAAGGCTGGACATTGTAGAGAAGTGTTGTCCACACTGATCACACCCATAGGGTTTCTCCCCAGTATGAATTCTCTGGTGGCTTTTAAAGCTGGACATTTGAGAGAAGTGTTGTCCACATTGATCACACCCATAGGGTTTCTCTCCAGTGTGAATTCTCTGGTGGCTTTTAAGGCTGGCCATTTGAGAGAAGTGTTGTCCACACTGATCACATCCATACGGTTTCTCTCCAGTGTGAATTCTTTGGTGTGTTTTAAGGTGGGCCAATAGAGAGAAGTGTTGTCCACACTGATCACACCCATAGGGTTTCTCCCCAGTATGAATTCTCTGGTGGCTTTTAAGGCTGGACATTTGAGAGAAGTGTTGTCCACATTGATCACACCCATAGGGTTTCTCTCCAGTGTGAATTCTCTGGTGTGTTTTAAAGTCAGCAATTTGAGCGAAGTGTTGTCCACATTGATCACATCCATAGGGTTTCTCTCCAGTATGAATTTTCTGGTGTTTTTTAAGTGTTGACATTGTAGAGAAGTGTTGTCCACACTGATCACACCCATAGGGTTTCTCTCCAGTGTGAATTCTCTGGTGTGTTTTAAGGTTGGCCATTTGAGAGAAGTGTTGTCCACATTGCTCACATCCATAGGGTTTCTCTCCAGTGTGAATTCTCTGGTGGCTTTTAAGGCTGGCCATTTGAGAGAAGTGTTGTCCACACTGATCACATCCATACGGTTTCTCTCCAGTGTGAATTCTTTGGTGTGTTTTAAGGCTGGACATTTGAGAGAAGTGTTGTCCACACTGATCACATCCATATGGTTTATCTCCAGTATGAATTCTCTGGTGGCATTCAAGTTTGGATATGTTAGGGAAGCGTTTTCCACACTGATCACAGCAATGGTGTTTTTTCTTTGTCATTCTTCTTTGTTCATTCACCGCTGGTAGGCCAGGGCTGTCATCAGACTGTTGATGGGACACTGGATTGGAAACAAATACAAAATAAAGATTGTTGATAGGTAGACTTAAAAGTAATTGTTGTGCAACAAATCCCTGTCATGTAGCTAACCAACAATTGTGTTACAAACCTTAGCATGACTAACATATAGGGATTAGGTGATTACTTAATCCTTAAATAATACTACCACTTTGGTAAATGGTAAATTGTGCTTTTATATAGCACTTTTATCCAAAGCGCTTTATATCATACTCGTGTTTGTATTCAACTGTACTTTATGTGCGTGTTTCTTGCAAACTGTTTCTTGCAAATAAAGTAGTCAATCCATCAATGAGTTACAGTTACACAATGGAATCCTCATTTATCTCTGAGAGTGTAGCCTACAGGAGTCTGGTTTCAACTTCCAGTCAAGAGTCCTAGCTATGACACAAATGCAAGCACATGGGCAAGGTTAATTTGCATGTAGTGTTTGAAATAAAGGGGGATGGTCACTATTCTGGTCTGGTAGCCTACATAGAGAGTGCATGCTTTCGTCTACACAACACCAACCAACCAACAAGTCTAAATTGTTTTGACTGCATGTTTTCAAGTCAGTTTTAAGGGGTATTTATTTTCTCTGTAAAACAGTTCTGGTAGGTTTTTGAGATTCATTCTTTAGATGCTAAATGAAAAATACATTACATTGTGTGGGGTTTCCTGGCAATACATTTCATAGTACCCCACCATGCATCCAACACAATCTGGCCTCTGTGTCCCCAAAAATGGAGCCAGGGTGAAATGTGAAATGTTACTCTTCTATGTTGAATAGAAGAGTAGTAGAGCGCTTTGGATAAAAGTTAAAAGTGCTATATAAATGCAACATTTACCAATGCTTTCAATGTAACCCTCAATGAAATCAAGACATTTTGAGGCAAGGACAATCTATGAAATATAACACCCAGGAATTGCACATAATACAAAATAATGTCCTTATTTTTTTCTTATTTTTTAGCTTAGTTACAAAACACATTTACCACTTAAACACTAGGCAATTTGAATTTGATTATGCAGTTAGGATACTTCTGGTCGACTCTAATGTGCCACTTGAAGAGGTAGCACAAATATTTGGTTGTTGCTGTGATGCAAAACACAAATGTTCTACAGCAATGCTATATAAGCTCATAATAAAATGACTAAGCTAACAATACAATTATTGAGAATATTGAGGGAATAAAAACAGAACAGTGGGAGTGAAAAGGGAGGTTAAGTAACATACCAAGGTCTTTGGGTTCCTCCTGTTCAGCAGAAATGTCCCTGGTGGGTTCAAGAGAGTCCATCTTCACCTGAAGTCTGCAGTCCACAGTCAGATGTGATCCGAAATGATCCTGGAGGAGTTGTGGAGAAATGACACAGACGAAGTCTTCTTATACCAGAGAGCCACTAACTGCTTTGAATGATAGACTAAGAGAACAATAGAACCATCTCTCCACCAATCACAGTCTAACATGCTGACCCAAGTGGTCACACAATAAAAAGTATGGTAAACATTTAAGATTAGACCAAGGACTGAGAAACTGTGATTTGTGTATTTGTTTACTGCTAGTATTATAGTATGTATAGCAGTATAATTAATCAAATTTAATGTATTGCTTGGATTACTTGTGGGACAATCTATGAAATATAACACCCAGGAATTGCACATAATACAAAATAATGCATGGCTTTTATTATCTCTTTAAAGTTATTTACATTGGTATATTGAATGGGCTATAATCTTTAAATATATTAAAATATAAACAAAGGCTGGAATCTAATCATGTAAAATCCTTGCATGAACTGCTAAAGCAGAGGATCTCAACCTGTCTGTGGACCACCAGTGGTCCCTGAGGGGCTCCAGGTGGTCCCCAGCTAAATGGATAGTTGTTATCCAAATGGACCCTTATAGATATTTAACTCTATTAAATTTACTCTATTTAACAAATAGTGGCACAGATAGTCAGGGTCTGTCTGTCTGTCTGTCTGTCTGTCTGTCTGTCTGTCTGTCTGTCTGTCTGTCTGTCTGTCTGTCTGTCTGTCTGTCTGTCTGTCTGTCTGTCTGTCTGTCTGTCTGCCTGCCTGCCTGCCTGCCTGCCTGCCTGCCTGCCTGCCTTTCAATTCATCTTTTGATGAATTGAACATGGTGGACCCTCTTGTAAACAAGTGTAATGCTTTATTGGGTCGTCCACTCACAGTTAACAGTCTTTGTATTGAGTTTGTGCTTGAAATGTACTGTAATTCTGCAAACTGTTAATACATATTTCAATCAATCAATCAATCAATCAATCAATCAATCAATCAATCAATCAATCAATCAATCAATGCCTGCCTGCCTGCCTGCCTGCCTGCCTGTAAAATTACAATATTTGCCTCTGAGATGTGGAGTAGAAGTAAAAGTATTGGAAATCGGTAATACTTTAGGTATACTTTGGATGCAAGAGAATATAGAGTATTTCAATTCATATTTAATGATGTTCAGGAGTTTAATACAGATGTGAGCTAAAATGCTTCACAATTTCCTGGCAAGACAGTTCATATTACCCCACCCCCCACGGCGCATCCAACACCTTTAGCTGTGTCCCAAACAATGGAGCCAGGGTGAATTTTATTCACTTCAAACTGTGCTCTCCTGTGTTCTTTTCCCTGCACACTGTTCATAAAGGATTAAATCAATCAACTATGAACCCTAACACAATGTCGTTTGTTTTGAATGTATCATTAGTTTTCATGTTCCATTTACTTTGAAAGACGCAACCCAAACAGACCCAAAACAAAGACAAAACTTGACTGGGTACAGACTCAGTGAGCACAGTCTTGCAATTGAGAAAGGCCGTCATATGCAATCCTATCTCCCTAGAGAAGACAGACTACACTACAGTATGCATCCACTGCACACAAAATGAAGTGGAAACTGAGTTACATTTCCTAACCGTACAGAACTCCTGGGCTGTATGTTTTGATTAATTGAATACACAGGACCTCAATGGAAACAGGCCATATTTTGGTAAATGGTAAATTGTGCTTTTATATAGCACTTTTATCCAAAGCGCTTTATATCATACTCGTGTTTGTATTCAACTGTACTTTATGTGCGTGTTTCTTGCAAACTGTTTCTTGCAAATAAAGTAGTCAATCCATCAATGAGTCACAGTTACACAATGGAATCCTCATTTATCTCTGAGAGTGTAGCCTACAGGAGTCTGGTTTCAACTTCCAGTCAAGAGTCCTAGCTATGACACAAATGCAAGCACATGGGCAAGGTTAATTTGCATGTAGTGTTTGAAATAAAGGGGGATGGTCACTATTCTGGTCTGGTAGCCTACATAGAGAGTGCATGCTTTCGTCTATACAACACCAACCAACCAACAAGTCTAAATTGTTTTGACTGCATGTTTTCAAGTCAGTTTTAAGGGGTATTTATTTTCTCTGTAAAACAGTTCTGGTAGGTTTTTGAGATTCATTCTTTAGATGCTAAATGAAAAATACATTACATTGTGTGGGGTTTCCTGGCAATACATTTCATAGTACCCCACCATGCATCCAACACAATCTGGCCTCTGTGTCCCCAAAAATGGAGCCAGGGTGAAATGTGAAATGTTACTCTTCTATGTTGAATAGAAGAGTAGTAGAGCGCTTTGGATAAAAGTTAAAGTGCTATATAAATGCAACATTTACCAATGCTTTCAATGTAACCCTCAATGAAATCAAGACATTTTGAGGCAAGGACAATCTATGAAATATAACACCCAGGAATTGCACATAATACAAAATAATGTCCTTATTTTTTTTCTTATTTTTTAGCTTAGTTACAAAACACATTTACCACTTAAACACTAGGCAATTTGAATTTGATTATGCAGTTAGGATACTTCTGGTCGACTCTAATGTGCCACTTGAAGAGGTAGCACAAACTGGGGGGGGGGGGGGGGGGGAATTCGCATTGGATTTCACACAATGACATGCAAATTAATTAACACCTAGCTTGCCCATCTTTTCGCCCTGCTTTTAGTAGTACTGTAGTTAATACACAACTGACTGTAACAATGTTACAAAGATTTGTTTTGGGGGTTAAGGAAATTTATATTTTAATTAGACCTGTCAATGTTAAAGCGATAATAACGTCTTAACGCAAATTAATTTTAATAGCACTCATTTTTTGACGCGCAATTAATGCATGTGAAGTTTGATAGAGCATTGAGAGACTTGCGTGCGTGTGTGTGTGTGTGTGTGAGAGAGAGAGAGAGAGAGAGAGAGAGGATCCTGGACAGTGTTTGTCATTGTTCCAATAATAATAATAAAAAACATGCATTTGCATAAAGCATTTGTCTACTCCCATGGTGATAAGATTATTAAAAACTTGAAATAGATATTTAAATCTTGAGGTTCCATTTTACACTCTCAACAGTTTAATTATTGTTAAACATCTGCATTACTTTAATTTACCAACATCAATACAGCATGGAAATGTGAACATAGGCTATTCTTTAGTTTGGGTCTGCAAGGCTAAATCTCATCAAATGGCGTCCCGTGGCTCAAATGCAGAATAAATATTGATATGAAAAGGTTTGAAAACCACTGATTTAAGGTATATTTAGAACGGATAAAAAATATGCGATTAATTTGCGATGGACAATCATGCGATTAATCATGACTAAATATTTTAATTGATTGGCAGCCCTAATATAGAGATTTATTTTAGGGGTTAAGGAAAATTACATTTTAATATATTTATAGGCATAAGAACATCACATTGCTTTACATTCTACAAGCTTGTCTCTGCCTCAAAATGACTTGATTTAATTATTGTTATATTTAATGTTTTATAAGAAAATCTACTCATTAGGAGACCTGAGTTAGATTTCACAAATAATACATTGTTTTTTTGTTTTCATTTGTCTAATGCTGTTAAATGGGATATACACAGTTTTGTTTAAAGAAACAATTGCTTTT
>NC_136807.1:46164080-46191580 GCF_951216825.1 Electrona antarctica
CGTCTCTAAAACACACAACCGCAATCCCAAATAGCATTTAACCCATCAAGACCCGACGAGGCCCGGTTCTACAAAATGCCTTCAAAAGCCTAATGTTGCTATAGTCAAGTGGTTCTCAAACTTTTTCACGTCAAGGAGCCCCACAATTCCATGTATTTGGCCACAGAATACCCCCCCCCCCCCCATCACACAATATGTTGTTCAAGGTAACCCTGAAAAGCAAAGATTTGCACAAATGTTCACGGTTAAAACAAAAATAGAAGATCTACTAGCTCATTGCGTGGGACGAAGTGGCACGCTATATGAGCTTGCATATCTGCTATATTGTAATAGACAAAGTATAAAATAATGGTTAAAGTGGTTAAAATCTAAAATGACACGGATGCTTTCCCGTTCTTAGTGGCTTAAATTCAGGGCCACTTGTTTTTGGCAGTGGCGGTAAAGTAACGTCGAGTACTTTTACTACTCAGGTACTGTACATAAAGCTGCACTATGTAACTTTCCTCTTCTATCCCGGATTTGAACCCGGTTTGCTGACAATTTTGACCATTGAGATAATAGAGCCTATTATAAACATCTCAATAGAAGAACAGGGAGACAAAATACAACCTCCCAAATTATATAAGTTATACTGTATTATACCACAGGTCGTTTCGAGGAAGCAATCTGATTGGTTGAAACGGCACCATTCACCACCTAATCAAAACAAAGAATTCAGCTGCTCTGTTTTCCCAGAGCGCTAGCAAACTCGGTGGCTAGGCTAGCTAGTTTCTTGGGACATTTGTGGTCGTAGTGACCTCTCGTGTAATATTGCTTAATTAACATCCTCTACCATACAGATTGGACAAAATTACATTTTACTCATCAAATAAATGTTTAGTTGTGCAATTAATTCAAATTGTGGAGATACTTTTTCCATTACTTGAGTAGGCCTATACTGTTTTGCAGTGCTTTATATAGATGTAGTTTCACTCATTCTACTCTCTATTCTCGGGCAAAATATTGTGCTTTTTACTAGCCTGGCTAATAAACCAGACTAATATCACACAACACTGTCGCGGTATATCAGTCTGGGCTGGCTCCACTTGGATTTCATTTCCCGGGGAACATTTTCTCTTTGACGCAATTGGTCAGAGCTACTGTCAGTCAAAGGTCTCAAGCATTGAACGTCACTGTACCAAAGCCCGCCTATATTGCATACCGTGTCCCGATTGGTCCGACCTGTTCTCTGCTGTAGGAAAGAGGCGTGCTACTGAGCCTCGCCAGACCGTAATCCGCTGGTAGGCAACTTTTTTTTGCCAACGGCTGATTCGGTCTGGTTTATTAACCAGGCTAGCTTTTTACTACATTGAAGTTATCTGAAAAGTTTAGTTACAAGTTCCTTTGTGCAGTAGATTTAGATTATTTCAAAATAGCAGGTCTACAAGATCACAACGTGTGGTTGTCAGCTTGTATATCTGCTATTATCGAGGAAGAGATACGTCTGGCGAGCCAGACCGTTGCCTCCCACAATGTTCGAATGCTTCCGTCATACAGTCTAGAGCAGTGGTTCTCAACCTTTTCAGACCGTGACCCAAAATAATCCTAAATGAACTGGGGACCTCCCACCGTGATAAGAATTGTAGGAGTTGAGGCATTACCTTTTGTTTGGCTGATCGCGCGGTTACAGATACTGTGAAAATAGCCATCTTCCGAGGGTCCCTGGCAGAAAACACATGGTAAATGGTGCATTTATATAGCACCTTTATCCAAGGCGCTTAAGATAGAGCAATAGTGCATTACATTCGCCCATTCACACACCGATGGCGGGGGAAACCATGCAGGGCACCAACCTGCACATCGGAAGCAATTAGGGGTTCCGTCTTGCTCAAGGACACTTCGACACCAACTCTGGGGGAGCCCGAGATCGAACTGGGAACCTCACTCAGAAGCAATGAGTGCATTCTCCGGCAGCGGCAGCAGCTGACGCCCGCCAATTGCCGACAACAGCCGTGGCAGTGTTTCCTATGCCGTGGCAGTGTTTCCTCTGCCACCGGCAAAGCCTCCTAATCCACCACAGACCGTCGGATGCCGGCACCTGCCGCTCCACTCACGGTTCCCATCCAGCCGCTCTACCGCCCACGCTACTCCTGAGCCACTGAAATATACATCAATGTGGGGGTCCTACAGTATGTACACAAAGGTTTGAGAAGTATATTTTGACGCCAATAATTCCGTACTTCCGTACAATTTCAAACACAGGCCTTTTTTTTTGTATTCCTACATTGCTGACAGTATTGCTACTTTTACTACTTTAAGGTAAAAACCAAAAACAAAAAGGTGATTACTGCAGTACTTTCTCTTCCACCGGAGCGTTTTGGACTGGTAGTAACTTTATGAGAGTTTTACAGGAATGAAATGAGCTCCGTGTTGGCGTGGAGCGCTGAGCCTAGCCAGAGCAGCCACACTGACAGCTCATAGGCTCTGCTCTGATGCGGACACTGGTGGAAAGTAACTAAGTACTTGTACCCATGCAACTACTGTACTTTTTTCAACTACATCTCAGAAGCAAATATTGCACTTTTTTACTCCAACACAAATATTTGCAATGCTCAGTTGAGAGTTACTTCTAAATCCTCCAGTTTTCTGAAATAAATATTTTCACGATTTTTCAAAAATAGCAGACCTACAAGCTCGTAGCGCGCCACCCGGTGGCGCGCTATGAGCTTGTAGATCTGCTATTGTTCAATAGCTAAATTATAACATAATGTTTAAAACACCAAAAGGGGTTCCCGCCCAAAATGGGTTAAGCCCTATACAGTGTATACCTTGGCTATATGAAAATAGACGATCTACAAGCTCACAACGAGGTTGTAAATCTGCATTATACATTTTGAAAACTACATTTACCTTTTGTACCGTATGTTTTCATGCCAATACTTACTACTGTACCTTTTAGTCAATTACATTTTGAGTGCCAGACCTTCACACAGAGTATTTCCAAATTGTGGAATTGATACTTGTACTTAAGTAAAACATATAAGTACTTCTTCCACCATCTGCCTGCGGAGCAGCACACAGTACTGCACCACTGGGCCAATAATACACATAATGCAGAGAAGTGTATTTTCTTTTTACCAGACCGGAGGAGTCGCACCGCGCTGGTTTGTGCAGTGGTTAATTTACCAGCCCTCGGGTTACACTCCTGATTAGGTGTGGCGGTCTGTCTGTCGGTTGGTCGGTCGGAGGGCAGGGGCTATTTTAGAAGTGTGGTGGAAATTACAACCTCAAAAGTTCAACCGTGGTCTTCTCGGTATTATGGTCCCATTTAAAAGAGGATAGCAGCCCATAGTTGTGGTGGAGATTTAGTTTCTCGGATGGATGTGAATGCATTAGAACATGGGTGGGCAACTTTGAAGATGGAGATCGAGGGCCACTATAGTTCCACGCTCACTCCAGAGAGCCGCATTGCATATTACTATCATAGCAAAAATTGCTGATCAGATCTACAAGCTCAAAACGCACCGCACTGCGACACGTTTTGAGCTTGTAGATCTGCTATTTTTGCTATTTTTGAATTGAAATCCGGAATTATTTTTTACTATTTTTGAATTGGAATCCTGAGCAATTACATTTTTATTTAATTTCAAATGCCGTTTAAATGCCTTTAATTATTGTTATTGTTAACTTTATGAACTAAATACAAATACATTGGACATAAAAAAGACAATAACATTTTAATACTAGTCATTAAGCTACAAATTTATACTGAAGAAATAAAAGCGGGCCATGTTTGCATGTTTGGAATTGTAACAGCTGAAAGGAATAATATATCAATATTCTGATATTAACCTTAGGGCCGCGTTAAGTGAAGGTCACCGGGCCGTCAGTTGAACATGTATAGCATTGCGACCGATAAAAAACTGGTCCGTGGACCCAGAATGTGTTAAAAATCTACTTTCCTACAAAAAGAATTAACACAACATTTGCCAGAACCGCGATTTCTTGGGTTTAAACCTTAAATCCTCCTTTGCCAAAATGAGAAATATCAGGTTTCTTTAATGTCATTTAATCCAGAATTAAATATTTTATTTACCGTCTAGCCTCCGCCCTCCGGTGGCACCCATGATGTGACGTCATCGAATATCCAAAACCTCCACGTACACGCACGCAATCTAAAGCATTTATAGGGCTCAGATTGAGCTAATGGACGATGTTTAGAGCTTAATAAAACTTTAATCCGACCTCGCGAGTACAAAACCATCGTTTACACTGAGAGAAGACGGCACAGACTGAAGACTTCCGGTTCAAGGAACGAGTTCACAGCTGTCAAAACAATGTCGTTTTCTGCAGCGTTCGAGTTTAGCTATGGAATGTAATCGGTTAAAAGAAAAAGAAAGTTGGTATACCCTTTCCTTGAAGTTGGTAGCCTTTTCCCTGAAGTTGGTTTACCCTTTCCTTGAAGTTGGTATAGCCTTTTCCCTGAAGTTGGTAACCGTTTCCCTGAAGTTGGTATAGCCTTTTCCCTGAAGTTGGTATAGCCTTTTCCCTGAAGTTTGTAGCCTTTTCCCTGAAATTGGGATACCCTTTCCTTGAAGTTGGTAGCCTTTTCCCTGAAGTTGGTAGCCTTTTCCCTGAAGTTGGTAGCCTTTTCCCTGAAGTTGGTAGCCTTTTCCCTGAAGTTGGTAGCCTTTTCCCTGAAGTTGGTATACCCTTTCCTTGAAGTTGGTAGCCTTTTCCCTGAAGTTGGTATACCCTTTCCTTGAAGTTGGTAGCCTTTTCCCTGAAGTTTGTAGCCTTTTCCCTGAAGTTGGTATACCCTTTCCTTGAAGTTGGTAGCCTTTTCCCTGAAGTTGGTATACCCTTTCCTTGAAGTTTGTAGCCTTTTCCCTGAAGTTGGTATACCCTTTCCTTGAAGTTGGTAGCCTTTTCCCTGAAGTTGGTAGCCTTTTCCCTGAAGTTGGTAGCCTTTTCCCTGAAGTGGCTGGCTGGCTGGCTGGCTGGGTCTAGGTATAGGACCTGGGTCTCTGTGTAGTCGCCTGTGGTTGGACGACAGAATCTGGCATCGCTGGAGTATAACGATGTTGCCTCACAGTACATTAAACAGCTGCTTTGTTTTAGGAAAACACAACTTCTCACGTAATTATCTCAGAGAAACTCACAAGAATGTTAATGTGATGGAAGCTAGCAACGGAAGGAAAAAAGAAAACACCCACATGAAAGGCCTGGCTTTACCGATCAAACTGCAGCGACTTTTCCTTTCCTTCATCATCCAATCATCGACACCATACGGGCTGCATGCGCACGCAAGCATGTGCACACGCATGTGCGCATGCAAGCCTGTGCACGTGCATGCATGCATGCACGCACGCACGCACGCACGCACGCACACGCACACGCACACGCAGCTGTCAGGCAGAAATCTGGTATCTCCATTCAGCATTTCAACGTATATGTTTTTATTATTAATGCCTATACTTTGTGATACAAGAGAGCCAGGCAAAAGTAGCACAAATAGTAAATCTACAAGCTCACTGTGGGTTTGTAGATCAGCTATTTTCACTATTTTACGCTGTTTTGGACATACAAGGTTTTCCACCCAACAGCAGACGACGTTACGTTAAAATATTTTGATAGGAGGAGAACGCTGCTATTGTTGAGACACGACCTCTTCCAATTCCAAACATCTTCTTCCATTTGTCTTGGATGGAGTGCACACACACACACACACATGCACACGCACACGCACACGCACACACACACACACACACACACACACACACACACACACACACACACACACACACGGCCCGTGAGAGAAGGGGAAAGCAATGTGAAGCGATATGAGAGGGAGTCTCGCTGTTAGATAAACTGTGAGGATCAAAGCCTACATGCCAAGGATTACATCAGCTACCATATCTGCTGAATATGTCCCCCTTTTACCTTTGTTGTGTGCGCGACTGCGCGCACGTGCGTGTGTGTGTGTGTGTGTCGCATTATACTCATGTAGGCCAAATGTCCCCTCAAGTATAGTAGCATTTTAATAATAGTCATTGTTGTATGAGGAAGCTCCCATATTTTGTGTGTGCGCGTGTGTGTGTGTCTCTTAGTCTTTTGAATAACACAACATTTAGTTTTAGTCCTATTTTAGTCATCTGAAATTGTTTAGTCTTAGTCTAGTCTTGGTGAACAAATATTTCTAGTCTAGTCTTTTAGTCTTAATCTTAGTCAATAAAATGAATGCTGCATGGTACTGCATGGTACATGGTGCTGCATAGGCCTACCGGTTTAAATTTTGACATCTAATTCTGATTTAGTCTTAGTCTTTTGAATAACACCGTTTAGTTTGAGTCCTATTTTAGTCATCTGAAATAGTTTAGCCCGAGTCTAGTCTCAGTTGAGAAAATATGCAAAAATTAGTCTTTTAGTCTAAGGGGGGATTCACACTATGGTCCCAGATGCGCACTCGGTCCATTTGGCAGATGTTGTGGTAGTGTGAATGCCTCGTACCGTTCCCCGGAGTGGATCCCGGGACTGCATCGGGACCGAATGAAGTGTACTCGGATAAGGATTGATGCAATGTGAAAGCATTGAATACAGTTGAATGAAGTGTACTCGGGTGCGAAAGAATCAAGGCCAATGTGAAATAATCATGGCCAGCGGGGACCAAGCAACCGTGTCCGGGAACCGTTCGAATCAATCGGACTCAGTGTGAATCCCCCCTTAGTCAACCAAATTAATGCTGGCGTACGTTGTGCGTGCATGTGTGTGTGTGTGCGTGTGTGTGTGTGTGTGTGTGTGTGTGTGTGTGTGTGTGTGTGTGCACGTTCACAGACACCCGTGTCCGTGTGGAGTGTTGGGATCTCTTCTTTTAAAGAGCATGTGCACTGCTGTCTGCTACGTTGGCTCCGTCTCACCATCTTATCGCTACTGGCGACCGCAAGCAGAAAGACAGTGTTGTTCTGTGCCGAACGGCCATTTATAAACATTTACACACACGCCTGCATCATCTGCCAATCTACATCTGGCGCGGGTGTGTGCGTGTGCGTGTGTGTGTGTGTGTGTGTGTGTGTGTGTGTGTGTGTGTGTGTTATTTACTATACTTGTGAGGGCCTACTCCCAGAACCTGATTGTGAGGAGCATGTTCCTGGTGCTCACAAGAGAGGCTTACAATTAGGAAATGATTCAGGTTGGGGGTAAGGCTTAGAGCATTTAGAGCAGGGGTCTTATATGTTTTTCAGGCCAAAGAACAGCCTTTGATAGAATTATCCGTCAATCAATGTAATTTAGCGATCTGAACTGTCTTGCTGAAAATAAACTTTTAGTCCTGTCCCGGTTGCTAAGCAACGCCTTCGTCACCCCCAGCACCAGGAGACATGCGTGTGCATTCCATAGTGTCCCATTCAAAGTAGGATCTTCTTTGGCTGTTATCTCTGAAAAACGAGTGCTGTCCGTGGTGATCAGAATCCATACGATGTTCGGATCTGATTTGTGATTTTTCATCGCTTCGCGATCGACACATTATCGTTTCTGGCGAAAGATAAACATCGTGAGCTAATGCTAACATTAGCCGTTTCTTACAATGGACGTCTGTGAGCGAGGAACCCGGATGTGAAAACGACCCTCTATCGCCACCCGGTGGCAGTTAACTTGTTAATTAGCTTAGAGAGAGATTCTATGATTTTATGAAGGCTACTGAAAACGAGGCACTGGCAAGTGCAGCTATAACTCTGGCAGTCGGTAAACGGTTAAACATGACCATATATGGTCATGCCTCCTGACATCACGTGACATCATCAGGGATAGAGATCCCTGATGTCATCAATATTAAGCCCATGGGAATGCCCGGATCCCTGATGTCATCAATATGCGCCAGCAACTCTACATCTGACCTTAAACCTCAAATCCTTAGATATCCATATATGGAGCTGACCTGTTCTGACATTGCATAATTATGTTGATCCTTCCCCATCCATCCTTCCTCTTCGAGGTCTCCCTTTTGACTGATACCTGTCCATTTAAACTCTAGACGGGCCTGCCCCAATGTTATTAGTGCAGCCATGCCCGGCAGCCGGCGAAAACTAGAGGTCTCAACAGGCCCGAAAATGAAGGCCCGGCCATACCTGGGCCCTCATCAAACCCTGTACACTCAAGACACTGCCCCTGCTGCCACATTAGAGTTCTCAACAGGCCTGAAAATTAAGGCCCGGCCCTACCTGGGCCCTCATCAAATCCTGTACACTCAAGACATGCTCCTTATATGGGCAGTACAGAATTAATTCCATGTTGATCTGACCCCCCCATGCCAAAGCGCCAGCGCTCGCCCAGCAGTCTTCCGTCCATGGCGCGGATGCGTGCACAAGGGCGAGGTCGCACTCAGGCGTCCTACTGGTTTTCTTAAGAGAACGAATCTACAGAAGCAGAAAGACCGAAACACTCCAAATTAGATGGTCTTATAGGTTGCAAAGCTCAATGGCACCAGCACACAAGAAATGTCCTTTTCACGTGGTTTATTTACCTCTCAATCAGTGTTTATTTTGACAGCAATTTTTGATTAAAGGGGCATTCCACTCATTTTCAACATTTTACTGTCATTAATATACCTTAGAGCTGTTGTGTGGAAATAATAAATGTTCTATGTTTTCTAGAACTGGAGGTCTGAAAAAAATCATTAACATGGTGAAACACATCTTGATGATGTCATCAAGATGTGTTTTACCATGTTAATGATTTTTGAGTGGTGCAAACCACTCCAACAACTGGCTTTGTACCCGTGTACCCGTGTTTGTTCGTACCAAAAAAACGAGCATGGTTGCTATGGTTAGCAATAAATGTGTAGTTGCACCACTCAGTTCACACAGGTGTGATTTTTTTCATACTTACAGTTCTAGGAAACACAGAATCTAGCTCAGCTCTAAGGTATATTAATGACATAGTCAAATGTGGAAAATGAGTGGAATGCCCTTTAAGTTTTGGTCAGCCCCTGGTACTAATCCTAACGTTATCATCAGAGGTATAAATAAACCATGTGAAAGGGACATTTCTTGTGTGCTGGCTATTTCTTCATTCCTATTAACTATTGAGGGTATGCGCGTGACATCATCATCAAACCCGGAAGTTATGCAGGAATGCCTACTGAGTGGCAAAAAACTACTTTCTGGCCTTGACAGCCCACACATCCAAACAGAAAATTCTGATTGCATTAAACAACATTAAACAATGTTAAACTCACTTTGCATGTTGCTTTGCCACTCGATGTGCCATTCACTTTAAGCATGTGCATAGTATACCCTCCATTGCTTTATATCATCCATAAGATCGCTGTACATATAGAATATGTTGATGCCCTCACAAGTATAGTAATGCGCGTGCATGCATGCGTGCGTGCGTGCACGCGCATGCATGTGCGTGCAGTAGTGGGGCCCATCGAGATCAGACGTGCCAATATATAGTTGCTTTGAAGCACTACACACACACACACGCGCACACACACACACACACCTGCGCACCTGTGGGTGTAGGGTTTCCTGTGTCTGACATGTGTGTCTGCATGCCACGCACCTGGTTTTATGTTTATGGGGGGATCCCTGTTGCTACTAAATCTCACACTCGCACAGGCATGCACGCCAGTGTTGATTTTGACAGCATTTTTTATTTAGTTTTGGTCAGCCCCTGGTACTATTCCTAACCTTAGTTTTGTATCTCTAAAATACTTTGTTTTTGTTTTTCCAACCATAAAACTAAAACATGTTCCCAGTGAGGACCAGGTAAATGTTACCTCACAGCATAACATAAAGACATTACATGAGCAGCATAACTTTCAATGCATTCCATATACCACATAGATACTGAACATATCACATACCCAGAACAGAACTAGATGGCATGCTCTTTTCCACAAGACCAACTTCTTTGCCTCTGTCGATTACATTCGCTGATGGCACACAGCATCGAAAAGGTGGACAAATTCAAATATCTCAAATATTTCAGCCCTAAAGTAGTCTATCGATCAATTAACTGCTTCACCCTTCAGGTCAGGAAAAGAATCATCTCACAACTAATCCTCCCAATATTAGATTATGCTGACATTGTTTAACAAAATACCTCCGATACACACCTCTGTCCTCTTAACGTAACATACAACAATCTCTGTAGATTTATATTGAGGAGTCCCTATATGACCCACCATTGTGCCATATAGTATCTCAACAGGTTAACACTAAAAGCTTGAAGACACTATCACTGGCTACTATTTATCTTTAAATGCATTAACTTTAATTACCCTGAATATCTAAAACAATATCTGCGTCCCTTCAGCTCACCACAACCTGAGGCATACAGATTAACCTCATTGTCCCCACCAACATCAGACAAGAAGTTGGCCGACGTGCTTTTAAATGTAAAGCTCATGTCGACTGGAACGATATCTCCCTAGTTCCCTTAGAAGTGTCTATCGTTAATCATCTTCAAATACCCTGCTCCTGCTTCTAAATCCGTCTCATATACTGCGAATTCACTATAATCTAATGCAGGGGTTCTCAACGTTTTTGTCCGGGGACCCCCGGAAATGCTTTGGCAATGTCTCAGGACCCCCGCCCCGCCCCCTCTCGACCCCCAATATAAATTGACTGCTACAATAACCTTAATAATAGAGACAATACACCATAAATAAATACTGAAACCAGATATAATCATTAGGAATGTGTATGCATGTACTATGTGTACCATGTAAACTCTTAATTTTCGATTTTCCATCCATTCAGTTGGGAAAGAAATTAAATAAAAGTTTTTTTTGTTTGTTTTTTGAAAAATAATTTGGGGACCCCCCAAAATAATTTGGCGACCCCCCGAGGGGTCGCGACCCACGGGTTGAGAACCCCTGATCTAATACACTGTCATTTAACATACAACGTGCATGTGTATGCTTGTATTCATTTAAGGATGTTGTTAATGCAGCAGGGTATTGCATTTGCATATCTGTTATGGTTTTCGGCCTACCGTATATTTTCATTATCTTTACATCATTACATGAATATACTGATGCCTGAAGTCTGCTACAGTATGTTGTGGGTGATTAAAGGACCACTTCACCACTTTTCAACCCATCTTCATATAGTAGGTCCTCACAAATAATCATGATAAAATGGCGCAATGTTTTTTCTACTCGGTCTGTGTCTCATAGGAGGGCTGTGGGCAGTTCAGAAACCGTCCTCCAGTGACATCATCGATAGGGAATACAAGCTAATAGAAACTGCAGGCTTACTAGTCCTGAAAAGTTGCAATGCGAAAATGGAAGCCATCGTTCTCACGATAATGAAAATCTAAATATTTTTGTAAAAAGATTCTTGTTTAAAAAAAAATCTGCCTAATGATGTCACTGGAAGACGGTTTCTAAACTGCCCACAGCCCTCCTATGAGACACAGAATGAGTGGAAAAAAATCGTGCCATTTTATCATGATTATTAGTGAGGACCTATTATATGAAGATAGGTTGAAAAGTGGTGAAGTGGTCCTTTAAGTGGGGTGGGAGCGGCTAGTTTTAGGAGAGCTTTTGTGTTTGTTTTGTCTTCGTTTATGTATGCATGAATGTATTCGTTGCATTGTTCTGTTTTCTGTATATTGTTGGACCCCCTCGAAAACGAGATGATACATCTCAAGGGGATATCCTTTTCTCAATAAAGGTTCATATACCACATATAGTACGATACATAAATCACGTTTATAATCACCCATTACAGAACTATTGCCACAGGAGGGAGGAGGTCGGGGAGGTGGAGGACATTTTAACGCTGACATCTGAACAACAGAGACAGCTAGCATGAAGACTGAGGACTAGTGACTGCTTAAAAAGAACACCTGATTGAATGTGGGCGTGGGTGAGTTAGCTAGCTGGCAGCGAATGAGAGTGAGGGGAGTTGACATGGAGAGAGACAGCTGATTTAAAGGAACAGAATGAATTACTGATAGACAATGAAGGGGAGATTAATCAGATTATATAATAAACCTCATGCCTTCCGTGTATCAATGAACTATTGCTGCGCTGGATTTGTGGGGACGTTAAGGTCCTTACAAGTATAGACACACACACATCATCATCATCGGCGGTCACTCGTATCCGAGTATGACCTTCTTGGTCCTTGTGGGTCGTCAGATGGCGATGGAGGCCGATTCTGGACCCGATTATTCTGGTGCAGTGTGGACAGGGGAATGTAGAGACACACACACACACACACACACACACACACACACACACACACACACACACACACACACACACACACACACACACACACACACACACACACACACACACACACACACACACACACACACACACACACACACACACACACACACAGGCCACGTCCGTACACTCGTACAGTATGTGGAGTTACAGTCCCAACATTGACGTGTGATTTCGTATCGGACGTAAAACTCAGCTGTTGACAGGAGGTCAGATATGTAAAAGTTGGCCTCGTTCCCTCAAAACTCGTCACCGCACGTTCAAATCCTCCGTATTAATTTAACTCTGCAGCATAACCAAACGGACCCATACTAAAGGACCAGAGTTCAGTTAACACTGTATGGGTTTGATCGTGCGACCTTGTATTTCTCTCTCTCTGGTACTTTCCCATTGGCCTGTGTGACACCAATCAGAAAAATCTAAACACTTTCGATGATGTAACGCACTTTGTGCCAGCGCCATAACAATCAGCAAGTGCATGCAGGCATGCACGCAGGCATGCACACACACACACACACACACACTCACGCACGCACGTACGCACACGAACACAAGGGGCCAATTGACAGGGTCACACATGGGATGTGCTCCTGAAGTGCCGTATCATTTTACCAGAGTAAATATTAGTCAATGTCAGCAGCGTTTACACTGTAACGTCAGTCCTTCAACAGCTCTCCACTTCACTCTTAAAGCACGCTCTCTCTGCTCCGATCCCTCCGGGCTCTCAGCTCCTTCTTCCTCTCAGAGTCCTCTCCTCATCAGTGCTGGAAAAGTAGACTCTAATTAAAGATGGAGTGCCATGATCTTTCCAGTTTTTCATGTGTTTATGAGGTGACAGTACTTAATTAGTCCCCATGTGGTAGCTATGTGCAATGATGTCTTCCCTTTGTATTTAAGGTTTCTTCCTGGAGGCTGAAACCTTGACAGTCAAACGTGCCAATGAAAAAAAAAACAGTGATATAGTGACATGATGATCACACTATCATCCCTCCCCTAAGCCCTCCCCCTTTATCACTCAACAACAGCTGTGGGTGCGGCTTCAGTTCAGGTGGATCACCACCCATCAGGCAAACCAGGCATACTTCATGAACTGATGGGGGTGTCATTTAGTTTCACTTCATTATTCAAACTGAAAGCCCTTCCCACAGCAGCAGTTTCTGGAATGGGCGTTGTCAAAGCGGCAGTCTTCGGTGATTGGTTCATACCAACCAATCAGAATAGTAGGAAAGCAGATGACGTTGTCAATCATGTGGAAAGAAGGTAGGATGTCCTCACACCGATCTTAATGTTCCCAGTAGTATTTATTTAGCTTCAACGTTTTGTCTTCATCAGGAAAACACACACACACACACACACACACACACACACACACACACACACACACACACACACACACACACACACACACACACACACACACACACACACACACACACACACACACACACACACACACACACACACACACACACAGGAATCGGCTCCGTCAGATTTTGAAACAGTTTTCGGAACTAGGGTTTTTAATCACAATTAGAGCTAGTGTTGTTGGACTTCACAGCTGCTATACGATTACAATACCGCGGGTTCTATTGCATAACTCTGATTGTACACAAATTACGGGTCCATTTGGTTCCCTCTGTATACTCTTGAGAGTTACAGACCTGAAGTAGGGGGTGTCTTCAGTAACCGAGAGGGTCCCTCACTGACCTCACTTTGAGAACCACTACAAAAATATGTATGCATTACTTTATTTTTTTTTTTTTTTTTTTTTTTTTTTTTGTATAAAAAATTATAATGAAGCTAAAAGTATATAGTTTTAGTAAACTATATAGGAATATTTAATTGGGAAACATTAAGTTCAAATCCTAAACGATCCCTACCCTACTCATGTACGTAATAACCCATCGCTCCATTAACGACATCTTCTATCCTCCTCAGTCGGTACTTTCATTTTACTCCACAATACGGCAGTGTCGTGACTCGTGTGCCGAAAATAGCCGATCTACAAGCTTGCAGCGCAGTGTACTGTATGACACCGCTGTATAATGAAGAATAAATCAGGCATACAAGCCCATACTGTGTAACATTCATCTCAGTACCTCATTCATTCAATAAGTCCTTGGCAGCCATTGAGGTACTAGTCTTTTTGGTGACACCTTTGGTAGGATTCAGTCATTACATAATTGGGTGGCCATAGCTGAATTGACTAGTCCTTACCCGTTCTGAATATATGAACAGCAAATGATGTTCAGTGTGGTGTCGAAACAGTGCGTATGTTCACGTTAACATGCCCCGTCCGAGTTGTTTTCCCCGTGTGGGTCTGTTACGCGGAATTTCCCCGTGTGGGTATGTTACGCGGAAAAGTGTGTCCCAGTATTAATCTGTGTCCGTCCCAACATGCATTTCACTGGTGACCCGGAAGCCGTCCCAACATGGATTTCACTGGTGACCCGGAATAGGACAGACACACCGACAGACAGCGATCGGTGAATTTAGTAATGATGATGCACACGCACGGCTGCCATCTTGCCAGCAAGGTGCTAGCTAGGTGCAACTTAATAGACAGCCCATGCATCCAAACTGAAAAGTCCTATTTAATTGTATTAAACTAGAATTTCGCGGGCCTTCGGCCCGCTCATCCTCGCGCCATGCGATGCGTCGCAAATGGGAAGAAGGCAATGGCAAGCCATGATGTTTTAATTTATGCATTTGCTTGGAAAGCGCAAAGTTGCCAAGCTGGCTGAGTGGCCCTGTGTGGTTTTGTGTATTTGCGTCTGAAAGTGAGCATGGCAAGGCGCAGGAACAGTATACTGTACTGTACTGTGGTGTACTGTAAGTCTTTGTACTGTACTGTACTCATGTGTACTGTACTGTACTGTTCTCTGTGCTGTTGTATTAGTGTTATTTTTTATTATTATTATTATTATTATTACATGGATTAATATTCTGATGTACTGTACTGTACTGTTCTCTGTACTGTTGATATTATAGTTATTAGTGTTGTGTTATTATGTCTTATTATTATTATTAGTATTATTACATGGATTAATATTCTGATGTGAGCTTTGTTTCTGTACTGTACTGTACTCATGTGTACTGTGCTGTTCTCTGTATTGTTGATATTATTGTTGTTATTAGTAGTGTTATAGATTATTGTTATTATGATTGAAAGAGAGCATGGCAAGGCGCAGGAACAGTATACTGTACTGTACTGTACTCATGTGTACTGTACTGTACTGTTCTCTGTACTGTTATTAGTGTTGTGTTCTTATTTATTATTATTATTATTATTACATGGATTAATATTCTGATGTACTGTACTGTACTGTTGTCTGTACTGTTGATATGATAGTTATTAGTGTTGTGTTATTATTTGTTATTATTATTATTATCGGATATGGATTAATATGCTGATGTGAGCTTTTTTTCTGTACTGTACTGTACTGTACTCATGTGTACTGTACTGTTCTCTGTACTGTTGTTATGATTAGTGTAGTGTTGTAATGTGGTGTTATTATTATTATTAGCGTTTTGTGGCGTGTGTGTGTGTGCCATTTCAGCTGCAAATTCCCCCCCCCCCCCCGCGCACGCACGCACACACCACACACACACACACGTGTCTGCAGTGACACTGCGTTGTACACAGCTGTTGTATTTCATCCGTACTGACTGCCAGAGGCAGTGCTTAACACTGGACGCAAATCATCCAGTGTTAAGCAGTCATCCAGGATTCATAGAACCATAGTTACATACGTGACTTACGTGTTGTGTTGCATCGCGTTGTTGCAGCGTGTGCGTGTAGTGTTGGCGTTGTTGTTGTTATCCATAGATGCGCCTCGGTTCGGCCCGATTGTACCACGCCAGGTGTCGATGCGGTCGTGTTTGCATGATTGTGACTTTGTATGTATGTAATCGCGGCGCTCTCCATCCAAGTTAGAATCAGTGTAGAACCTGTGTTGTTGTTGTTCTTCTTCTTCTACTGTTGGTTTCCGGCAGGCTGTACACTGTGTGTGTGTGTGTCACACCAAAAGTGGTGACCTATAGAATCCTGTACATAGAAGCATCACGCAATCGTCTCCCTCCCTGTGTGGGTCACGTGGTGTGCTGTGAGCGAATGGGAGAGGGGATGTAGTGTTGCCAGGTCCGCGTATTGTAAGCGAGTGGTAGTGTGTGTAAGTAGCGTGTTGAATGGCATTTTTTCTGTGCTTGTTTTCATAGACGTGGCAACAAATTAGGCGGGGGTGTCGGTGCTTGTGGCGTGTTTGTGTTTGTTATTGATATGGATATTGTTTGCGAGTGTGGACGGGAGCCGGCTGTAGTGGCAGTGCGATGACAATTTTTACGCGGCTGGTGTTGAGTGTGGCCGTGCGGCGCGACATGAGGAGATAGGGAACCAACGACGCGGAGGGTAAGTGTGTGACGTGTTAGTGTGTTGTTGCAGTGTGTGTTGCAGCGTGTTGCAGCGTGTCAGTGACGTAGTAGCTGGTGCCTTTTGTTCCTGTCCTGGGGACACCTTCTGGGGACACCTTTTCAATTGTATATAAGATAACATCAAACTCTCCAACATTGCAGCTGTACGAAAAGCATGAATTATCATCTTACTATCTGCAAAGTGTTTGTTTCATAAAAGTCCATCGTAGACATGTTATGAGCTACTTCCTGTCAAGAAATTCCTTGCAGATGATTATTTTTCCAAGTGTCAGAGTTTGGAAGCACTCGTTATCAGTAAAGCAAACCTCCTGCATTATGTGCAAATTCTAAACAGGTGGTACACATGGGCTGTTGAGTGATAGTCAACGAGCACTTCCAGCACTTAGAAAAAAATCATCTGGAAGAAATTTCTTGACAGGGAGTAGTGCATGTCTACAGTGGATTTGTATTAAACAAACACATTGCAGATAGAAAGAGGATAATTCAAGCTTTCTGTACAGCTGCAATGTTGGTGAGTTTGACGTCATTTAATACAATTAGATAGGACTGTTCTGTTTGGATGAATGGGCTGTCTATGGGAAGTTGCACCTAGGTAGCACCTTTCTGGCAAGATGGCAGCCGTGTGCAATGGGTAGAGAGAGAGGCCGCCCGGCACCCGGGAAACAGAAAAGGTCCCAGGTACGAGCCCTGGCTGGCAGTGTGACACTAAGACACTTACAACCCCGAACTGCCCAGGCTCTCAAGTCTGACCACTTGAGCAGCAATCAGCTGGGTAAAACTGAATTTCTCCTGCAGGATCAAGTAGGTCTTATTCATCATCATCATTGTTATTATTACAACGTCTGTCTATGATCTGTGAGCGGTATGTGGCTTGGGTGGCATAGTGGTATAAATGGAGTTCTCAACGGGCCTGAAAATTAAGGCCTGGCCCTAACTGGGACCTAACTGATCAGGCCTGAGGCCCGGCCAGACGATTTTAGGCCCGACCCAGCCCTAAAACATTGGGTCGGGCCGGGTCGGGTTTGGGCAGAATTTGAGAATTCTACACATGGTAAAAGCGAAACGCCAGTCAGCACCATCTTCATAACAGATAAATACACAGACAGACAGAACAGAACTATTCGTTTTATTATTAAAAAAAAATGCAATATATACTGTATATTCTTTTTTCATGGAGCACGATTAGCTGAATAGCATACATTTTAGGCCTGGCCCGAAAACGTCGGGTCGGGCCTGGTCGTGTTCGGGCAGAGCTTGAGAACTCTAGTGGTAAAGTAGCAGCCCACCACCGTGGTGCATCCGGCTTTGTTGAGTGTCTACAATATAGACGCTCAACAACCCGGTACACGGGGTAGTTGTGTTCGTAGACTCTATACGAACACAACTAGCCCGTGTTCCGTGGAGGGTGATGTTTGTCATTAGACGGTCTGCTACGGGGCTGTGGGCAGCACCTGTCATTAGACGGTCTGCTACGGGGCTGTGGGCAGCACCTGTCATTAGACGGTCTGCTACGGGGCTGTGGGCAGCACCTGTCATTAGACGGTCTGCTACGGGGCTGTGGGCAGCACCTGTCAGCAGGTGGGCGGGAGGAGTAGGATGGAAGGCTCGACGTCCTCCCGGTGGGGGCTCCTCACTGGCAGGTGAGCTAGCACGTAGGACACAACACAACAGCCGTGACAACACACGGACACACACACACACACACACACACGTGTGTGGGGAGGAATCAACTGGTGTAACGAATGACAAAAGAACTACGATTTAAATATAATTCAAAACCACATAATTAGCACTCCTAAGCGTATGTTGTAGGGACCTTTTGGAAAGTAACAACGTGGTCAGAAACGGTAGCCATTAATTCAATAAATAGATTCCCAGTACATTTCTGGCACCAACTGCATTTTGGCGGGAAGTGTTGGCGGGAAGGCAATCGCTACTAAGAATGGCGTTTAGAAATGTTATAAAGAAACATCAAACAAACAAACAAAACACATTCAGTGGAAATGTTGTTGTGGAGAATGATACCTTTGAAAGACGATATCAACATCCAGTGTTGGGCGTAATGCTGTTAAAATGAATGGCAATAGAGCGTCGCAGTCCCGCCCCCTTTCATGACGACGCCTGGCCCAGGAAATGAATCACAATGCATTTTTCCCATAGACATTTCAAAAATTATTTATTTAAAGACCTTTTAAGCGCCGTACGAAGCCAACTCGAGTCGTGACAAATCATGACAACACACACAATATTTTGAACCAAACAAATAATTACATAGAAGAAAAACAACAAAAAAAGTGTTGTAACCTGCCGTTTTTTTCCGAAAATTTTTGTTTGTTGTCATGATTTGTCACGACAAGAGTTGGCTTTGTCCGCGGCGTAAACATCTTAAAAATAAATACTTTCTGAAATGTCTATGAGGAAAATGAACGGAGAATCATTTCCTGGCCCATGGTAGGGGGCGGGACTGCGACGCTCTATTAGAGTAATCAGATACTTAGTTACCTTTTCCCAAAAAAAATGGCGTTACTTATAGTTACATGTAATTAAGGCCTATATTCCCTGTTCTTTCTGTTGCCACAAAGGAAAGATCATCCATTTGTGCCGTTTCCTGAATTAATGAGCTTGTCTGTCAGTCGGAGATGTGCACGCACGGTTCCGGGTGTTACATGAAAATTGTTGGGCCCATTCATTTGCAGTCTGTGGTGATTGTGTAATTATTCACACCCGGGTGACGGTATTACTGATCGTTTACATGCATTTGTCGCACATGTGTGACATGGCTTTGAGACCGAGAGAAGACCGAGAGTTTGCCTTTTAGTAAGGCCATGAAAGTATTCACGCCGTTTTTCGATTGATTGGTCAAAGGAGGAGATCAACGTCGTCAATGCAAATTACAGCCCAGTCTACACAAGAATGCTACGAATGGCACTAGGTGTCACATGGACGGACCGCATCAGAAATGTGGACCTCTATGGGGACCTACCACGCGTCACGGACAAAGTCAGAGAGAGAAGGATGAGGCTGGCAGGGCACTGCGTCAGGCACCCAGAACTTGAGGCAAGTAAATTGACCCTATGGGAGCCAACCCAGGGCAAAGCCAGGAGGGGAAAGAAGCGTACCACCTATGTAGACGTGCTGCGGCGCGACAGCTTGGCTGACAACACTGCAGAGCTCAAGAACCTGATGCTGGATAGGAATTTGTGGAGGGCAGCGATCCAGGAATCCCGAGTTGGTGTTGGCTAGACCTCACTCTCGCAGCAACTAACAGCCCAGCTCCACAACACTCCGGGGTCGGCTGCACTCTTGATTTTATGTTTACCAAACTTCTGTTTCAATTGTTGGCAAAAATCTTATCCAACAACAACAAAATATTCTATAGGTCTTGGCTAAATCTCATCAAATGGTGGTCCGTGGCTCAAATGCCGAATAAATAATGCTCCTTGATATAAAAAGGGTTGAACTGCTGTAACGGAATACTTTTTAATGGCGGTAATCCTTTGTCGTAACGAGTTTAAAAGTAACGTTGCGCAACACCGAACGCAACTTTTGTTTAATTGAAATTCACCCAGTGTGACTTTTAATACAAGTCATCATCCACCAGCCAGACCCCCCCCCTAACAACGGTTCCCGACACACAATGATTAATCATTGCATTAACCCAACTGATGTCATCAGATTGTCGAGGGGTAGTGTTTAGAATTTCAGCTTCCATCACCACCCTCTGGGGAGCCACCAAATCTTCAAGGCCATCTTCCAACGCTCCGCGAAGCCAGCTTCCCTTAATTTCCTTTGTTCTCTTCTCCATTCCTACAACAGCTGCCGTCCAACGGGGGCGTGCCTGGCGTGAGTGTGCGCGACTGTCACGATATCCGTTTAATGGCCGGACCGAGAGCGTTGGTGGGGAAATGTAGCCCTCTGGTTGAGAGAAAAAATAAAACATTGAATCCTACCCCTGACTGGTATACCGCTGAAGGAAATCGCTGTGATCCGGGTTATGCAACGAGAATAGGAAGATAAATGAACATTATGTCACGGATCCAGTACGCTGATGCAAAAGACAACATTTAGAAGAGAAGGAGTCGTCGAAAAGTAAATATTATCCACATAATTCAATGCTGACGTAACGGGGAGGGGGGGGAAAACGATATTATCACAAGAAGAGTGCATTTCGTTGCTCTTGGGCAGAAACCTTGTACAGTAGCTCCACATTTGAACTGTTTTGGGTTTTTTTTTTGTAAAAGAGTCAGGTAAAAGTAGTGAAAGAAGCTTGTAGATATTCTATTTTTGCTATCATTGAATTTTTTTTTAAGTGAAATTGAAGTTAAGTGTGTGTGGGTTAATAGAAATATTGAACCAATGAAAGGTTGCCTATTACCATAACAAGAGCTAAATAATATTTACATTGGATCACAGGTTCTTTTTTCCATTTAGTGAAAAGCAGAGCTATTGAAAGGAGCCATTGAGGGGGCAGAAAACAACGCCGGTCACATGGTGACTCGTTTGTCACTATAAAGCCCATAGCCTCCAATGCATTCCGTCAACTTCCGGTTCAGGGCTTTATCACTATTCGCCAATAGATGTAAATGTAGTCTAAGAGCCACCATTGGCCCAGATGAACTGAACAGAAGTGGCACAACTCTCTCTTTTCTCTCTCGCTCTCTAAGGCTCTGGTGAAAAGTAAACGTTTTTGGACGTCACAAGGTTTCAACCCGACAGCAACGATAATACGTGTGTTGCTCGATTATGTCAATATAATCGGACAAGTGAATACCTTTAAAAACATGTCTATACACTGGTTTTACATTTGATATTTATTGAAACAAAGTAGAGCATCGATCCAAATTTGTAAAAAGTAAACAAAAATAACAGCTATAACAACATTTACTGTACGTTTTGAGCAAAAACCTCAAATTCAAGGGGGTGGGGGGGGGGGGGAGCTTATAAATATACATATTTGGATTGGCAGGGGTGGGGGGGTTGTGTCTAATGGATATCATCACAGGGATAGTGAGCCGTAAACTGAGTGGTAATTAAGCCACATTCATAATGCGTAGCTTGACGGCGTCGCACTGGGGAAAAAAAAACGTGTGCTCGTTTGTTTATCGCCATTTCCAGCTATGCGACGCCGTCCTGCGACGGAGCATAATTTAGGCTTTAGAAGGCTGTTGTGAAAGTCGTGAACACCAGTGATAAATCTTTTCTTAAATGTACGTACGTGACGACTGCAAACAACGAAAGGAACTTGTGTTCTGAGACGATAAGGTGCATTTCCCTTTACGAAAAAAAAAACAAACAATAAAAAAATAGTGAAGAGCCAAATTTGTGAGAATGTAATAAGTGACTTTAAAAAGAAAAAACTAAACACACACACCCCTGGGATGTCCCGACTAAAACATACATTTACGATTTGTTTTCCCCCATACTGGGGAAAAAAAGCTTAAAAACAAGGATTTCTGGGTAAAAGGAAATAAATACAATACAAAATTACTGATTGGTTTGGATAGAAGACAATACTATATACACAGAACATAACCACAAACGTTGCCCATATATATTCAAAACCACGTAAGTATCATAGCATAATGTTAAGTGGATAAAAATCTGTATTAATATGGAGAAAGAATGTAGACTATAATATGGATAATATTCGTTTTTTGTTTAGTTTTTTTGTTTTTGGCTGAAGATGCACTGTAGGGGTCAAAGCAGTGGAACAGAAGCATTTACAGACAAGGGTTTTTAGGCCTCTGTTTCAAAGTGCATAAAAGGTGGAGTTCTTTTGTTTTGGCAGCACCATAATAATAATAATAAGGCTTTCTGGGATAGTTTAGTCAATAGCCCAACCCCCCTCCTCCCCCCCCACCCCCAACAGCCCTCTTTATTATATTATTATTATACCCTCTGCTCTCCAAGGTTCTGACATCTGTATTCCTTGGACGTTACTTCGCTTCGAAGTAGTGTCCAAATGGAACCAAATGGACCCGCTGACGGGTACTGTATAGGCCTGTCACAATTATTACATCATCGCCTAATTGCAATTATTTGAGATAATCACACAATTATTATTTTTTTGCATAATTGTCATAATCGTTTCCATGTTGAAAAATACATTCTCAAACGTTTTCCCCCCAAAAAATGCAGAAATAGCAGATCTACAAGCTTTGTAAGCTAGTAGATTGGCTATTTTTTACATTTTCTTGAAAGTGTCTGCCCTGTGCAATTTGTGATTAAAAAAATAAAGTTGCATTCATACAGTATGTTCCAATGTTCAATGCCAAAAAACACAATTAAATTGTTAATCAGATATTTGTTTTGTGTGAGAATTAATCGTGCCTACATTTGTAATGGTGACAGCCCTATTCTTACGGTTCCATCTGGACACTACTTTGGGTCTGAGTTTTGGGAGCGGGGCCCGACCGACACACATCCGTAAGAGTTAAGAGCGCACAGTCAACTTCTAAAAAAAACAGGGACCTCTTGAAGTCGGCTAGCATTAAAATAGAAGTTGTTATTGTTATGAAATAGGAAGGCACCGTCCCAATTACACAGTCATCGTGGCCCGTTGGAGAAGCCAAATGACAGGATGGTTAAAACATCTTAAAAAAAACAATGAAACTAAAATGTGCGGCCATTGGTGGTCCGGGCCCCCGGATCTCTCTAGGCACTTAGGATAATTAAAATCTGATGTGTGGTGATGGGTTGGTGATGACTGGGCATGGAAAGAAATAAAAACAAAACAAAATTAAAACCATAATAATCTCAAAATAAATATTTCATGATACTCTCAGTTTTTGAAGACATAAGATTTTTTTTTTGTTGTTGAAAAAAAAAGGATGAAAGAGTCAGTCTTTTTGCAACGGTATAATTGTTTAACTCTATAAATATAATTTATATAGTTTTTTCTTTCCATTCTCTCTCTCTCTCGCTCTCACTCTCCATGTTCCACCCCTCTGTTCCTCTGCTCGTGGGTAAATGCAGATGTGTTATAGCCCGTCGTATGAAAAAGAAACAACTAAAAAAACACATGCACCCACAGTTTTTAAACAAAACTCCTCTCCTAGCTCCGACAGCAACTTTTCTTTTTCACTTGCAGACAAACTGGTCCACGATCTTGGTGCAGCGCTTGCACTTGACATAGCAGCACCAGTGGAACTTGCAGTGGCAGCGTTCCACCACCTGGGCCTTGTACTGGTCGTAGCCGCGGCCGCAGCACATGAGCTCGCAGCCGTCCATGCCCTCGGACGTCTTGTTGCAGAGGCGGCCCACCGTGCCCAGCGAGCCCGTGCTCTGGTTCAGGCGGCAGTAGTCAGGGCTGTGCTCCGTGTACACCAGGTCGTGGCTGGTGGGCGGGTTGAACTTGTTGTGCTGCTGCACCAGCTTGCCGCGTGCGTTCAGCTTCATGGAGGCGGCAGAGTCGTACTTCTCCTTGAGCATCTCGCCCACCTTGCGGAAGTCGGCCAGCTGCAGCCAGCAGGTCTTCAGGCTGCAGGAGCCCGACACGCCGTGGCACTTGCACGAGACGTGCGCCAGGTCCGACACCGTCTGTTCGTTGGTCGTGTGGGGGGAAAAGACGGGGTGGGGGGTGGGGGACACAGGAGAGGGGGTTACTTCAAAGGCAGTGGTTTGGTTTTCAAGCCCTTTTCATATCAAGCCACAGACCACCATAAAAGCATTAAAGCAGATCCGGAGGAGGGGAGAGCAGCCAGTTTTAAAAGCAGCAGCAGCACAGACAGCAGACGGCACGCAGCAAGCAAGGAATGAGCAATGCTCCACTTAAATAAGGTGTGGTGCTCTATGAAGTGAGTGTGTGATTGGTTGAAAATAGAAGCATGGAGCGGAGACCGACCAATGGTCGGACAGAATCAACTGCACTGTTTCCTGACAAAATTTGCTGTGCGCATGGACTATTAGCAAATCGCAATGCATACATACATATATATATATATATATATATATATATATATAAATGTGTAATTTGTATATACTGTAGATATGCTGAATACACACAGTAAAACCATGTTGACTTCCATGACATTCCGTAGCAATAGCCATCTACAAGCTCACAACACTGGTGGTGTAGTCAGAAAAAAGGAGCACCAAAATGTGTGTCAAATCAGAAACAGGATCATGTAAAAGGTCGAGTCCTAGACAACCTACACGGGATTTAAACGTATCTCAATAGAAGAGCAGGGAGATCGTATCGTAATCGATATCGTAATAGTAATAATACACTCGAGACAAATAAATGTTCAAATGTATAACAAGTGTACAAATGTATTCACATGTTGTACACTCCAACAGGGTGGATTTCACTGCGCGTTGTTGTAATCACAACCAGCCAGACAAGTTGACAGGTCCAAACATTGCATGCTTCGGGCTCCTAATTCGCTCGGCATTTGCATATGCGTGCATGCACATACGCTTCAGCTTCGCAATCTCTTGTCAGTTGCTTGGGGAGAAGGCAACATTCTGTCATAGACACACACACACACACACACACACAACAGCTAACATGATGCTCTCCATGTCTCCCTTCTGAGCAGCGAGCCAAACAAAATGCTGTCCGCTCATTTGTCCCACTTGAAAGAGAAGTAGCCTGGCAACTAGGCGATCTGGCAAGCCTTGCTTCGCTTTTGAGATGATTTCAAGGCATTTGGAACGGACAAAAAAAACCCTCCCCCAACCCCCTCCCCAGCCCCCCCCGAAAACCGCCTCTCGCGATTCCATCTCCCGGCAGATCAAAGCGCCAGGAAGGAACGAGAGCTGTTACGCAGATGATCAACTGATAGAGGCCCTCGTCTTCTCTTCTGCCTCATTGACCTGGATTCTCTCATTCTCTCTCTCCTCTTCATCTCACTCAACACTTTCCATGGTTTCTCCACAAGGTTGACCGTATGGAAGCGGTCAGATGGTCCCCCCCCCCCCCCCCCCCCCGACTGCACATCGTCCTAATTCAGTGGCTTTCAAACTTCGTTCTGTGCCTGAGGCGCAATGGGTATGAGCCAAGATCTAGAAGGCACCTGCATTCATAGCGGAAGATAAGTGGCCTGTGTTTGTAGCTCTGCTATTTTCGCCTACACAAAAATTTATTTTTGGGTCAAAAGAAAAACAAGCGGTCCGTATTGGGAAATGAGTGCGCAAAATAATAATTCATGTTTATATAGTTATATAGTATATCGTCTGTCGGGTGGAAACCTCACATGTCCAAAACTGTTACTTTTTAAAAATAGCAAAGGTAGCAGATCAACAGGCTCAAAATGAGAGAGGGGGGGAGAGAGAGACAGACAGACAGACAGACAGACAGACAGACAGACAGACAGACAGACAGACAGACAGACAGACAGACAGACAGACAGACAGACAGACAGACAGACAGACAGACAGACAGACAGGAGGGTGTACCAAGAGAGAAACTATATCTCATTGTTTGTATGCTCTCGGATGAGGATTAACATAATATATTTGTGCAAAGAGTGCATATAATTCAGCCACGGTTCTACACTCCACTGACCCTGATCCCTCCCTGTTGACTGCAAGCTGTACCTCCCATGACGGCCCACGTTATCGTCTCTGTCGGGTGGAAACCTAAACTGGTCTACTTTTCAGGATCTCAAAATCAAAAGCATCAAATGTGACAGATGGACAAGCTCAAAACGCATACCAAAAAAAATGCTTTCGTGTGACGCTGTAGTACGATCAAGTAGGGCGTTAATTTACGAAAAGATACAAAAAGCTAGAATACGGGGATGAGACGTTTCTGCACCACATCGACGCTGTATTCCAATAATGCCCTATGAATGGCTGGGCAACGTTGAAGCCGTCTCCCCTACTGGTCAACACCTGCTACTGCAGGCGGGCTGGGCCCCGGTTACATTCATGAATGAATTTGTGAAGTAGGCGTGTTGCAGAGGTACCACAAGAACAGCACGAGGGGTACTACGATAGGAGCCAACCGATTATATCAACGCTCGGGGGGGGGTACTACCCGGAGGACTTTGTCGTTCTTCTATGGCTTCAAAACGCCACTGAGCAACTTCCATTGAAGTGAATAGCAGGGGGCGGGGCTGACGACTCGCTCCTCAATCCGTTCTCTAGATATATTATAACTCTATGATTCCAATAAAGGGTGGATGTCACAAAATCCCATGGTGCACCTGGACTCCGTTTATGAACCACTACTCTACTAATTCCAACTATACCCCCGGCCGGGGTACTTTGGGATATTCCTAGTTTTGCTCAGAAATGTCCCAACTTTCATCACACGTTCATAGAATCTGGTAAATCCAGTAAACCATTATACTATTATGCTACATATTTTCAATACAACCGATTGCCAATATACTTCAGCTATTCCGGCGATATAATAAGCAAGTTGTCAGCTAGCTTGCCTCAGAATGTTTGGACCTGGTTTCAAATAGTAAAGCCAAACAAAACATTAAAACGACAGCCCAGGTTTGCAGGACAAACCAAGGAGAGAGAGATGGAAGGACATGCACATCCAGACCCCAAGTTGGGCAGGTGCCGAGCGGAGAAAGAAAAAACAAGAAAAAACAAAAGTGTGTGTGTGTGTGGGCCTGTCACATCTAGTCGAGAGTATTTTGTCATAATTCAAATTTCCATGTTGAAAGATTTGCATACATTAAAAAGCTGAAATAGCTGATCACCTATTTCCGCTATTATTTTGTACCTTTTGTTTAAGTACAAAAATAATTAATATGTCAATTTCTTGGTATATGTCGGTTATTAGTCATATCTGCCCTGTGCATTTTTTGATTACCAGGCAAACATAAATGTATTCTATATTCATATGTTCCAACTTAAATCTGTAATCGTGACAGCCCTGTGTGCG
>NC_136807.1:46196580-46209080 GCF_951216825.1 Electrona antarctica
TTTCCCAAACAGTGGGTCGACTCGGGACCCATTACTAGGTCACAGACCAATTCTTACGGGTCACGACCTAGATTTAAAAATATAAACGTTTTGTTTAAATAAATAAAAAAGTAAAAGGACTATAAAGCGCACCTGAATATAAGCCGCACCAGCTACATTTAGGGACAAAAACAAATATGTACATATACAAGCCGCACTGGACTATAAGCCGCAGGTGGACGTGGACCGGCCATAGAGATAGATTTAGAAGGTCCCCTAGTGGCCGTTAGCTGTAAAAATCCATAGATTAGCCGTACCGTTGAATAGGCCGCAGGGTTCAAAGCATGAGGAAAAGGTATCGGCTTATAGTCCGGAAATTACGGTATACCTTTCGTAAGGTTTCCTATAACTATACATAATTTATCTGGGGATTGGGGACCCCATCAATGACCCCTGAATCTAACTGTTGCATTGGGGTGGTGCCTTCCTTTACCTAATTCATAAACCTAACTCTAAAAATATCACACACAAAATAAATCACACTGAGGGGCGCAGCTACGGCAGTATTTACATACATCAGCCAGATTACATCTTATGTTGTCATTTACTGCCAAACATAAAAAGACTTTTAATGTTGTATATAATAATTGGCTGTTATTTTGCCATGCTTTGGAGGGGCTATTGTGCCTAAAAATAAAGTTGTTTTAAAACAACCATTTGTGAGGACCAGGACAAAGGTCATTACAACGTCTATTTCTCAATTTATACTATTGTTGTGGGAACATAATGGTCCTCACAAGAATAGTGTCTACCACCCCACTATGTCATCTCTGCTGTGATCACCACCCCACTATGTCATCTCTGCTGTGATCACCACCCCACTATGTCATCTCTGATGTGATCACCACCCCACTATGTCATCTCTGCTGTGATCACAACCCTGTCATCTCTGCTGTGATCACCACCCCACTGTGATCTCTAATGTGATCACCACCCCACTATGTCATCTCCACTGTGATCACCACCCCAATATGTCATCTCTGCTGTGATCACAACCCTGTCATCTCTGCTGTGATCACAACCCTGTCATCTTTGCTGTGATCACAACCCCACTGTGATCTCTGCTGTGATCACCACCCCACTATGTCATCTCTGCTGTGATCACCATCCCACTATGTCATCTCTGCTGTGATCACCACCCCACTGTGATCACTGCTGTGATCACCACCCCACTGTGATCTCTGCTGTGATCACCACCCCACTGTGATGTCTGCTGTGATGATCACCACCCCACTATGTCATCTCCACTGTGATCACCACCCCACTGTGATCTCTACTGTGATGATCACCACCCCACTATGTCATCTCCACTGTGATCACCACCCCACTATGTCATCTCTGCTGTGATCACCACCCCACTGTGATCTCTGCTGTGATCACCACCCCACTATGTCATCTCTGCTGTGATCACCACCCCACTATGTCATCTCTGCTGTGATCACCACCCCACTATGTCATCTCTGCTGTGATCACAACCCTGTCATCTCTGCTGTGATCACCACCCCACTGTGATCTCGAATGTGATCACCACCCCACTATGTCATCTCCACTGTGATCACCACCCCACTATGTCATCTCTGCTGTGATCACAACCCTGTCATCTCTGCTGTGATCACAACACTGTGATCTCTGCTGTGATCACCACCCCACTATGTCATCTCTGCTGTGATCACCATCCCACTATGTCATCTCTGCTGTGATCACCACCCCACTGTGATCTCTGCTGTGATCACCACCCCACTGTGATCTCGGCTGTGATCGCCACCCCACTGTGATCTCTGCTGTGATGATCACCACCCCACTATGTCATCTCCACTGTGATCACCACCCCACTGTGATCTCTACTGTGATGATCACCACCCCACTATGTCATTTCCACTGTGATCACCACCCCACTATGTCATCTCTGCTGTGATCACCACCCCACTGTGATCTCTGCTGTGATCACCACCCCACTGTGATCTCTGCTGTGATCACCACCCCACTATGTCATCTCCACTGTGATCACCACCCCACTATGTCATCTCTGCTGTGATCACCACCCCACTGTGATCTCTGCTGTGATGATCACCACCCCACAGACAGCCTATATACTTTGACTATGACTGACCTGGAGAACAGTGATCGATAAATGCATTGAGAGCTTGCAGTTCTGACATGCTCACTACTTCTGTGCGAGACTCGTGTATGAAGAACTACTAGGGCATTCATTTACGGAAAAAACAAACAAAAAAACATGCAAATTTGAAACATGGAGATACAAGGATTCTATCCGACATTGCACTTACTACATGTGCACGCACGCACACAGTGTGTAATCACTGACAAGGTGATATATCGGCGTACACTCACCACATTCCCATTAAACTGTAAATACAGGGCAACAGTGTGTGCAACTGTGCACATGTGTGTGCGTGTGTGTGTGCACGTGCATGCACATGTGTGTTGCAATGCATGCATGCTTACAGTATGTCTGTGTCTGTCATATTGTCTCCCATTCATCAGAGCCCCCCCCTTTCGGGGGCTGGTCTAGCAGGCCAAAGCCACATGTGATTTATCCAGCGACCTCACCCACCAACTATTCCCTCCACACAGCTGCTCAAAATCACCAACTCTTACACCACAACACACACACAGGAAAATGGAATCTATATATAAGTGCATTTGCATGTTTCTGTCCAGTGTGTGTGTATGTGTGTGTGCGTGCGCACACTTTGTGTTTGTATATGTGCGTTGTGGATAACCCCATGATAATGTGTTCCCTACATAAACTGACCGTTGCGTACATCCGTGTGTGCACGTACGTATGTACTTGTATTACTGTACTCGTGAAGGCCAAACTGTCCCCGCAACTTCCACAAGTATAAGCCTACAGTAGAATTTGAGTAATAAGACATGGTGAGTGTAACGGACCCCGGAGCGAAATGGAGGAAACGCTTTTAATTTGAAGGACTGTCAGGAAACAGGAAACAGGAAGCTCGCTCGCTCACCTGAGCCAGACTGACAGACAAAAGACAGCCCAACATCAGTCAGAGGAAATGTTTGTTCCTCACCATGCTTCTCTCAAACAAAGAGGATTGAGAGCTAAGCCTAACCTCGTCAACAGGATGAAATGGAACACAAAGGATCAAGTGAGTGCAGAGAAATTAAATAACAGATCAAATGGAAATGGAACTTTCAGATTTTAATTTGTTGATTCATTGGTTTTAGTGACTCTCCTGGAGAATGACATGGTCGAGGGACATCATGAGTTAGCACCTAGCTGGAGAGGGAACAAGGTGAATGTCAATTTGTATGGTTATTTGTTTGTGTGATATTGTTGTGGGATTTTATTGTTGTAGTTGGTGGTCTGCTCATGTGGTATTGTGGTTTGATGTATATACCTTTTTAATTGGTTTATTTGTAAATTGTATTTGTTTGTCTGTTTATATTGATTATGTGTGCCTTATATTGATTATACGTTTTGTGCTTTGTTTTTAGTTTTCACGTTGATTTAATAAAGAAACTTCACATCATCAGTCGGCCTTCAACCTCTTTATCCAGCCGGGTACGCTACAGTGAAAACTTGACCCAACATGGCCCCCCCCACCTCCCCTGCAAGACATCTACATTGCCCCAGTCTCAGATTCTGAGGCCTGTACACCAGAAATCGGCCTACTCCACTCTGTCAGCCTGCATCACAGCAGTGGTTAGTGGTCTGATGGATGATCACACACAAACACAACAAATGCACAATTGAACATTACACACACCTCCAGAAACAAAATAAAGGCTCATACAGAGGAATGTGAACTGTGGACATTTACACATTTATTTTTTGAAAAATGGTTTAAAGGGTTTTCAAGTGCCATGTGTCCATGCATATGAATTACGGTTGATAAGGTTTATGCAAGGTCCCTTTCATGAAGGTTTCATACAGTTTTAATACTGTGGTTTTGGAGTTTTTATGCAATGTGGTGATTTCATTGAAGGGTTTGTTCAGTGTTTAAATACTGCACTGAGGTTTCATTGGTTCACCTTTTATGGTCATTTTCAGTCCTTTTCTGTGCTATATGTCCAAACTATAAAATGCCAGATTTAAGTGTTGAGGTACATGGGTCTGATCTAGACCAGGAACTGGACAAACAAATGGAAAATGTCGACAAGGAAATTGAGGACTTGAAGGATGCCCTCCAAAGGGAAAAGGAACCCGAGGAAAGACAAAAATTAAAGGAAGCCATTCATGATAAAAAACAAACACTAACAGATCTCAAAGAAAGATGGACGGATTTACAAGACAAACTTCAGGACGAAACCATAAGCCCTCGACGCAGCAACCGTAAACAAGTTCCAACAGGAAAAATGCTTGCGTATCAAATGGAAACTACAGAAAAAAGGGTCAAAACATTATTAAGTATGTACGAACAATGGAAGGACATAGTGCGTACATTAAGGACGAATCTAAGAACTAAAGTTCCGGATAAGGAAATAGAACTCTTAATAACCAAATTGGAAAAAAGCAAGGACAACATCATAGGGCTCTACAACGACATTCGAGAACATGTCACACCGGATACGGATGTGAGGCGGCGGGTTGACGCATGTGAATCCATTACAAAAGACCTCTCGCAAATAGCATATGACACAATGCTGAATAATGAATTTGATGCGGAACGACAACTTAATCGCCTTCATGAACTGCGTGACCGTGATTCTTCCCATTCTATATTTGGTGCTCAGTCACAAGTCAGTTCCAGAAGAAGCCACCATTCTAGCCACCATTCTAGAACTACATCTGTGGCAGCCAGTCGACTAGAGGCAGCAGCGGACCTTGCTGGAAAGGAGGCTGAATATGAGGCCCGAGTGGAAGAGCAGAAAAAGAAAACCAACATAGAGATTCAGAAGGGAGAACTCGAGCAGCTACAAGCGGCAAGGGGAGTCAAGGTAGCTCGAGCTAAACTAAGTGTTTATGATCAGGCAGTACAAGAGGAGGTTGCCATTCGGGACAACAGCAATCCTAACATCAATATAGGAGAGTCTGCCACCTCAAAGGAAATCCAGCGCTCAGACATCACTACATCAAACGCACCCCTTGACATTATTTCCGTCACCCAGGCAATTCAAAGCAGTATGATCTTAAACAGACTTCCCATTCCTGAACCATTCATATTTACTGGAGAACCCATAAGCTTCATTGAATGGAAGGCTTCCTTTTGCTCGTTGGTAGATCATAGGCCCATTTCACCTGCAGAAAAGTTGTATTACTTAAAAAGATACGTGGGTGGTTCGGCTCGTAAGGTTCTGGAGGGCACCTTCTATAGGAGCGATGGTGAGGCCTATCGCGAAGCCTGGGACAGATTACAACAGCGCTATGGACAGCCGTTCACTATTCAAAGAGCCTTTAGAGAAAAACTCACAAGGTGGCCTAAGATTCAGAACAGAGATGCCATAGGACTGAGAGAATTTGCAGACTTTCTAAAATGTTGTCAGGATGCCATGCCCCATGTGAAGGGTTTAGAAATCCTGAATGACTGTGAAGAAAATCAAAGGCTCATGCTAAAGCTACCAGAATGGACAGCTTCCATGTGGAATCGGCAAGTAGCTCAGCGTCTGCATGACAATAAGGATTTCCCCAGTTTCAAAGACTTCTCTGATTTTGTGGCCATGGAGGCAGAAATTGCATGTAACCCCATAACCTCTTCTCACGCTCTCAGATCCTCAGATTCCAACATGGAAAAAGGACATCACAGAGAAACGAAGGGAAACAATGCTAGTGTTTTCCACACTCAAACAGACACGGATGATGGCTATCAATACCCAAAGAGTTCAAAACCTCCATGCATTCTCTGCCAAGACGGTAGGCATCAGCTTCATGGCTGCCTAAGGTTTACAGCGATGTCTTTAGAGGAGCGACAAAATTATGTGGTGGAAAAAAGACTTTGTTACGGATGCCTGAGACCCGGTCATAACTTTAAACGTTGTCGTTATCCCCAGGTGTGCGAGGTCTGTACAGAAAAACACCCTACCTGCCTCCATAATTTTAGTTATGCCATGGAGACACCCACATCTATTACAGCTCCAGCTCAAGACAATATGAACGATTCAACTGCAGTAACATCACTTAGTGTGTCCAGAGACGGGTCTCCTAACACCTCTATGGTTGTGCCAGTATGGGTGTCAACTAAGAACGAACCAAATACAGAGAAACTTGTTTATGCCCTACTAGACACTCAGAGTGATACAACATTCATTGAAAGGGGTTTGAGCCAGGCCTTGAGAGCAGAACTGTATCCAGTTAAGCTGAAACTGACCACCATGAGTGGAAGTAACACACTTGTCAACAGTGAAAGGACCTCAGACCTCCGAGTCAGGGGATACAATTCAGCTATTTTTGTGGACCTTCCAGTAGCCTACACGAAGGACTTGATACCTGCAAATCGGTCTCACATTCCCACCTGTGAAACGGCGAGGCAGTGGAATCATCTCTGGGAGATAGCAGATGAGATGCCATCGCTTAAAGACTGTGAAGTGGGCCTGTTAATAGGCTATAATTGTTCTGCAGCGCTGGCCCCTAAACGGGTCATTCTGGGAAAACGAAATGAACCATACGCTGTTAAAACTGATCTGGGGTGGAGTATCGTAGGATGCTCTTTGCCACGTCCCCACTTTTCAAACCCCACAAGTATATGTCATAGAGTCATCACCAAAGAGCTACCCCCAATCATCACCGCTGATGCCATTCGCATGTTGGAGTCTGACTTTAAGGACGGTGATGCAGATGACAATGACTCTGTTTTCAAGCCCAGGAAAATAAAGTTTGAAAATGAAAAGAAGGCCAAAAAACGGAAACAAGACTACTATGATGAGGCTGTCAAGCCCAAGAAGACAAAAAACAAAAAAGGTCAAGTTGCCGACGGAAAGAAGAAAGCTAAGAAGGAGCCGGAGGAGAAGTGGAAATGGTGGGAGGAGGAGAGGGCCAGAGACGGCTCCAAGTGGAGATTTCTGGAACACAAAGGACCAGTGTTGGCACCACCATGTGAACCTCTTCCCAGCCGTGTCAAAATTTACTATAATGGAAAGCGCATGTCAAAGAAAGAGAAACAGAAAGTAAAATTAGAGAATGAGCACATCCTGCAGGAGTATGACTTCTGTCTCATGGACCAACGCAAGGAGAGCATTGCTAATTTCCGCATTGAGCCGCCTGGACCATTTAGAGGCAGAGGAGACCATCCCAAGATGGGCATGCTGAAGCGTAGGATCAGACCCAAGGACATAATCATCAACTGCAGCAAAGACTCTAAGCACTCCAAGGCTCCCCCAGGCACAAAGTGGAAGGAGGTTCGTCATGACAACAAAGTAACCTGGCTTGTATCCTGGACCGAAAATATCCAAGGTCCCATCAAGTACATATTGAACCCCAGTTCAAGGATCAAGGGAGAGAAAGACGTGCAGAAATACGAGACGGCCCGTCGACTGAAGTGTGTGGACCGCCTGAGGTCCCAGTACCACGATGTCTGGAAGTCCAAAGAGATGCGAATCCGACAGAGGGCTGTGGCACAATACCTCAATTCTGAACAAGCACCTCCAGGAGTTGATGGAAGGTCTGACGACCAAAGTTCTCCATACTTACAATGCCTCAATCACTCTCCAGCAGCAGCTGAAGAGGCTGACCAGTGCGGACGAGCATTCTGTGCAGAAGCTGGGCCTGTTGTTGGAGACTGGTGAGCCTGCTTCCTAATTGTCGACATCTCTGACCCTGGGAGGCTTGTGCTCGGATGGATTGTTAATACACACTGTTGCCTCTGTTCTGACTAGAAAATCATATGTGACTCATACACTTCATGCCCACGTATGATTTTGGTGGGAGTGTAACGGACCCCGGAGCGAAATGGAGGAAACGCTTTTAATTTGAAGGACTGTCAGGAAACAGGAAACAGGAAGCTCGCTCGCTCACCTGAGCCAGACTGACAGACAAAAGACAGCCCAACATCAGTCAGAGGAAATGTTTGTTCCTCACCATGCTTCTCTCAAACAAAGAGGATTGAGAGCTAAGCCTAACCTCGTCAACAGGATGAAATGGAACACAAAGGATCAAGTGAGTGCAGAGAAATTAAATAACAGATCAAATGGAAATGGAACTTTCAGATTTTAATTTGTTGATTCATTGGTTTTAGTGACTCTCCTGGAGAATGACATGGTCGAGGGACATCATGAGTTAGCACCTAGCTGGAGAGGGAACAAGGTGAATGTCAATTTGTATGGTTATTTGTTTGTGTGATATTGTTGTGGGATTTTATTGTTGTAGTTGGTGGTCTGCTCATGTGGTATTGTGGTTTGATGTATATACCTTTTTAATTGGTTTATTTGTAAATTGTATTTGTTTGTCTGTTTATATTGATTATGTGTGCCTTATATTGATTATACGTTTTGTGCTTTGTTTTTAGTTTTCACGTTGATTTAATAAAGAAACTTCACATCATCAGTCGGCCTTCAACCTCTTTATCCAGCCGGGTACGCTACACAGATGTACAGGCCAGGGAGGAGGGCTTGTACAGTACAGTACAGCACAGCACAGTACAGTACAGTACAGTACAGCACAGCACAGCACAGTACAGTACAATACAGTACGTACAGTACAGTACAGTACAGTACAGTACAGTACAGTACAGTACAGTACAGTACCACTCACTTCAGACTGAGTTTTGCCGTACATTTTTCTTGTCACTTCTCAAATCAGTCTGCATTGGTTCTGTCCCCTGTACCATGTCACGTGTATTTGTCATTGTATTGAATTGTATTGTATTGTATGTGTTTATAGTTTTATCATCATTTTAAGAGCCTGCTCAGGGACTACAGATGGAAATTAGCATCTAACTCTGGCCCATTTTCAATAATAATAATAATAATAATAATAATAATTCCAATAATAATAATTGAAACCTGAACAAATAGATATCTTTTTGGGGCTCCTTGGCACGAAAAAAGTCTGAACTATGGATTCAGTAAGTAATTCTGTAGAAGGATTTAGAAAGTTTTTTGAAGAATCAGCCTTCAGGTCTTAATGGCTTAAACAGAATCCGTGTATCTTGTGTTCAATCAATATTCTTTCTGGTGTCCCAAAATTTAAAATCGAAAATTGGCTTGTTTTTCAATATCAGCTTTTTAACTACAAGGATGGAAAACGAAAATGGACTCAAATCGCGTTTTTCTTTTTTGTTAAACACAACTTCTTGCCAAGATAACAAGTATTCTGAAATCCAAAATCCAAAAACCAAAAATGCCCTTTTTCAATTTCCAATATCTGTCTTTCGTCTACATGAATGGAAAATAAATGAAGTCCTCTTCCGCTTGTAGTTTTAACGTTAACACCCGGAACCGATCCGGAAGCTTCCAATGTTTTTAACTAGCCAACTAACAGATACTAATAGGACAGATTAGCACAGTACTGTACTGTCTGTAGTACAGTAGCCTACAGTTCTTGCGTGCGGGACGGACCGTCGGAACAGGACGGGTCCCTCGGACGCGGCCGTGGATCTCCCGGGGGTGCACCGGGCGCCCCATTTATGATTATGATTATTTGATCGCCCTTTTTTTAATAGCCTACTTTATTATACAGAAACAAAAACACAATAAAACATCAAGACAATGAATGCTTTGTTCCTGATCATATCTGTTCTTATCCTTAATTGTTTCCATATCGCCTATCTTTTTTTAGTCCTGTGTGTGCATGTAGGCTACTGGTCACCGGAGGAGACAATACATTAATTTATTGTTTTAATGTATTTATTTACAATACATTTCTAAGCGATATCTTTATATAGTGCTGGGTGTGTGGATGACCTAATGCAATGATAGCCATTGCATACATTGCAATCGGATTTAGCACTAAGATAAAAGATAATTAATTTAGAATAACGCATTATTAAAATAACGCATTATTCAATGATGCATTATGGCTACGCACTGTGTGGGTGCAGATAGCCGATCTACAACCTCATAGCGACATAGCCTATATGTAATAGGCCTATATATGATGATAATAATAATAATAGATGAACTAGCCAAATGTGGTTCCTTGCACACTTTTGATTGCACCTGTTGAAATCTTATTCAGCTGTGAGCGGATAGAGATAGATAGATAGAGATAGATAGATAGAGACAGACAGACAGACAGACAGACAGACAGATGGACGTCAATCATGTCACTGCAGTTCAATTAAATGCTATTAACTAATGCTAATAGTTAATGCTTTAACTAAAACTTTTAGCATCAATAATAATCGTATAGGCTATTGGCCTACTTCCTCTTGTTAAACATTTGTAAAGTCATGATGGCACTTCTTTGAAGCCCAATGCCAAAAAGATAAGATTGCATTGCATTATAGAGAACAAGAAAAAATGTTTGTGTGCGTGCGTGCGTGCGTGCGTGCGTGCGTGCGTGCGTGCGTGCGTGCAGGTGTGTGTGATGTCGGCTTTGCCACTTTGGCGTGAACTCTGACCGGTCTGTGTAATATAATGGACTGCCAGGACTGGTGACGGTGTTTAAAACAATTTATCTGTTAAAACTATTTATCTGTAAAATAAAAGTGTAAAGGATCGGACGACGAGTTATCATTGACCTGTCAATCAAGGCGTGCGCAAATAGCCGTATAGCCAATATTCCTGTACCGTGGCGATGGAACATCAGGTGCAGTGCCGCACTGTGTAGGCCTACCTTGTGTATAGCTGCAGCATCAGGTCAGGATGTAGGCCTAATGTTTACAAAGACTGTAGGCATATAAGCCAGGCATGACAGATGACATGCAGTTACTTGAGCTGAATAACAGTCTAAGTCCACACTAATATATAATATATAAATACATGATGGATTAGGGGTCAGGACAGCTATGCCTTTTCGGGGAGGTGTCAGAATAAATTATCGACTTCTTAGACTGTTATTCGTCTCAACTGCTAGGCTAGGCCTATACCAAAGATGTGTCACCCACGTTTGATTACTCTCTTGTGTTTTACAAAAATGTGTGAAACCAGAAATGTTTCAATGCAATAGGTGACTGACTGTGTATGTATGTGCTTGCAAATATAATGGCAAAACAGGATGTCATTGTGCTTTGACAAATCAGCAGAACAGCAGAGGTTTGTTTTCCTATAAAGTTGGTGTGCTTTTTATTCAAGTTTGGAGGAAGCTTTCCAACCATTAGGCCTACAAAGCCATGTATAGGCCTGCCCTATATAGACTATAGGCCAGGCGTATAGGCAACCGTTTTGAGATGAAGTGCATGTGTTTTTATTTACTTGATAGTCATATTAGGCCTGTAATATCAACATTAATGGCATTAAATAAAAAAACAACATGTCAGACTCAAGTGTATGACCTTGACTGCATGTGATTAAGTTTATGTGCATGCGTTGTTTACAGTCTAGGCACACAGAGGTTGTTTCGAGGGTGTTGATTGATTGATTGAAGTATGTATTAACAGTTAGCAGAATGGGTACATTTCACTGAAAGCACAATTCAATACAAAGACTGTTAGGACGACACACTGATAAAGAATTACACTTGTTTACAAAAAACAACAGTTTTTTTCAATTCATCATTCATCAGTGTGGGACATCAGAAGCAACTGTAGTATAACTGAAAAATATCTGTGCCCTTGATAATGTTTTTATAATTATAAATGTGGACTCAAATCAAGAAATTGGTGTGTGTGTGTGTGTGTGTGTGTGTGTGTGTGTGTGTGTGTGTGTGTGTGTGTGTGTGTGTGTGTGTGTGTGTGTGTGTGTGTGTGTGTGTGTGTGTGTGTGTGTGTGTGTGTGTGTGTGTGTGTGTGTGTGTGTGTGTAACAAGTTAAAGCATTAACTAATAGCATTAGTTATAAATAGCATTTCATTTAACTGCAGTGATGTCTGTCTGTCTGTCTGTCTGTCTGTCTGTCTGTCTGTCTGTCTATTGGTGGGATAAATTAGACATTTTAAGCAGTTACCATTACTTATAAGAGTGTGCACCCTAGCTGTGCTCAAGCAAGGTTAGCCTGGCTAATAAGCCAGACTAATATCACACAACCGGCAGGCCTTTTTTTTTGCCAACGGCTGATTCGGTCTGGCTTATTAGCCAGGCTAACGCAAGGTCATAGAGAGACAGAAAGATTTCTATATAGTGTCTGAAAAAGTAGAGACACGCCAGAGTTCTCCAGGTCAGACGACCCCTCTGGCCTGCTTCAAGGGGCGCCCCGACCAACGGACTGATATGATCCAATCTAATTTGTGATGTGTGAATAAGTATCCCGGGCAATCATTAAAATATGCCCGTTCTTATAATTCCATGACTTATGTTTACAGCCTGTTTATTGGACTATCAGATAATTCTCGCACGATAACGAAGCATCACTATCTATCTATCCGCTCACAGCTGAATATTTTAAGGTAGCACTTTACAATAACGACCTGTTATAAAGCATTTATAAACATTTATTAAACAAAATGCC
>NC_136807.1:46214080-46336580 GCF_951216825.1 Electrona antarctica
GCCCGTGCCTGTCACTTCAGTAGCCCACACTGTGGCCCCAGTATCCCGGGCCCGGACTGTGGTGATAGTGCATAAAGAACCAGTCACACCTGTGAGTGAGCAGGCTGCACCTAGCAGCTCAGCACAGGTTGAGAGAGTGAGCACTAAAAGAAAGAACACAGTGGAGAATGTTCCTGATAGTCAGGCAATTGCAGAGGAGGAAATGGAAAGCCACTATGAAACAGATGAATCTGACATGGTTCTAACTAATGAGATCTCACACTCTAGCAGTGCAGAACTCTACACACTAAAGGAAATCAACGGTTTCCTAGATGAAACAAAAGGAAAGCAGGTTAAATTGACAGATTACTTCCCGGACTCTGAGAAGTTTATCAGGTCCGCTACTATTTTGCAGAAAATTGTTGGGTTCGATTAGAAAAAACGCTTTCGCCTTAGAAAGCATATGGGAAACCTGAGAAACGTGCAGGGAAACCTGAAAAACACCATGAAAAGTAAAAGGAACACAAAGAACACAAAGATATAATGATCATGTCACACAGGGTACTTTTATATATTTCTTCTGTAATGGCTGTCCTATACCTATGTTTCCTTTTCTCTATTCTCTCAATGCAGAGCCTTATTAAGATAGGATCCCTTAACATTAATGGTGGGAGAGACAGAGTAAAGAGAGCTTTAGTCACAGAAGTAGTAAAGCAGAAAAATATTGATATTTTATTTTTTACAAGAAACACACAGTGACATAAATAATGAAGTTGAGTGGGGAACATGGTGGGAGGGGCAGTGTAAACTCAGCCATGGTACTAATTTAAGTGGGGGCGTGGCTGTACTCTTTAATAAGAGATGCAACCCAAAGATTCTATCCACCATAGAGCTTGTTAAGGGGAGGTGCCTCATTGTAAGGGTGGAGATTGAGGGTCACACCTACTGTTTTGCAAACATATATGCACATAATCAGGGAGCTGAGAGGCTAGCTCTGTTTGGCACACTGAGAAATGAGCTGCTGAAATATAATCATGAGCAGTTTATAATAGGGGGGGACTGGAACGCGACAGAGGACCATACTATGGACCGCAATAGTGAGGAGCCACACCTCCAGTCATCCAGAGCCCTAAACACACTAGTCGCCCAGCTAGATATAGTCGACGCATGGAGACTAAAGCACCCGAACACTAGGCAGTATACCTGGGTCAAAGCAAGCAGTGGTAGGGTGAGTGCGGCCAGGCTGGATAGATTTTACATCTCCCGGATGCTTACATCCAGCGTACTTGCCAGTGCCATCATTCCAGTGGGTTTTACCGACCATCACCTCGTAGTCATAGATATAGCCACCTCCACGGGGCAAAAAACAAAGTCTTATTGGCACTTTAATAATAAATTATTACAGGACAAGATTTTTTGCCAGAGTTTTAGTAATTTTTGGGAAGTTTGGCAGAGCAGGAAAGGTCAGTTCGACTCCTTGAGACAGTGGTGGGAGGTTGGTAAGGCCCAGCTCCGGGTGTTCTGCCTGCAGTACACAGCACACTCCACTGCAAGCATCAAGGCAGCCGTCCAACAGCTGGAGGACAGTATAAAAAACATTGAGAGCAGTATAAATATCAACCCAGACTCTGCTGTAGAGGGTCCACTTCAGAGGAAGAGACTGGAGCTTAAGACCTTCATGCAGGAGAGGGTGAAAGGAGCCCTGGTTAGGTCTCGTTTCCTGACAATTAAAGACATGGATGCTCCTACTTCCTTTTTCTTCAACCTGGAGAAGTCTGTTGCCAGAAGCAAATTAATCACCTCCCTAAAGCTCCCTGATGGCAGGGTGACCACGGACCCGAAAGAGATGCGGGGCCATGCTGTATCCTTCTACTCCAACCTCTATGGAGCGGAGGAGTGCGATCCAGACTGCGTGGCGGAACTGATGGAGGGGCTCCCTCAGCTCAGCCCAGAGGAGAGAACTTTCCTGGACCAGGAGCTCAGTCTGGAGGAGCTGACTGAAGCTGTGGGGCAGATGGCTCCTGGGCGGGCTCCGGGGCTAGACGGGCTGACAACGGACTTCTTTAAACACTTTTGGATTATCATTGGACAGGACTTACATTCTGTACTAGTCGAGTGCTTGAATACAGGGGCGATGCCAGCCTCCTGTAGAAGGGCCGTTCTTTCCTTGCTTCCAAAAAAAGGAGACCTAGCCCTGCTCAAAAACTGGAGGCCTGTGGCCTTACTATGTACAGACTACAAGATTCTTTCTAGAGCACTGTCTAACAGGCTCACACAATGCCTTGATATGATAATTCATGTGGATCAAACGTACTGTGTGAAGGGCAGAACAATTATGGACAACTTATGTTTGCTTCGTGATATGCTTGACATCTGCAAATTGTACAACATAGACACTGGTATTGTCTCCCTCGACCAGGCTAAGGCTTTCGACAGGGTATACCATGGCTACTTGTTTTCTACTTTGAGAGCTTTTGGGTTTGGGAATGGGTTTATGTCTTGGGTTGGACTGTTATACAGTGGGGCAGAATGTCTGGTAAAAGTGGGGGGGGGGGGGGGGGGGCTGAGCAGGCCAATCCAAGTGGTGAGGGGCATAAGGCAGGGCTGCCCTATCTCTGGTCAGCTGTACAGCCTGGTCATTGAGCCCCTGCTGTACAGCCTGGTCATTGAGCCCCTGCTGTGAGGCTGAGAAGCCGGCTCAGCGGATGCCCATTGCCAGGCACACAGTACCCACCCCTGATTGTCTCGGCCTACGCAGATGACCTGAATGTTTTTGTCAGGGACCAGAGAGAGGTGGTAGCCCTGCAGGAGAGTCTAGAGCTATATGAGAAGGCCTCCTCTGCAGCAGTGAACTGGGAGAAAAGTGAGGCCCTGCAGGTGGGACAGTGGGGAGGGGGGACAGCACCAAGTTTACCGGCAGGATTGCAGTGGAGTAAGAGAGGGATGAAGGAGCTGGGTGTTTTTCTGGGAACAGAGGAATATCAGAAGCAGAATTGGGAGGGTGTGATGGAGAAAGTGTGTGCCAGGTTGTCTTCCTGGAAATGGTTGCTACGTCAGCTGTCGTATAGGGGTCGAGTTCTGGTAACCAATAACTTGGTCGCCTCGATGCTATGGCATAGACTCTTTTTTTTGCCTCCACCAAGAGGGCTGATTGAGGACATCCAGCGAGCCTTGGTGGATTTCTTCTGGTCGGGGCAGCACTGGATTCGAGCGCCTGCTTTATACCTGCCTGTGGAAGAAGGAGGACAGGGTCTAATGAACATAACGTCTCGAGTAGCGGCCTTCAGACTAAGGACAGCGCAGAGACTGCTCTATGACACTGGAGTGCGGTGGCTGGACACAGCCAAGCTCATAATGTGCAAGGCAGGTCGTCTGAACTATGGCAAGCAGCTGTTCCTTTTAAAGATGGAGGAGGCCGATCTGACGGGGCTGTCACCATTCTACACGACCGTTGCGGAAGCCTGGAGACTCCTCAACGTTGCCAGAGACCCTGATGCCACAGCTGGCATGTGGCTGTTCGAGGAGCCACTGTTTTACAACAGCTTGCTGCAGGTCCAGACACTGTCCTCGGTGTGCATACGGACGTACCTCAGAGAAGCCGGGTGCACAAAGCTGGGACATTTGCTGGTGCCCTTTGAAACACTACAGCAGCGTGTCCATATACGGCCTAGGCTACTGAGGCAGATAGTGAACGACGTTTGGGCCTCTCTTCCACAGCACCTGGCGGTTTTCCTCAGCTGACAATATCTCCCAATGTTGGGCAGTGGCAGGAGGAGGAAGGCGGCTTCCTCTCGTTCGCTACCCCACAGCTCGGCTGGCTGGAGGCCTTGCACAAGAAGGCGAGTTATATTCTGTGCGTGAAGGTGAGGCACTGGCAGTCTCTGCACGCCATGAGAGCATCGAGGTGGACTGAGTTCTTTGGCCCAGGCTCCTCCCCGAAAGGCTGTTGGCGGTGCCTGTACAAGCCACCCGTTGACAAGCGGTCGGCTGACCTCCAATGGAGGATAGTACACGGGGCGATAGCTACGAACAGATACAAGGCACACTTTGATCCGGAACACGGGGAGGGCTGTCTTTTCTGAACCCAGACAGAAACCATTTTTCATTTATTCATTCAATGTCCCAGGCTGTTGGGGGTTTTTGATTTGTTGAGAGGGTGGCTTATGGGGTTGGGGGAGGTTTTTACCACTCAACTTTTTATATTTGGGCCAAAGTATTCAGTGGCACGGAAAGGCATACACACACTGGTGAACTTTCTGTCGGCAACGGCAAAGCTGGCCATCTGGCTAAGCCGATGAAATCGGGCTCAGGAGGATGGTTGTGTGGACCCTGTTCCCATATTGACTGGACTGGTGAAGGCACGGCTCAGAGTCGAACATGCCTACTATAAGACGGTTGAGGAACTGGAGGGTTTCAGTACAAAATGGGCAGTAGGGGGAGTATTGTGCTCAGTGATGGGCGATGAAGAACTGCTCTTTTGATCTTTTCTTTAAAGGATGGTGTTGTTCCTGTGAACTTTTTATTTATTTTTGTGATAAATAAGACTGGTATGTAGTTAAGATCCTGTTCTGACCTGTATTACCATGTAGTTAAGATCCTGTTCTGACCTGTATTACCATGTAGTTAAGATCCTGTTCTGACCTGTATTACCCGGAAGTGCGAAATAAAGGACCTCTTAAAATCAAATCTCTCTCTCTCTCTCTCTCTCTCTCTCTCTCTCTCTCTTCAGAGAAAACATACGCGCACACACACACACACACACACACACACACACACACACACACACACAGTGGAGGAAACCATGCAAGGCACCAACCTGCACATCGGGAGCAATTAAGGGTTCAGAGTCTTGCTCAAGGACACTTGGACACTAACTCTGGGGGAGCCCACAGGGTTCGAACCGGGAACATCCGGTCACTCTACCGCTGAGCCACTGCTGCCCAAACATTGGCTTGTGAATGGCTGATAGCGATGATTTGATTGGAACCTGGAGACCTGACATTCAGTAAGATGAATTGAAATTCATGAGCAGGAGCCATTAATTCCAAAAACATTCCAAATTAATTTATGTACCCTGACACTCATTTCATTCATCATGTTTCACTTCATTATGGCAGAACATTGTTTAATGCATATAGAGTCAGGGCTGGAGCCAGGCTATCATTTATGTACATTTGTATGTAAAACCCATGCTATTCTGAAGGGACAACAGTTGCACATGTGGACACATGTTGCACAATGCACAGCAAACTGACCATCTTGTCTAGTTGTCCGGCAGCCGGGGGTGTGGAGTGGGAAATTTGGTATATCATTTTTTTTTTATTGGCCTAAAATATTGTATATTTACGTACATTCATGAATCCACTTGCTGTGTGTGCGTGCGTGCGTGCGTGCGTGCGTGCTCTATGTAAAGCATGGTGGGCATAGGAGCCCCCCAAAAAGCTGATCTACAAGCTCACAACGTGTCGCATTGCGATGCAGTCTGAGCTTGTAGATCTGCTATTTCCAAATAGAGCTCTCTCTCTCTCTCGCTCCCTCCTTAAATCCCCCTCCCCTCCTCTCTCTCTCTCTCTCTCTCTCTCTCTCTCTGTCTCAGCCCCCCTCCTGTCTCTCTCTCTGTCTCTCCTGAAAAAAACATCCCCCTTTCTCGTTCTCTCTCTCTCTCTCTCTCGCTCCCTCCTTAAAACCCCCCCTCCCCTCCCCTCTATATGTCTCTCGCTCGCTCTCTCCTCTCCTTAACCACCCCTCTCTCTCTCTCTCTCTCCCGCTCCCTCCTTCAACCTCCCCTCCCCTCCTCTCTCTCTCTCTCTCTCTCTCTCTCTCTCTCTCATGAATGTCCCTCCTAACCCCCCCCCCCCCCCCAATTACCTATCTCTTTCTGCCAGACTGCAACTCCAGGAGAGTCTACACATCTAGTTTGGCAGCCAACAGGTTTCTTTTGATTAAAGTGGGCAATTTGGTATATAGTTTTTTTTATTGGCCTAATATATTGTCTATATACATACACAAATGCTTGGAATTAATTCAGAATCATGAAAACCCCCTAGTCTGACATGTCACATGCTACATAAAGCATAGGCCAAGTCTGGCTGATATACCAAGTATATGTTTTCTTAACCGGACAATTACAAGCAATAGCGTTAATGACAGTATTGTTGTCAAACATAAGGTCAATATAATTAAGTCAATCAATGTCATGCAGTGCAAGTTTACATGCATGCTACAAACTATATAAATCATGCTGTATAAGCATGGTTGTTTGCACAAACTTCTCAATCTCATGAAATGTACTGTAGGCCTATTTCAAAGTACAATTAAACATTGGTAGTTGTACCATTGTTTATGGTACAGCTTGTCCTTGTAACAGAACAGTATAACTATGGTCTGATTCATTGTGCTCTTAGCACAAACTCCTGTTTCTTTAGCGTGAGGCAGCTTGATGTACAAGTACACCCCCTGGACATGACGCTAGTATGTTGCAGGGCCTTACCCCCAATCCAACCCTTGATGCCGAGTGTCAAGCAGGGAGACACTGGGTCCCATTTTTTGGTCTTTGGTATGACCCGGCCTCCGGCCGGGGATTGAACCCCGACATCCCAGTGTCAAGGCGGACACTCTAACCACAAGGCCACTGAGCTGGTTTAATATGGTGTGTATACATTTATAATTACCAATACATTGTTATTGTAAGCACTTGCTATACATAAATATACTTGCTATACATAAATTATTAAAGATATATTGCTATCAGGGGGTCATATTTCTTATGCCACAATAGCTACATATCCATGTATTCTGCCCTGCATATGCCCCAAACTCAGATCTGTTCTGCCCCATGGAAGTTAATGTTAACAGAGTAACAATACCAGTAAGACGCCTGAGGGCTAGAAGCGACCTCGCCCTTTAGGGCGTGCATGCATCCGCCTGAGTGATGGCAGACTGCTGGGCGAGCGCTGGCGCTTTGGCATGGGGGGGGTCAGATCAACATATGGAACTGGATATGGAGATCTAAGGGTGGCAGCGGGGCAGCGTCTTGAGTATACAGGGTTTGATGAGTTCTGGCCATATATGGAGTGTGTCTTAAGTGTACAGGGTTTGATGAGGTCAGATCAACATATGGAATATCAGAACAGGTCAGCTCCATGTATGGAGATCTAAGGGTGGCAGCGGGTGCAGTGTCTTGAGTGTACAGGGTTTGATGAGGGCCCAGGTAGGCAGGGCCGGTTCTAGGGGGGGGCAGGGGTGGGCACAGCCCACCCAAACGTGCGTCCTGCCCACCCAATCAAAAGTTATGGGGATCCTTTATTTTTTTGCCTATAAAAAATATCATGAAATATCTGTACCGTTTCTGATTGGGTGGGCACTGCGCAGCATTTTTAGACCCAACAATGAACGCATACCGCAAAAGTTGTGTCTCGGTAGCGAGGCGGAGGGACCCGACGTCTAGCAAAATTAGCACAACAGAGAAGTGTTCAGAACACAACACAGGGCACACACTGAGGAGAATGAGCTGCGTCGAAAACCCCCTACACATAACCACGCCTCCAGCAACAGATCCACGAATCAGGAGTTCTACATGCTCAAACACAGACAATGAGAAAATACGTTTCAGTGATTATTTTCTAAATAAACTTTATCTCACACAATCACTCTCTCTGTGTGCTCCCGTCTGCTCACTCTGTTGGTAGCAAGAAAGAGAGTGACATGCATCCTTTCTTTAAGCCTATAAGCAAAAGCAAGCCTAGTGCTGCTTCTGCCTCTGCAGTGAGTGCAGTCCCTAGCACATCTGTTAGCACTGTTGCTAACACAGAGGCTATCGCTGCTGTTGCCTCTGCAGTGAGTGCAGTCCCTAGCCCATCTGTTAGCACTGTTGCTAACACAGAGGCTATCGCTGCTGCTGCTGTTCATTCCCCCCCCACAAACAGTGTTTCAACACCGGCCAGTGCGGCGGCTGCGGCCACAGACTCCGCTGTCTCGGTCTCGGCTCCAGTGAGCACAGACTTGAATGGAGATGCACCATTCCAACCCATATTAAGTACATACCCCAAACGTGCATTTGGTGCGACTGCGACATCACGTGCATTTAGTCATGCCTGGTACCGCACACGACCATGGCTTGAGTACTCAGTTAAAAATGACGCATGTTTCTGTTTCCCCTGTCGGAAATATAGCAGTGTTGGTAATGAAAGGGATGTTGTTTTTACCGTGCGTGGTAAGCACAGTATAACTGTGCAAAAAAAAAGCAGTTTTCTATGCATTTCAGGTGTACTGTGGGTTTACTTTGAACCCCAAATGTTATTGGCACAGTATAAAACTAGAAAAAGTGCCCTTCCGGGCACAGGTCTCCACCAGGAGGATAGGAGTGTGTGTGATGTTTGGCAAAATGTTTAGGAGGATTTTGTTTCCTTCATTTTGTTGAGGAAATGCAGAGCCAGATCACTCATAGCATCTCTGAGGATAGAATTCTGGATGAGCAGGACATGTGCAGCATTTTGTACAAAACGGGCCACTCCTGAAAACTTTGGAAGGCAATCTTAGCCAATCAGTGTACAATCTGAGAAATCCAACAGACTCGTCTTGATCACATGACTACAGAGATCATGTGTACCGATTTGAGGCATTTTGTTCCAAAAATGTGTTTTGCAAAAATCAACCTGTTGGTGGCGCTATAACAGGCCAATGTGAAAAGGGTGGGATATATTCCTCAGCCTAGTAAGAAAATGTGTGAAAGATTTCACGTAAATTGCATGCTGCGTTCATGATTTGAGGCTATTGTTCAAAACGGGGCAATCTTGCAAACTGTGAAAGCCAATTATAGGATGGTATATGAAATATCAGACAGATCCGACTTGAGCACATGACCATAGAGATACTGTGTAACGATTTGTGAGATTTTTGGACAGAATCTGGAGGAGTAATATCAAAAAATGTGTTTTACAAAAGTCGGCCTCCTGGTGGCGCTATAAAAGGCAGATGCGGAAAATGCAGGTAAAAGGTTTGTCCTTGGCCTCTAGGGAGTGTGCATGCAACATTTCACGCAGATGGGTGCAGTTTTAGGTACAAAATGTGAAAAGCTGCCTCATGGTGGCGCTATAACAGGCCGTTCTGGAAAATGTGGGGCAGAGGTTCATCGTTGGCATCCAGGGAGTGTGTGTGCAAAGTTTGGCATCGACCGGGTTAACGGTGCCGGAGATTAGCTGTTCACAGACGGACGGAAGGACGGACGGAAGGACGGACACACGGACGGAGTGCAAAACATACTCTCTCCCCATGCCTTCGGCCTGGTGGAGACAAAAAAGCAGTTTTCTATGCATTTCAGGGGTACTGTGGGGTTTGAACCCCCAACATTTTTTTGTCCGGGGTCGCCCCCCTTACAATTCTGTCTGCCCACCTGAGTGGGGCTGGCTAAATCCGGCCCTGCAGGTAGGGTTGGGCCCTCATCATTAGTGCACTGCTGCACTAATAACTTTGGATTGGATTACTGTAATGGTCTGCTCACAGGACTTTCAAACAAAGTTCTTCGTCAACTCCAACTGATTCAGAATGCTGCTGCTAGAGTGCTGACGAAAACTAGGAAATATGGCCAAATTACACCAGTCCTAAAATCCTTACATTGGCTACCAGTATCCCAGAGAATTGATTTTAAAATGTTGTTACTCGTCTATGAATGTGTTTCTGGCTCGTGTTTGTGGAGCGTTCACACACACACGACGCAAGCATTTTACGACAACTCCAAAATACAAAGTTGGCGAGGGTCAAATGAGACTTTATGCTTCACTTGTAAAAAAAGGATCGACAAATGTGTAAATAATAAATAAATAATTACATTTTTTGCGAACACTATAAAACACAAGCGAAGGAGTGCAAATCTTTGCGAGTTGTAATTTACACACAAGTGAAGCAGTGAAAACAATTTACAATTTACAATTTAGGCATTTAGCAGACGCTCTTAATCCAGAGCGATTTACATTAAGCAATAACAAAAGCATGGCATACATCACATATATAAAAAGTAGTTATCATGAATCATAAACTAAGAACGTAACAGTGGAGTATCTATGTTAACTATACATACTATACTATATAATATATTATACATGTGTACTATAAAGTGCTATGACTACATAAAGTGCAATTCTAGAGCTGTCTACGTAACAAGCTATAGGTCTGTTTAAAATACTATCTAAGTCTACATAATGTGCTATCTAAGGGGCTAGGCTAGGGCAAGTGCTACGGGCCATGGTGGAGTCTGAAGAGGTGGGTTTTCAGACTACGGCGGAAGATTGGGAGTGAGGCTGCAGTTCTGACTGTGATGGGAAGTGCATTCCATAGTTTTGGAGCCAGAAGGGAGAAGAGTTTGGGACGTGTGGAGCGTTGTCCCGGCGTCTTTAGTGAAGGTACCTCCAGCTTCCCTGTGTTGGCTGATCTGAGTGCGCGGGAGGGTTTGTAGGGTACGATCATACTTGTGAGATATGGGGGGGCCATGCCTTTGGTTGCTTTGAATGCCAGCATCAGAGTTTTGTATTCTGTGCGGGCAGCGACCGGGAGCCAATGGAGGGAGCGGAGAAGGGGGGTGACGTGTGAGAATTTTGGCTGCGGCATTTTGGATCAGTTGGAGGGTCTTAAGTGCACATGCCGGTAGGCCAGTAAGGAGGGAGTTACAATAGTCAAGTTTTGACAAGACTGTTGTCTGGATTAGGAGCTGGGCTGACTCCTGGGTGAGGAACGGTCTAATTCGTCGTATGTTGTAGAGTGTAAACCTACAGGATCTAGTGACAGCTGTGATGTGTGTTTTGAACGAGAGCTGACTGTCCAGGACTGTCCAGGACAACACCAAGGTTCCTGGCTGTCGGGACAGAAAACACAAGTGAAGCAGTGAATGCATTTGCGACGTGTGATTTGCGAGGTTTAAAACACACGTGACGAATGGTATTATATGTGCGGAAAAATGTCATTAATTTACTTCCATAGTTTGGCTAGTGTTTGTTTAGCTCCCCATGCACTGCCTGCAGTTTGTTGTCTCCACCAGGCCGAAGGCATGGTGTGGGGAGAGAGTATGTTTTGCACTCCGTCCGTCTGTCTGTGTACAACTCTAATCTCCGGCACCGTTAACCCGGTCGATGCCAAATCTTGCACACACACTCCCTGGATGCCAACGATTAACCTCTGCCCCAAATTTTCCAGAACGGCCTGTTATAGCGCCACCAGGAGGCCGGCTTTTGAAAAACACATTTTTTGATATTACTCCTCCAGATTCTGTCCAAAGATCCTGCAAATCGTTACACACTATATCTATAGTCATGTGCTCATGCCAGATCTGTCCGATATTTCATATTTCATCCTAATTGTCTAACATTGGCTTTCAAAGTTGGCAGGATTTGCCCGTTTTGAACAAAACCCCTCAAATCATGAACGCAGTGTGCAATTTACGTTAAATCATTCACAGACTTTCCTACTAGGCTGAGAAATATCCCACCCTTTTCACATTGGCCTGTTATAGCGGCACCAACAGGTGGATTCTTGCAAAACACATTTTTGGAACAAAATGCCTCAAATCATGAACGCAGCGTGCAATTTGCGTGAAATCTTTCACAGACTTTCCTACTAGGCTGAGGAATATATCCAACTTTTCATTGGCCTGTTATAGCGCCACCAACAGGTGGATTTTTGCAAAACGCATTTTTGGAACAAAATACCTCAAATCATCCAATTGCCATCCAAGGCGTAAAAAGAAATGGCACCCTTTTCACATTGGCCTATTATAGCGCCACCAGGAGGCCACAACCTGACCTGCCCTGGTGGAGACCTGTCCTATTATAGCGCCACCAGGAGGCCACAAACTGACCTGCCCTGGTGGAGACCTGTCCTATTATAGCGCCACCAGGAGGCCACAACCTGACCTGCCCTGGTGGAGACCTGTGCCAAACTTTATCTAGTTTGTACTCTTTTCATGCTACTTCTGTGATACATATTTTATTTACTTCTGTGTTTAACAGTTTTGATGTTAATCTTTACCACACTGAGATTGATTGATTTAACATTTTATTCATTTTGTAGAAGGGGTACAGTTGCAGTTAAAAAGAAAGTGGCCTACAGGCCAAAACAAACACTGCTACTGCATTTAACATTTAAAGACGTCCAAATTAATATACACTTCTATGAAAACCAGGACATCATCATATATACAGTTAAAGAAAGTAAAAAAGGGAAAAACATGTACAATTGGGGGGGGGTTGACTTTTTTTACAGGGGCCAGTTTTGAATTGCAGCCGTCCGTAGGTGCTCTTTGAGAGCGGTTTTGAAGGAGTCAAGGGATTCACATTTCTTTATAGCTGTTGGTAGGGCATTCCACATTTTAGTAGCATAGCTATAGCATAGCAAAATTAATTTAATCCATTGTCAAATCTGGGTTGCACATGGTTTGTTGAGCTCCCTCTGGTGTTGTGAGTGTGGACTTTGTTGACATTAAGGAAGTATTTAGACAGGTACATGGGTATCTTATATAGTATACCTTATATATAGTGCTGGATCATAATGACGTGACAATAAGATATGAGACAGAAGAACGTGCCTACTGCAGCAAGGCTGACCTTGCTGCCACTGATGTCTCTCGTAGCCTATCTATAAAGTATGCTACAGTACAGGCAGTACACAATAGATATCAAGTACACTGTATCTCAAGTTCAAGTACATAGACTAAGATGTACTCATTATACACTCATTTCTGTCAATCTCACTTTAGTACAGTTATGATGTATAAGTTTGCTGATGACACATCTTTAGTAGGTCTTATTACCAACGAGGATGAATCCGACTACCGCAGAGCAGTAGAGGAGCTGGTGAGATGGTGTGAGAGTTACAACTTGATTCTAAACATCTCTAAAACCAAAGATGTTCATAGACTTTAGGAAGAAAATCTCGAGTCCCCTCCCCCCCCTCTTCATCAATGGGGAAGAGGTAGAAAGAGTCTCCTCCTTCCGGTTCCTAGGGACCACCATCCATGAATCCTTATCATGGGATCTCAACACCAGTCTCATAATAAGCACATCACACCAGCGTCTCTATTTCCTGCGGCAGCTTAAGAAGTTTAAAGTCAGCCAAGCAGCCATGACTCACTTCTATAGGGCCACTATTGAAAGTGTTCTTACCTTCTCCATGCTTGTCTGGTTTGGTCACACAACCTCTCAAGACAAATCGAAGCTGGAAAGAGTAGTACGTCGCGCATCAAAAACCATTGGATGTAGCCTCCCTACACTTTCCTCACTCTATTCCACCAGAATAAATAGGAAGGCAAAAAAAAATCATTGCAGACAACTCTCATCCTGCACATTACCTCTTCAATCTCCTCCCATCAGGCAGGAGATATAGAAGCATCAAGAGCTCAACATCTCGCTTCAGAGATAGCACTTACCTCGTAGCCATTAGACATCTGAACTAGATGTATGTATGTAGCAATATGCATAGTGCCAGGGCTCCAGACTAACTTTTTCACAGGTAGCACTGGTGCCACCTACCTTTTCATTTGGTAGCGCCACCACAAATTAGGTAGCACCATTTTTTTCTTTGTATAGCGTGGTATTAATACATGATCTTATCATGCCCCCACATCGGGCGCCATTTATTTATGTAGTGGTTTCCACCATAAGGTATCATAAAACCCCCTACAACGGTCACTGTGTAAAAAACAGCAACCTACCTGGTTATACTTCAAAACACTGTAGATGGTTTCAACCCACCACAAAGTCACTCAGTCAATAAAGGCAATATTTATATTCCACACACAGAAAGTCAGTTTAAGGTTTTGTGTTGAAAATTAAATGCAGTCCAAACCTTTTGGATTAATAAAGTGACAATTTGTACAATATCTCCATTACCATTATCCAAATGAATTCCTTATAATATTTTTACATTTTGGAAAAAATCTTTTGCAATGTGAAATGCCACCAAATTCTTAATCCTTTTCTTTATGGGCCAACTTGTGAAAGCTGCATGCTTTTATTGTGAAGGCAAAAGTTTCTGAATGCTCTCAGAGCCTGCATATCTCCGCGTGCTGAAAATAGCTGATCTACAAGCTCACAATGCGCCGCGGACGCGACGCGTTGTGAGCTTGTAGATCAGCTATTTTCAGCACGGAACACGAAGAATAAATCGGGCATCAGGGAGATTAATGTATTTTGTTGGCCGATCATCATGTATGGACGTATGGTATGGACACTACCTCCTCGATGCAAACATAACAAGCTTTGGAAGCTATTTTTCGTGGCACATTTCGTGGCACATGTTTAATCAAACAACACGTTTACTAAGTTTCACTCAGTGTTTGGGTCGGGAGTCGGCTGTCTGTGTATTTCATGACTGATCATCATGCAGTTAGATATGCGCGCTGCGCGCTCCAGTGATATTGTACAGCTGAGAAAGATTAGTTAATTTGTGTCGGATAAGCTGCGTTCAGACCTGAATATATATTCGCCTCGGTTCGTCCAGTTTGTACCGCGGCAGGTCGCGCCGCGCCCGTTTGCGCAATTCTCGTCTTTGAATTGACTTTGTATGTAATCGCGCCGCTCTGACCATCCAAGTCTGAAGGGCTTATTTGTGGGTTTTTGTGAATGATCGTTCTTTGAACACTGGGCGTCAGGCGAACGTCCAATGTTTTCAATCAATGGAACGGGCAAGCACTGCGGGATGTTTTTTTCCCCTCCACTCATCATTCCAGCAAGTCGCACCTGTGCGACCTCATTACATTTTAAGTATCACCCTTAATAAATTAAGTCGCATATGCGACACAATAGGTCGCACGCTGGAGCCCTGCATAGTGCTCTTTAAAAACTGAATGTAATTCCCTATGCTGCTGGTTTTTGTATTGTATTGTCCTTTTTGTTTTTGTATCTATGGTTGTCTGTATATGTTGAGTATGAACCAAGACAAATTCCTATCAACTTGTTGACATGGCAAATAAATTCTTGAATCTTGAATCTTGAATTGAATGTACTGTGCATGGGCTAATATCATAACAGGTATCTTAGTGAAGTATTTAGACAGGTACATGGGTATCTTAGTGAAGTATTTAGACAGGTACATGGGTATCTTAGTGAAGTATTTAGACAGGTACATGGGTATCTTAGTGAAGTATTTAGACAGGTACATGGGTATCTTAGTGAAGTATTTAGACAGGTACATGGGTATCTTAGTGAAGTATTTAGACAGGTACATGGGTATCTTAGTGAAGTATTTACACATGTACATGGGTATCTTAGTGAAGTATTTAGACAGGTTCATGATTTGAGGCATTTTGTTCCAAAAATGTGTTTTGCTAAAATCCACCTGTTGGTGGCGCTATAACAGCCAATGTGAAAAGGGTGGGATATTTCTCAGCCTAGTAGGAAAGTCTGTGAAAGATTTAACGTAAATTGCATGCTGTGTTCATGATTTGAGGGTTTTTGTTCAAAACGGGCCAATCTTTGAAAGCCAATTAAACAATTAGGATGAAATATGAAATATCGGACAGATCCGGCATGAGCACATGACTATAGAGCGTTGCTGTCCCGCCCCCTACCATGGACCAGGAAATTAATCCCAATGCATTTTTCCCATAGACATTTCAAAAAGTATTTATTTAAAGACGGTTACGCCGCGGACAAAGCCAACTCGAGTCGTGTCAACTCATGACAACACAAACAATATTTTGGACCAAACGAATAATTACAAAGAAGAAAAACAACAAAAAAGTGTTGTAACCTCCCGTTTTTTTCTTCTTTCTAATTATTTGTTTGGCCCAAAATTTTTTGTTTGTTGTCATGATTTGTCACGACTCGAGTTGGCTTTGTCCGCGGCGTAAACGTCTTTAAATAAATACTTTCTGAAATGTCTATGATGAAAATGAACGGAGAATCATTTCCTGGTCCATGGTAGGGGCGGGACTGCGACGCTCTATAGAGATAGTGTCTATTGATTTGCAGGATCTTTGGACAGAATCTGTAGGAGTAATATCAAACAATGTGTTTTTCAAAACTCTGCCTCCTGGTGGCGCTATAACGTTCGTGCGTGCGTGCGTGCGTGCAGTTCATGTACAACCAAATGGTCAGAGGGGCGGGGCTGGAATCAGAAGCCAAAGGTGATCGACAAACCTGCATCCATCATCCATCTTGTCAGTGGGAAATACACTGCAGTAACACACACACACGCACACGCACGCACACGCACGCACACGCGCACACACACGGAGTGCAGCCAGCCGTGGGCCTGGTGGAGACAATGAGCTGTCTATCAACTGCGGCTGCAACGTTCAACAGGTTACTGATTAGAGTGGTGTTTGGGTGCCACCTTGTGGCTTTAACAAGCAATTGCAGCGGTGGAATGTCCTCTCTTATTCAAAATGAACTCGTGAATTCTAATGTCTTGACTGATGGCCACGCAGCGTGTAGCCTACAGGGAAACAGACTGATGGCCACGCAGCGTGTAGCCTACAGGGAAACAGACTGATGGCCACGCAGCGTGTAGCCTACAGGGAAACAGACTGATGGCCACGCAGCGTGTAGCCTACAGGGAAACAGACTGATGGCCACGCAGCGTGTAGCCTACAGGGAAACAGACTGATGGCCACGCAGCGTGTAGCCTACAGGGAAACAGACTGATGGCCACGCAGCGTGTAGCCTACAGGGAAACAGACTGATGGCCACGCAGCGTGTAGCCTACAGGGAAACAGACTGATGGCCACGCAGCGTGTAGCCTACAGGGAAACAGACTGATGGCCACGCAGCGTGTAGCCTACAGGGAAACAGACTGATGGCCACGCAGCGTGTAGCCTACAGGGAAACAGACTGATGGCCACGCAGCGTGTAGCCTACAGGGAAACAGACTGATGGCCACACAGCGTGTAGCCTACAGGGAAACAGACTGATGGCCACGCAGCGTGTAGCCTACAGGGAAACAGACTGATGGCCACGCAGCGTGTAGCCTACAGGGAAACAGCTTGGAAATATTCACAGAGGTACAGACAGACGGGTCCCCAGGTTGCATTCTTCAAGCATCTAATCTCTGACCCATTCCTCAAGGATCGCTGCAGTTCCAGGCTATTGACAGAACATGTGTCGACATGCACACACGCACGCACGGACGCACACAAACACACAAACACACACACACCTAACCTTTACACACACACACTCAACACCCTTTCACAGGGCTCTATATACACATAGACATTTTAGAAAATACACACACACAGAATCATCTCTAAATCTGTGCCACACGTTGAGTTTGTAGATCTGCTGTTTTTGCTACTTTTGTGTGACAGAATGACAAACTGGGGCATTAATTAATAAATCAATATGCGTGGCAAAGACTAGGCCTTGTCTGGTTATTGTGTTTGCATGGGTTTTCAACAGGTGGTCCGTGGACCACTGGTGGTCTGTGGATGTATTGCATGTGGTCCCTGACCATTCATTTAATGTAGGATTTGTTGATTTGTTATAAATGTTCTTTCCCCTAGTTGAGAAACCGTGAACTGAATGACCTGGTGAGTGACCTATGATGAGTCCATCCATGTAGTAATTTACCGACAAGTTGGAGTTCAAGAAATTCAACAGAAAAAGGGAGTTAGAATCTCAAGAAGGGGGAAGTGCACCGGATTGTCTGGTTGAGTCATTATTATTATTAGGACATTTTACCAGTAGTAGTCAACGGTTGAGAAACAGTGGGATGTATTTTATACACGTGGGATGCATAGCAAGTGTTAACTTACAAAAGCACTAATCTTAGCCCATACCCCCCCCAACACAATAGTGGTCCCCAGGTTGATTCTATAGTCAGGGTGGTGGTCCCCAGGTTGATTCTATAGTCAGGGTGGTGGTCCTCAGGTTGATTCTATAGTCAGGGTGGGGGTCCCCAGGTTGATTCTCAGTCAGGGTGGTGGTCCCCAGGTTGATTCTATAGTCAGGGTGGTGGTCCCCAGGTTGATTCTATAGTCAGGGTGGTGGTCCCCAGGTTGATTCTCAGTCAGGGTGGTGGTCCCCAGGTTGATTCTATAGTCAGGGTGGGGGTCCCCAGGTTGATTCTCAGTCAGGGTGGTGGTCCCCAGGTTGATTCTCAGTCAGGGTGGTGGTCCCCAGGTTGATTATATAGTCAGGGTGGTGGTCCCCAGGTTGATTCTATAGTCAGGGTGGTGGTCCCCAGGTTGATTCTCAGTCAGGGTGGTGGTCCCCAGGTTGATTCTATAGTCAGGGTGGTGGTCCCCAGGTTGATTCTATAGTCAGGGTGGTGGTCCCCAGGTTGATTCTATAGTCAGGGTGGTGGTCCCCAGGTTGATTCTATAGTCAGGGTGGTGGTCCCCAGGTTGATTCTATAGTCAGGGTGGTGGTCCCCAGGTTGATTCTATAGTCAGGGTGGTGGTCCCCAGGTTGATTCTCAGTCAGGGTGGTGGTCCCCAGGTTGATTCTATAGTCGGGGTGGTGGTCCCCAGGTTGATTCTATAGTCAGGGTGGTGGTCCCCAGGTTGATTCTATAGTCAGGGTGGTGGTCCCCAGGTTGATTCTATAGTCAGGGTGGTGGTCCCCAGGTTGATTCTCAGTCAGGGTGGTGGTCCCCAGGTTGATTCTATAGTCAAGGTGGTGGTCCCAAGGTTGATTCTCAGTCAGGGTGGTGGTCCCCAGGTTGATTCTATAGTCAGGGTGGTGGTCCCCAGGTTAATTCTATAGTCAGGGTGGTGGTCCCCAGGTTGATTCTCAGTCAGGGTGGTGGTCCCCAGGTTGATTCTATAGTCAGGGTGGTGGTCCCCAGGTTGATTCTATAGTCAGGGTGGTGGTCCCCAGGTTGATTCTATAGTCAGGGTGGTGGTCCCCAGGTTGATTCTATAGTCAGGGTGGTGGTCCCCAGGTTGATTCTATAGTCAGGGTGGTGGTCCCCAGGTTGATTCTATAGTCAGGGTGGTGGTCCCCAGGTTGATTCTCAGTCAGGGTGGTGGTCCCCAGGTTGATTCTATAGTCAGGGTGGTGGTCCCCAGGTTGATTCTCAGTCAGGGTGGTGGTCCCCAGGTTGATTCTATAGTCAGGGTGGTGGTCCCCAGGTTGATTCTATAGTCAGGGTGGTGGTCCCCAGGTTGATTCTCAGTCAGGGTGGTGGTCCCCAGGTTCATTCTATAGTCAGGGTGGTGGTCCCCAGGTTGATTCTCAGTCAGGGTGGTGGTCCCCATGTTGATTCTATAGTCAGGGTGGTGGTCCCCAGGTTGATTCTCAGTCAGGGTGGTGGTCCCCAGGTTCATTCTATAGTCAGGGTGGTGGTCCCCAGGTTGATTCTCAGTCAGGGTGGTGGTCCCCATGTTGATTCTCAGTCAGGGTGGTGGTCCCCAGGTTGATTCTATAGTCAGGGTGGTGGTCCCCAGGTTGATTCTATAGTCAGGGTGGTGGTCCCCAGGTTGATTCTATAGTCAGGGTGGTGGTCCCCAGGTTGATTCTCAGTCAGGGTGGTGGTCCCCAGGTTGATTCTATAGTCAGGGTGGTGGTCCCCAGGTTGATTCTCAGTCAGGGTGGTGGTCCCCAGGTTGATTCTATAGTCAGGGTGGTGGTCCCCAGGTTGATTCTATAGTCAGGGTGGTGGTCCCCAGGTTGATTCTCAGTCAGGGTGGTGGTCCCCAGGTTGATTCTCAGTCAGGGTGGTGGTCCCCAGGTTAATTCTATAGTCAGGGTGGTGGTCCCCAGGTTGATTCTATAGTCAGGGTGGTGGTCCCCAGGTTGATTCTCAGTCAGGGTGGTGGTCCCCAGGTTGATTCTCAGTCAGGGTGGTGGTCCCCAGGTTGATTCTATAGTCAGGGTGGTGGTCCCCAGGTTGATTCTATAGTCAGGGTGGTGGTCCCCAGGTTGATTCTCAGTCAGGGTGGTGGTCCCCAGGTTGATTCTATAGTCAGGGTGGTGGTCCCCAGGTTGATTCTATAGTCAGGGTGGTGGTCCCCAGGTTGATTCTATAGTCAGGGTGGTGGTCCCCAGGTTGATTCTATAGTCAGGGTGGTGGTCCCCAGGTTGATTCTATAGTCAGGGTGGTGGTCCCCAGGTTGATTCTATAGTCAGGGTGGTGGTCCCCAGGTTGATTCTCAGTCAGGGTGGTGGTCCCCAGGTTGATTCTATAGTCAGGGTGGTGGTCCCCAGGTTGATTCTATAGTCAGGGTGGTGGTCCCCATGTTGATTCTATAGTCAGGGTGGTGGTCCCCAGGTTGATTCTCAGTCAGGGTGGTGGTCCCCAGGTTGATTCTATAGTCAAGGTGGTGGTCCCAAGGTTGATTCTCAGTGAGGGTGGTGGTCCCCAGGTTGATTCTATAGTCAGGGTGGTGGTCCCCAGGTTAATTCTATAGTCAGGGTGGTGGTCCCCAGGTTGATTCTCAGTCAGGGTGGTGGTCCCCAGGTTGATTCTATAGTCAGGGTGGTGGTCCCCAGGTTGATTCTATAGTCAGGGTGGTGGTCCCCAGGTTGATTCTATAGTCAGGGTGGTGGTCCCCAGGTTGATTCTATAGTCAGGGTGGTGGTCCCCAGGTTGATTCTATAGTCAGGGTGGTGGTCCCCAGGTTGATTCTATAGTCAGGGTGGTGGTCCCCAGGTTGATTCTCAGTCAGGGTGGTGGTCCCCAGGTTGATTCTATAGTCAGGGTGGTGGTCCCCAGGTTGATTCTCAGTCAGGGTGGTGGTCCCCAGGTTGATTCTATAGTCAGGGTGGTGGTCCCCAGGTTGATTCTATAGTCAGGGTGGTGGTCCCCAGGTTGATTCTCAGTCAGGGTGGTGGTCCCCAGGTTCATTCTATAGTCAGGGTGGTGGTCCCCAGGTTGATTCTCAGTCAGGGTGGTGGTCCCCAGGTTGATTCTCAGTCAGGGTGGTGGTCCCCAGGTTGATTCTATAGTCAGGGTGGTGGTCCCCAGGTTGATTCTATAGTCAGGGTGGTGGTCCCCAGGTTGATTCTATAGTCAGGGTGGTGGTCCCCAGGTTGATTCTCAGTCAGGGTGGTGGTCCCCAGGTTGATTCTATAGTCAGGGTGGTGGTCCCCAGGTTGATTCTCAGTCAGGGTGGTGGTCCCCAGGTTGATTCTCAGTCAGGGTGGTGGTCCCCAGGTTGATTCTATAGTCAGGGTGGTGGTCCCCAGGTTGATTCTCAGTCAGGGTGGTGGTCCCCAGGTTGATTCTATAGTCAGGGTGGTGGTCCCCAGGTTGATTCTCAGTCAGGGTGGTGGTCCCCAGGTTGATTCTATAGTCAGGGTGGTGGTCCCCAGGTTGATTCTATAGTCAGGGTGGTGGTCCCCAGGTTGATTCTATAGTCAGGGTGGTGGTCCCCAGGTTGATTCTCAGTCAGGGTGGTGGTCCCCAGGTTGATTCTCAGTCAGGGTGGTGGTCCCCAGGTTGATTCTATAGTCAGGGTGGTGGTCCCCAGGTTGATTCTATAGTCGGGGTGGTGGTCCCCAGGTTGATTCTATAGTCAGGGTGGTGGTCCCCAGGTTGATTCTCAGTCAGGGTGGTGGTCCCCAGGTTGATTCTATAGTCAGGGTGGTGGTCCCCAGGTTGATTCTATAGTCAGGGTGGTGGTCCCCAGGTTGATTCTCAGTCAGGGTGGTCGTCCCCAGGTTGATTCTATAGTCAGGGTGGTGGTCCCCAGGTTGATTCTCAGTCAGGGTGGTGGTCCCCAGGTTGATTCTCAGTCAGGGTGGTGGTCCCCAGGTTGATTCTATAGTCAGGGTGGTGGTCCCCAGGTTGATTCTATAGTCAGGGTGGTGGTCCCCAGGTTGATTCTCAGTCAGGGAGGTGGTCCCCAGGTTGATTCTCAGTCAGGGTGGTGGTCCCCAGGTTGATTCTCAGTCAGGGTGGTGGTCCCCAGGTTGATTCTATAGTCAGGGTGGTGGTCCCCAGGTTGATTCTCAGTCAGGGTGGTGGTCCCCAGGTTGATTCTCAGTCAGGGTGGTGGTCCCCAGGTTGATTCTCAGTCAGGGTGGTGGTCCCTGGTTCACAATCAGTTGAAAACCCCTGTGTTAGAGCCTCTCTTTAACTAAAAGACTAGGGCCTCACTCACACCTTCACATCTAGCATACAACATTGTTGGATGCTAGATGTAAACAAAGGGTAAGTGTCATGGCCGCCCCAATGCATTTCCAATGGAAGTCACATGGTTTGACACAACATTTTTGTTGTACGGTTTTCGGCTGTGTTTCGACTGCCCCCCTCCCCCTCATACAACAAAAATGTTGTGTCAAACCATTAGGGCTGCACGATTTTGCCTAAAAAAAAACCTCGATTTTTTTCCTCTGAAACCTCGATTTCGGTTTCGAATTTTCCTATTGGAATAAAGTCCAAACCTTAAAATGATCCCTGGCTATAAGACAAATATGCCTTAAAACATTACACTTGCCCTCTATGAATAAAAATAAATAAAAACATCAATATTTTATTTCTTTCATAAATAGAGAATCTTTCAATCAATAGGGACTGCTCCTGTCGCAAGTTGATATATGTCCATGTGTGGTCCAGCACTATGGAATGCATATGCTAATAAAAACAACTTAATACTTCCTAAGAATAATGAGCATCAAAGCAATATTTAAATACTTTTTATTAGCATGTGCATTCCATACATTCCCTGGGGCTGGACCACACATGGACTGGACATTATGTCATATGACATCCTCAACTTGCGACAGGAGCAGTTCCTATTGAGTTAAAGATAAACAGTGTACACTACCTAACTTTATTTTATTAAAGAAATAAAAATATTTAAGGTGTTTTAGTTATAGAGGGCAAGTATAGTGTTTTAAGGCATATTTGTCTGGCCAGGGATCCTTTTAAACAAAGAAAGATAAATCCCCTTTAGGATTAAACAAGTGAAAACGTTTACAATATGTGACCCCTCACAGTAGTTTGATATACAAGGGGGCCATGGTCATTTTTCAGTTTTTTACATATTATGAAACTACATAATGTAAGCTTTCATATGATGTACTGTTCATTGAAATTGGAAAAACAATTAAGAAGATATGACCACCTGAAACTTGTTGAACTGGAAACCCCAAAGCAGAGAATTTCCCCTGCAAAGATTCGAAAGATGTTAGCACCTCTGGGCCCCAGGAATGGGTGTGACAATAGATACTTGTCTCCACCCCTAATGGCTTGCATAATCACTCCCCCACCCACTAACCACTCCCCCACTAGGTTAGCTGTCAGTGACAGATGAGTTGAGTAGACACTTAAGTAGGCAGTGTGGGAAAGTACATGTTGTTTTACTTAAGTTAAAGTATCAATATTGCAATATAGAAATATAACTAACTGAGTTTTCAAATAAATACATGTGGAGTAAAACTACTTGCAGCCAACACTGCAAGTTGGCTATCATTTATTCCATGAAGTTACTTGTAATTTTAGACCCATGCTTTTAATTGCTAATTTAAAAAATGCCGTATGTTTACATTACATTATTATTAATATGTACAAAGGTACCTTTTTACCCCAAAATGCATGGCTTGAATCAGCCGTGCACTGATGTGAAAGAGTTAAAACCGTATACCAACAGAAAGTCAGGGGGGAAAATAGCTTAGACGTTTGCTATGATCCTTTCCACTTTTAAGAAGATCACACCAGGATTTGTACTACACTATGTCATCACATTCAATATTTGAGCTGTTCTTCTAACAACAACAATGTCATGGATTGATCAAATGATATAAAAGACGGATTTCACCGCGACGCGCGACCACGCGGACACGTAATGTTATTCATTCAGTATTGATCATCAGGGAGCAGCATTCAACGGTAATAAAGTTACAAAGATTTAAACACAGTGCTAAACCACACATAGCTACACATGTTCACTGATATAAAGGGCAAAATAATGGATTACAAGTAACTAAAACAATCTCGTCAGAACGCACAGCTGTGTGTAGTGTGGAGACCACAAACACAAAACTGGCAACGACTTTTTTTTCTTCAGTGGACGACGACGGGTGTCACAGAAACACTGCAACTAATCTGAACGGCTTGAGCTGGAGAACAAAGAGCCAATCGAAACGACTCTATGTAAATACGTGTAGGAATGTTCACACCCCCAAAATGCGCAAATAAACTGTAAATACAGAGACATTTTTGCAATGTAATTACAACGACTTAATGACACTAAAACATTCTTTAACATTCCAACTGTGTTAATGTGGCAAAAAACGAAAAAAAAAAAAAAAAAAAAAAGCTATTTTGGTCTATTGTGGAGTTTCATTAGAGCCGACTTGTGGTTGAAAATACTGTGAGGGGTCACATATGTCCAAATTAATTCTTAAAAAATAGCCAATTTAATGTTTAGGTGCCCACTCTTCCTGCACCCTTTTGCAATGTGAAATGCCACTGAATCTGTACAGGCCTAATCCTTTTCCATTTTGATTCTGTCTCGTCATATGGGCCATGTGAAAAATAATGATGCCACATCTCTTTTCAACTTGTGACAGCTGATGCTTGTACTGTGAAGGCAAAAGTTTCTGAACGTCTCATCCTCCATTTTTACGCGTGCTGAAAATAGCCGATCTACTAGCTCACAGCGTGTTGCGGAGGCGACACATCGTGAGCTTGCAGATCAGCTATTTTTTAGCACGCTGATGCAACAGGTCGTACGGCGAAACATAAGATGGCTTCCCCTTTGTTTTTAGCCGAGGCGACGTACACAGTCAACAGAGTCAGACACACATGGCTATTGGCTCCTCGATGCAAAATAAACAGTGTACACTACCCAACTTTACGATAATAAGGGAAGGGACAGTAGGTCGGGACACGGTATTGATATTAAAGCTTCATGTTCTGCAGCAGCACCCACTCGCCGCTTAGCTCTGGTCCATAGCCCTAATGCTAGGGTAGAATTAGCATTAGGGCTATGGATCAGAGCTACTCTCACCGCTATGCCTGTCCATTCTCCAGGCACTGGAACAAGCCACTCGTGCTGCCGTCTCCCACAGGGACCGACCCTCCACTATGTCGGAACTAAAACCTGTCCCCGTAAAAAGTCTGTGCATGTGAGAGACTGCAACACGAGCGTCCCAACTCCCAAGTTCCCAATCTGCTCCAGCACCTGGAAAACAAACATGCACACCGGCGTGTGCAAAGCGTGTGTGCATCCCCTTTTTACAACTTTTACAACGCTGAGTAGTTTACTCCACATCTGAAACGGAGAAGCCGAACCATTTCCAGACGACAGACATTGTGTTGCCTATTTTAGCAACTAAATCCTCGTTCCTAATCGCTCCCCGTGGCAGACATGCTAAGGCTGCTTTCAGGTTTTCTCTCTGTGCGGCAGTGGGAGGAGGAAGTAACTACAGTAGCCCGGCAGCCTGCAGGCGAGTGCAAGAGAGATTTACCGTAAATGCCCTAATTAAAGGGAAAAACGATTTCCGATTTTCTTTTTTTGACATCGTCCAAATCCAAGCTGAGCTTGTAGATCTGCTACTTCAGAATGTCTCTCCCTGCCCCTCTCTCTCTCTCTCTCTCTCTCTCTCTCTCTCTCTCTCTCTCTCTCTCTCTCTCTCTCTCTCTCTCTCTCTCTCTCTCTCAACCCTCCCTCCCCTCCAGATGTTTAAAAGGAGAGCCAGCATTCCAGAGGAGTGTCAGTCTCTCTGGCACCAGGACTTCAGACTCCACAGAGTAGAGGACGATCCAGTTTCTTTCTCTCTGTGTCTTTAGCACCTTTCAATATGGCCCTGGGAAGACACGCCTTTCTCCTGCTGCTGTTCTTCTGTTATGGTCTCTCTGCCTCCGAGGACCAAACCATCAACGGGGAGGTAAAGTATCTGTGCTTCTGTTATGGTCTCTCTGCCTCCGAGGACCAAATAATAGAGAGAGAGATTATTAAAACTTGTAATTAAAACGTTCTTCAACTAGTTCTAAAATTATCTGAATCTTTCGTGCTGAGAGAGAGAGTTTGTGCGCCTGTGTGTGCGTGCGTGCGTGCCTGCGTGTGTGTGCGTGTGTGTGCGTGGGTGTGTGCCTGTGTGTGCGTGTGCGTGCCTGCGTGGGTGTGTGCCTGTGTGTGCGTGGGTGTGTGCCTGTGCGTGTGTGTGCATGCGTGCGTGTGTGTGCGTGGGTGGGTGGGTGCTTGCGTGCGTGGGTGCGTGCGTGCGTGCGTGCGTGCGTGCGTGCGTGGGTGCGTGCGTGCGTGGGTGTGTGCGTGGGTGTGTGCGTGCGTGCGTGCGGGGGCCAGTGTTGAAGGTGTTGAAATAGTTAGCATTGTCATGTGTTTCACAGATGTTGGTCAGAAGGAAAGAACGAGGGAGAGAGAGAGAGAGAGAGGGAGAGGGAGAGGGAGAGGGCGGGAGTGAGACAGAAAGAGAGAGACACAGACAGAGAGAGAGAGACACAGAGAGAGTGACAGAGAGAGAGAGAGAGGGGGGGGGGGTGCCAGCTTTGCAAACAGTAGCCTACGCTCTGCTCCAGATAGCTGTGCGTGCGTGCGTGCGTGCGTGCGTGCGTGCGTGCGTGCGTGTATCAAGATAATGGTCACATTAATGTTGTTTTCTATGTGTCCCTCATTTTGTGACATGCAGTCACATACTGTGACATGTAGTCACATACTGTGACATGCAGTCACATACTGTGACATGCAGTCACATACTGTGACATGTAGTCACATACTGTGACATGCAGTCACATACTGTGACATGCAGTCACATACTGTGACATGCAGTCACATACTGTGACATGCAGTCACATACTGTGACATGCAGTCACATACTGTGACATGCAGTCACATACTGTGACATGCAGTCACATACTGTGACATGTAGTCACATACTGTGACATGTAGTCACATACTGTGCAGCCAGATGTGCTACACGTCCCTCTCCTAATACAATGAGTTGTTTGTCATTGTCATGCAACTCTTTAAAATGTGGGATCAACAACTCAAATGTATTAAAATATTTGGTTCTTATATTATTATATTTATTACATTTTAATAGAAAGTGTATCTCAGTCTCCACCTCAGCTGTGGTGCAGTGACCACAGACTCTCTGTTCTGGAGGTAGGTATAGGACTTCTGCTGTCGTCCTTTCTCTATGGTCAGTCATTCTGTCTCTATGGTCAGTCATTCTGTCTCTATGGTCAGACTGTGGTCAGTCATTCTGTCTCTATGGTCAGACTGTGGTAACTCATTCTGCGTGCGTGCCTGCGTGTGTGTGTGTGTGTGTGTGTGTGTGTGTGTGTGTGTGTGTGTGTGTGTGTGTGTGTGTGTGTGTGTGTGTGTGTGTGTGTGTGTGTGTGTGTGTGTGTGTGTGTGCGTGTGTCTGTCCCATCTAGTGTAGTCCTGGTGACTGAGTGGACCCCAAACCTCACTGTCTGTTCCATCTAGTGTAGTCCTGGTGACTGAGTGGACCCCAAACCTCACTGTCTGTCCCATCTAGCGTAGTCCTGGTGACTGAGTGGACCCCAAACCTCACTGTCTGTCCCATCTAGCGTAGTCCTGGTGACTGAGTGGACCCCAAACCTCACTGTCTGTCCCATCTAGCGTAGTCCTGGTGACTGAGTGGACCCCAAACCTCACTGTCTGTCCCATCTAGTGTAGTCCTGGTGACTGAGTGGACCCCAAACCTCACTGTCTGTCCCATCTAGTGTAGTCCTGGTGACTGAGTGGACCCCAAACCTCACTGTCTGTCCCATCTAGTGTAGTCCTGGTGACTGAGTGGACCCCAAACCTCACTGTCTGTCCCATCTAGTGTAGTCCTGGTGACTGAGTGGACCCCAAACCTCACTGTCTGTCCCATCTAGTGTAGTCCTGGTGACTGAGTGGACCCCAAACCTCACTGTCTGTCCCATCTAGTGTAGTCCTGGTGACTGAGTGGACCCCAAACCTCACTGTCTGTCCCATCTAGTGTAGTCCTGGTGACTGAGTGGACCCCAAACCTCACTGTCTGTCCCATCTAGTGTAGTCCTGGTGACTGAGTGGACCCCAAACCTCACTGTCTGTCCCATCTAGTGTAGTCCTGGTGACTGAGTGGACCCCAAACCTCACTGCCATATAGAGAGCGATTGGTTGGATAATGCTGTCAAATATTGTTATCCAAATTCTAACAGGGATATCAATTTTATAAAATGTTCTCTTAAGTGCCAGGGGGTGGACACCAGTTTTGGTCCTGGGTGCCACTTTTCTCATTATAAAGAAAATAAAGAAAATGTAATTATATTGTGCATGTAATGTGCATGTCATCCCCTGCACACCAGATTAGAGGAATTTTCAAAAACATGGATTCATATATATATAATATATTATATATATCATTTTTTTTTGCTCGTCTTAACGTCCCTGACAATCAGTACATAGTGATATCGGGCTCGTCTCAAACTGTTTTAATAGCATAAAATGCTCTGCATGCTTCCAATCTGTAGTCCCAGGTAATCATAATACAGGGTGTGATCGACTTGTGTGTTTCCTAATTTAAATTGGTATTTGGTTTCCTGAGATCTGGATTTGAATGAAGTACTGTCACCTCATAGACACGTGAAAAACTGGAAAAATACAACAATTGTGGCGCTCCCTCTTTAAGCCAGGATATCTGTTAAATCCCGGTTTAATCTCTAATACAGGTTTTGTGAAACAGGCCCCTGGGAGTGCAACGGGTCCCCATGTTGCATTCTTCAAGCATCTAATCTCTGACCCATTCCTCAAGGATCGCTGCAGTTCCAGGCTATTGACAGAACATGTGTCGACATGCACACACGCACGCACGTGCCTAATACAATGAGTTGTTTGTCATTGTCATGCAACTCTTTAAAATGTGGGATCAACAACTCAAATGTATTAAAATATTTGGTTCTTATATTATTATATTTATTACATTTTAATAGAAAGTGTATCTCAGTCTCCACCTCAGCTGTGGTGCAGTGACCACAGACTCTCTGTTCTGGAGGTAGGTATAGGACTTCTGCTGTCGTCCTTTCTCTATGGTCAGTCATTCTGTCTCTATGGTCAGTCATTCTGTCTCTATGGTCAGACTGTGGTCAGTCATTCTGTCTCTATGGTCAGACTGTGGTAACTCATTCTGCGTGCGTGCCTGCGTGTGTGTGCGTGGGTGTGTGCCTGTGTGTGTGTGTGTGTGTGTGTGTGTGTGTGTGTGTGTGTGTGTGTGTGTGTGTGTGTGTGTGTGTGTGTGTGTGTGTGTGTGTGTGTGTGTGTGTGTGCGCGTGTGTCTGTCCCATCTAGTGTAGTCCTGGTGACTGAGTGGACCCCAAACCTCACTGTCTGTCCCATCTAGTGTAGTCCTGGTGACTGAGTGGACCCCAAACCTCACTGTCCCATCTAGTGTAGTCCTGGTGACTGAGTGGACCCCAAACCTCACTGTCTGTCCCATCTAGCGTAGTCCTGGTGACTGAGTGGACCCCAAACCTCACTGTCTGTCCCATCTAGTGTAGTCCTGGTGACTGAGTGGACCCCAAACCTCACTGTCTGTCCCATCTAGCGTAGTCCTGGTGACTGAGTGGACCCCAAACCTCACTGTCTGTCCCATCTAGTGTAGTCCTGGTGACTGAGTGGACCCCAAACCTCACTGTCTGTCCCATCTAGCGTAGTCCTGGTGACTGAGTGGACCCCAAACCTCACTGTCTGTCCCATCTAGTGTAGTCCTGGTGACTGAGTGGACCCCAAACCTCACTGTCTGTCCCATCTAGTGTAGTCCTGGTGACTGAGTGGACCCCAAACCTCACTGTCTGTCCCATCTAGTGTAGTCCTGGTGACTGAGTGGACCCCAAACCTCACTGTCTGTCCCATCTAGTGTTTAGTTTAGTTTAGTTTATTTAGGATCCCCATTAGCTGTTGCACCTGGCAACAGCTATTCTTCCTGGGGTCCTCACAGAATAATATACATACAAAAAAACATTACAACATTACAGATATCACAAAAGAAAGAAAACAAAAAACAAAAGAATAAATACATTACAGCATAACTACAGTTAGTGCATTCACTCTAGATTACATTAACTGGTATTTTGACATAAACAGAATTACAATTTCGCCATATATATAAGAAAATCCTTCAGTCTTTTCTTAAAGTGCCTTTTACCCTTAATTTCTGTGATGCATACTGGTAGAGAGTTCCAGAAAGTCATTGCCCTGTACATGACTGTATTCTTCATTGCATCAGTTCTTGGCTTAGGCACTGTGAATCGACCCATTGCAACATGTCTGGTATTATGTCTGTGTCTATCACTGGTATAATGAATATTTTTATATAAGCATTTTGTTTTTTTATTTGAACAAATGTTCCTAAAAAATCCAGCCAGACTAGCAGCTAATCTCTGCTCCACCAACAGCCATGACAGCTTCTGATGATTTAACAGTGTACTAGATCTAGTATTGCAGTTCAGGGCAAGGCGAGCTGCCTTATTCTGGGCTATTTGTAATTTACACAGGTCCTTTTTAGCTGCATTGGACCACACAACTGGACAATAGTCAAGGTGGGATATCACTAGTGCCTGGATGACCTGGACAGCAGATGTTGGAGTTAAACACTCAGCACATCTCCTAATCATGGACAAACCCCCTCCCATTTTCTTAGTTATGTTTTGAATATGAGTAGACCATGTTAGATGTCTAATGTAACCCCAAGTAGTTTTGTTTCATCTACCTGCTCAATTGCTAAATCGCTCAGATTCAGATTCAATTTGGGTTTTGACTTGAGCATATGCTGTGATCCAAATACAATGGATTTAGTCTTTGAGATGTTCAGGACCATCCTATTGTTCACCACCCACTCTGATATGTTCTGTAGTTCCTTGTTGAGAGCTACAGACAGATCTTCCACATTAGTGGCAGACATATACAAAGTAGTGTCATCAGAATACATGGCTATATTGGCCCTGTCTAAGACCAGTGGCATGTCATTTGTAAATATAGTGAACAACAAAGGACCTAAGCAACTTCCTTGTGGAATTCCACAGTGAATATGTTTAGTGTCTGAGAGACTCCCATTATAGTATACTCTCTGTGATCTGCTGGATAAATAGCTTTTTATCCACCTTAGTGCAGATAAGGTAAAACCATAACATGAAAGTTTGTCAAGCAAAAGATTGTGATCAATAATGTCGAACGCGGCACTAAAATCTAACAATACAGACCCCACTAGTCTCTAAATCTAACAATACAGACCCCACTAGTCTCTAAATCTAACAATACAGACCCCACTAGTCTCTAAATCTAACAATACAGACCCCACTAGTCTCTAAATCTAACAATACAGACCCCACTAGTCTCTAAATCTAACAATACAGACCCCACTAGTCTCTAAATCTAACAATACAGACCCCACTAGTCTCTAAATCTAACAATACAGACCACACTAGTCTCTAAATCTAACAATACAGACCCCACTAGTCTCTAAATCTAACAATACAGACCCCACTAGTCTCTAAATCTAACAATACAGACCCCACTAGTCTCTAAATCTAACAATACAGACCCCACTAGTCTCTAAATCTAACAATACAGACCCCACTAGTCTCTAAATCTAACAATACAGACCCCACTAGTCTCTAAATCTAACAATACAGACCCCACTAGTCTCTAAATCTAACAATACAGACCCCACTAGTCTCTAAATCTAACAATACAGACCCCACTAGTCTCTAAATCTAACAATACAGACCACACTAGTCTCTAAATCTAACAATACAGACCCCACTAGTCTCTAAATCTAACAATACAGACCCCACTAGTCTCTAAATCTAACAATACAGACCCCACTAGTCTCTAAATCTAACAATACAGACCCCACTAGTCTCTTGGAATCCACATTCATTAGACAGTCATCTATTAACTGTGTCAGTGCTGTACATGTAGAAAGCCCATCTCTATAGGCGTGTTGAAAGTCAGTATTCAATACATTCTCAGATAAATATGATTGAATTTGGTTAAAGACATATTTTTCCATTAATTTAGCAAGAACTGGCAGAATGCTAATAGGGCGGCTGTTAACCCCTGTGATGTTTGTTTTAGAATCTTTTGGTATTGGAATAACTTTAGCTTCCTTCCATATTTGTGGACACACCCCCCACATCAAGCTTTGGTTAAAAAGAGTAATTGGATTAGTTACCAGGTGTACAGCGAGCTTCAGTAACTTGCCATCAAGGTTATCCAGGCCTGCAGACTTCTCACTGTGTATTGAAAGTAACAGTTTCTCCACCACCTCAGAGCTGATGGGTTCAAAACTAAACATACAGGACTTATTATTCATAATTGTGTCTAATATAGAGGAAACACAATGACATCATTACAAGACATATCCTTTCTTAACCTTTCACTTTACTGGTGAAGAAGTTGTTAAAGTATTGAGCTATGATGTCATAGCCCCATCCACCTCAATGAAGGAGGTAGTTGTTAAAGTATTGAGCTATGTCATATGGCTTAGTGATAAAAGCCCCATCCACCTCAATGAAGGAGGAAGTTGTTAAAGTATTGAGCTATGTCACATGGCTTAGTGATAACAGCCCCATCCACCTCAATGAAGGAGGAAGTTGTTAAAGTATTGAGCTATGTCATATGGCTTAGTGATAAAAGCCCCATCCACCTCAATGAAGGAGGAAGTTGTTAAAGTATTGAGCTATGTCATATGGCTTAGTGATAAAAGCCCCATCCACCTCAATGAAGGAGGAAGTTGTTAAAGTATTGAGCTATGTCATATGGCTTAGTGATAACAGCCCCATCCACCTCAATGAAGGAGGTAGTTGTTAAAGTATTGAGCTATGTCATATGGCTTAGTGATAAAAGCCCCATCCACCTCAATGAAGGAGGTAGTTGTTAAAGTATTGAGCTATGTCATATGGCTTAGTGATAAAAGCCCCATCCACCTCAATGAAGGAGGTAGTTGTTAAAGTATTGAGCTATGTCATATGGCTTAGTGATAAAAGCCCCATCCACCTCAATGAAGGAGGTAGTTGTTAAAGTATTGAGCTATGTCATATGGCTTAGTGATAAAAGCCCCATCCACCTCAATGAAGGAGGAAGTTGTTAAAGTATTGAGCTATGTCACATGGCTTAGTGATAACAGCCCCATCCACCTCAATGAAGGAGGAAGTTGTTAAAGTATTGAGCTATGTCATATGGCTTAGTGATAAAAGCCCCATCCACCTCAATGAAGGAGGAAGTTGTTAAAGTATTGAGCTATGTCATATGGCTTAGTGATAAAAGCCCCATCCACCTCAATGAAGGAGGAAGTTGTTAAAGTATTGAGCTATGTCATATGGCTTAGTGATAACAGCCCCATCCACCTCAATGAAGGAGGTAGTTGTTAAAGTATTGAGCTATGTCATATGGCTTAGTGATAAAAGCCCCATCCACCTCAATGAAGGAGGTAGTTGTTAAAGTATTGAGCTATGTCATATGGCTTAGTGATAAAAGCCCCATCCACCTCAATGAAGGAGGTAGTTGTTAAAGTATTGAGCTATGTCATATGGCTTAGTGATAAAAGCCCCATCCACCTCAATGAAGGAGGAAGTTGTTAAAGTATTGAGCTATGATGTCATATGGCTTAGTGATAAAAGCCCCATCCACCTCAATGAAGGAGGTAGTTGTTAAAGTATTGAGCTATGTCATATGGCTTAGTGATAAAAGCCCCATCCACCTCAATGAAGGAGGAAGTTGTTAAAGTATTGAGCTATGTCACATGGCTTAGTGATAAAAGCCCCATCCACCTCAATGAAGGAGGTAGTTGTTAAAGTATTGAGCTATGTCATATGGCTTAGTGATAAAAGCCCCATCCACCTCAATGAAGGAGGAAGTTGTTAAAGTATTGAGCTATGTCACATGGCTTAGTGATAAAAGCCCCATCCACCTCAATGAAGGAGGTAGTTGTTAAAGTATTGAGCTATGTCATATGGCTTAGTGATAAAAGCCCCATCCACCTCAATGAAGGAGGAAGTTGTTAAAGTATTGAGCTATGTCACATGGCTTAGTGATAACAGCCCCATCCACCTCAATGAAGGAGGAAGTTGTTAAAGTATTGAGCTATGTCATATGGCTTAGTGATAAAAGCCCCATCCACCTCAATGAAGGAGGAAGTTGTTAAAGTATTGAGCTATGTCATATGGCTTAGTGATAACAGCCCCATCCACCTCAATGAAGGAGGAAGTTGTTAAAGTATTGAGCTATGTCATATGGCTTAGTGATAAAAGCCACATCCACCTCAATGAAGGAGGAAGTTGTTAAAGTATTGAGCTATGTCATATGGCTTAGTGATAAAAGCCCCATCCACCTCAATGAAGGAGGAAGTTGTTAAAGTATTGAGCTATGTCATATGGCTTAGTGATAAAAGCCCCATCCACCTCAATGAAGGAGGAAGTTGTTAAAGTATTGAGCTATGTCATATGGCTTAGTGATAAAGCCCCATCCACCTCAATGAAGGAGGAAGTTGTTAAAGTATTGAGCTATGTCATATGGCTTAGTGATAAAAGCCCCATCCACCTCAATGAAGGAGGAAGTTGTTAAAGTATTGAGCTATGTCATATGGCTTAGTGATAACAGCCCCATCCACCTCAATGAAGGAGGAAGTTGTTAAAGTATTGAGCTATGTCATATGGCTTAGTGATAAAGCCCCATCCACCTCAATGAAGGAGGAAGTTGTTAAAGTATTGAGCTATGTCATATGGCTTAGTGATAAAAGCCCCATCCACCTCAATGAAGGAGGAAGTTGTTAAAGTATTGAGCTATGTCATATGGCTTAGTGATAAAGCCCCATCCACCTCAATGAAGGAGGAAGTTGTTAAAGTATTGAGCTATGTCATATGGCTTAGTGATAAAAGCCCCATCCACCTCAATGAAGGAGGAAGTTGTTAAAGTATTGAGCTATGTCATATGGCTTAGTGATAAAGCCCCATCCACCTCAATGAAGGAGGAAGTTGTTAAAGTATTGAGCTATGTCATATGGCTTAGTGATAAAGCCCCATCCACCTCAATGAAGGAGGAAGTTGTTAAAGTATTGAGCTATGTCATATGGCTTAGTGATAAAAGCCCCATCCACCTCAATGAAGGAGGAAGTTGTTAAAGTATTGAGCTATGTCATATGGCTTAGTGATAAAGCCCCATCCACCTCAATGAAGGAGGAAGTTGTTAAAGTATTGAGCTATGTCATATGGCTTAGTGATAAAGCCCCATCCACCTCAATGAAGGAGGAAGTTGTTAAAGTATTGAGCTATGTCATATGGCTTAGTGATAAAGCCCCATCCACCTCAATGAAGGAGGAAGTTGTTAAAGTATTGAGCTATGTCATATGGCTTAGTGATAAAGCCCCATCCACCTCAATGAAGGAGGAAGTTGTTAAAGTATTGAGCTATGTCATATGGCTTAGTGATAAAAGCCCCATCCACCTCAATGAAGGAGGAAGCCCTATTAGAGCCCCTACCCAGAGCATCTTACTGTCCGATTTTATTTCATTTATCCTTGTTCGATAATAACATTTCTTTTTCTTCCTATTCATTTTTGTAACATTATTTCTTGATTTACAGTAGATCTGCCAGTCAGCCAGACTGCCAGATTCACTTGCCTTTTTCTTAGCAGTATTTCTTAAAGCCAGTTTTTAATTTCATTGTCAATCCAAGGTGCTCTTACAGATTTAACAGTATGTTTTCTAACTGTAGTGTAGTCCTGGTGACTGAGTGGACCCCAAACCTCACTGTCTGTCCCATCTAGTGTAGTCCTGGTGACTGAGTGGACCCCAAACCTCACTGTCTGTCCCATCTAGTGTAGTCCTGGTGACTGAGTGGACCCCAAACCTCACTGTCTGTCCCATCTAGTGTAGTCCTGGTGACTGAGTGGACCCCAAACCTCACTGTCTGTCCCATCTAGTGTAGTCCTGGTGACTGAGTGGACCCCAAACCTCACTGTCTGTCCCATCTAGTGTAGTCCTGGTGACTGAGTGGACCCCAAACCTCACTGTCTGTCCCATCTAGTGTAGTCCTGGTGACTGAGTGGACCCCAAACCTCACTGTCTGTCCCATCTAGTGTAGTCCTGGTGACTGAGTGGACCCCAAACCTCACTGTCTGTCCCATCTAGTGTAGTCCTGGTGACTGAGTGGACCCCAAACCTCACTGCCATATAGACAGCGATTGGTTGGATAATGCTGTCAAATATTGTTATCCAAATTCTAACAGGGATATCAATTTTATAAAATGTTCTCTTAAGTGCCAGGGAGTGGACACCAGTTTTGGTCCTGGGTGCCACTTTTCCCATTATAAAGAAAATAAAGAAAATGTAATTATATTGTGCATGTAATGTGCATGTCATCACCTGCACACCAGATTAGAGGAATTTTCAAAAACATGGATTCATATATATATAATATATTATATATATAAAAAAAAATTGCTCGTCTTAACGTCCCTGACAATCAGTACATAGTGATATCGGGCTCGTCTCAAACTGTTTTAATAGCATAAAATGCTCTGCATGCTTCCAATCTGTAGTCCCAGGTAATCATAATACAGGGTGTGATCGACTTGTGTGTTTCCTAATTTAAATTGGTATTTGGTTTCCTGAGATCTGGATTTTTGAAAAAATCATGATTTTCTCTCTCTCCCCCTCCCCCTGTCTCTCGCACACACACACACACACACACACACACACACACACACACACACACACACACACACACACACACACACACACACACACACACACACACTATTTTTTGGGCGTAGTGATATGGACACAAAACACATAGTTCTGTGTGATAGAGGGGTCAAAAATGAACGAAAGTTGCACAAATATTTTAGAAAAAGGTCAACAATACAAATTACGTTAGTTTTGTGGATTAATTTACTTACCCACAAAATGACCGGGACTACTTAATATTTCACCAAAACCAGAGCAGAACTCCCACCACGGGCAATCAATGAATACAGTTGCAACCACTATATTAATGGCAATTATTTCATACAGCTTAACATCACTAGTGCTGGGAAATAGATTGGTCTAAACTCTAAACTGAGCATGTCAGAAAGCCTATCGGCAACGCCTAGTGGGCTGACATGGTATTTGCCTACAGACAGTCAGTTTACGGCCAAGCTACACCAGGCTTTTCTCGCGCGTTTACCCTAAACGCGCGGCCCGCGCGTGCGTTTTTTTAAAATGGGACTGGACCTAAATTAAACGCACGCGCGGGAGAAAACGCGCAAGAAACGCGTGAGAAAAGCCTAGTGTAGCTTGGCAGTAAGTCAGTAGTGATGTTTGACGCACGCACGCACGCACGCACGCACGCACGCACGCACGCACGCACGCACGCACGCAGACACACACACACACACACACACACACACACACACACACACACACACACACACACACACACACACACACACACACACACACGGAGTGCAGCCAGCCGTCGGCCTGGTGGAGACAATGAGCTGTCTATCAACTGTGAAGTGGCTGCAACATTCAACAGGTTACTGTAATAGATTAGAGTGGTGTTTGGGTGCCACCTGGTGGCTTTACCAAGCAATTGCAGCGGTGGAATGTCCTCTCTTTATTTTACTAATATTGTCATAGCTACCCTCTTCTGCCAGAAGTAGGCTACAAAGTATACTTTACATAAGCATGAGATGTATATAGAGCCTCGCAGTCCCGCCCCCTTTCATGACGACGCCAGGCCCAGGAAATGAATCAATTACATAGAAGAAAAACAACACAAAAAGTGTTGTAACCTTCCGTTTTTTTCTACTTTCTAATTATTTGTTTGGCCCGAAAAATTGTGTTTGTTGTCATGATTTGTCACGACAAGAGTTGGCTTTGTCCACGTCTTTAAATAAATACTTTCTGAAATGTCTATGAGGAAAATTAACGGAGAATCATTTCCTGGGCCCTGGTAGGGGGTGGGACTGCGACGCTCTATAGTTTGCGGATATAAAGCTCACATGCAAGGCAGCATGATGCATTGATGCAAGGCAGCATGATGCATTGATGCAAGGCAGCATGATGCAAGGCAGCATGATGCATTGATGCAAGGCAGCATGATGCATTGATGCAAGGCAGCATGATGCATTGATGCAAGGCAGCATGATGCATTGATGCAAGGCAGCATGATGCATTGATGCAAGGCAGCATGATGCATTGATGCAAGGCAGCATGATGCAAGGCAGCATGATGCATTGATGCAAGGCAGCATGATGCATTGATGCAAGGCAGCATGAGGCATTGATGCAAGGCAGCATGATGCAAGGCAGCATGATGCATTGATGCAAGGCAGCATGATGCAAGGCAGCATGATGCAAGGCAGCTTGATGCATTGATGCAAGGCAGCTTGATGCATTGTGAATTTATGAGTTTGACTTTGGAGATTGAATATATTCACCGTGCGCAACACCGCTGAATGTCAGATAATTGCTCGTTAATACATTGATTCCACCTGCTGCCTGCACAGTGCTAAACATTTTGCCTATACATCTGCAGCTAGTATGCATCCATGTGATGTGTTTTCGTTCTGAAAACAGGCCGTTTATAGAGGAATATGGACAGTAAACGATGTGTTTATCCTACCTGGGGTCTCTCAATGCAAAGCCGTTTTGACAGTGGTGGGCCGTCAGGGCCAGCAAGGCCTTCTCTGCTGGCCCACTTGCCTGATGCCACTTGCCTGATGCAGAAATTTATATTTTATAATAAGTTTTTATTTTTAACAAATATTATAATATTTATAATATTATATATAATATTATATTTATTTCGCTGCCACTGCACTGTTTTTCACTCAGACAGGCTGGATGCTCTGCTTCCATTCTGTGCAGGTACAACAGCCCTTGGGTTTTTTTTAACCAATGAGATTATTTCCTTGTGTTGTCTCCGGGTAAAATTCTCTACCGGGAGGCCTGCAGAAACTCCAGTGAATCCCCTTGCTGTTGAAATGAATGGGATCAATATAGAGATTGACAGGTTCCTTAGCCAATCAGATTTCGAGTTTGCCCTGCTGGGCGTTTTCTTTCAAGTACGAGTGCCAGCTAGCTGGCCTTTGGTGACGTTAACGTCTTGCTTGGATCCCATCATTGGGGGGAAATATTGTCAAATGAGAAAAGAGAACTGGGTGTTTCAAACTTTCTGCGCGAGTTCCCATTTGTGGGTTGATTGAGGAGCTAAATAGATTTAACTCACAAACAAACGCGGAAAACGGCTGAAGGAGGAGAAGAAACAGATTTAGTGGTGGATTTACAGTCAAAGCATTTTTCGAGAAGGAAGGACTTCAAGAAAAGCTTGCAGGGTAGACCATTGGTATGATGCAGGCAGCCATGGTAAGGATCTTTATATAATATTTATATACATGCGATCGCGATGCGACGCAGCTTATTGATTGATCGTTTTATAGGCTATGGTTGTGGACTTCAGGACGTGTGGTTGTCCGTGCTGACAGTGTGTGTGGCCGAGTCTTATGTGGCTGTGCGCTGCGGAGCCACTTGTGTGTGTGTGTGTGTGTGTGTGTGTGTGTGTGTGTGTGCACGCGCGCACGCGCTGCGTGTGTTTAGTCCCCGCCGGTGCAGCATAGCTGGGATATTACAGAGCCTGATATGAGTGTGGTTCAGTTCCACCAATTTTTGCGTGGTTTAATGTTGTATAAGAACATATGACAGGGGGGGAATAGCCGATCTACAAGCCCACAGTGCGTCGTGAGCTTGTAGATCGGCTATTTTCGGGGGTGGTTGGGGGTGGGGGGGGGGGGGGGGGGGGGGTTGAAGGCCTAGTTCATTTCGGCACGGACCGCCACTGCGTTTTGATGAAGTTACACAAAGGCTTTGCCGTGACATTTGGTCTGCTTGCTTGCAAAGAAGAGCAAATTGAAGCATGGATAGCACCTTCAGAATGTTTTATTTCAACCCAAGAAGACGAAACACTTTGACAGGTCCATGCGTGCTGTGCACTGCGCAGGGCAGGAGAGAGGGACGGACAGACAGCGGTGTGCTGCCTATCTATACAGCCTGTATACTAATCTATTCTACACTACACCATTAGTAACAATAATGTAGAAGACCATCCGTTTTTTTCTTGGCTTTCCAGATTGGTAATCAGGCCCGAACGGAATACGCGGCCGCGGTGTTCCGATGAAAACGCTGCAGAATTTCCGTGGAAATTTAACCCGTTCATGTTGTAGTTTACTTTACCCAGGCCAGCATAATATTAACCAGTGGATGCATCCCGCCCCTCCTCCCCTCATTCTCTCCTGACTAATATGTTGGAGGCTCTGGACGAGAATATTTAATATAACTTTATCAGAACTTCAAAAGCTGTCGGATTTATTGCAGAGGAGCTGACTGCTGAGTGACTTCGTCTTCGTCGTCCTTCAATAACTTTTATTCGGATGGGGGCCGCGGGGGGTGTTGTTTCTTCTTTGCCAACAATCATGGATTACCTAAATGTCGAGCGTCTGAAGCAACAGGACTCAGGAGTACGAGTGATTTGGGTAAGTAGCATTTACATTTAGGCTACTATTGTAGCTTAGCTGGTTTGGTTAACATGCTGAACTAAATTTAAAAAAAAATGCGTTTCGATCGCTCCGAGAGGCGAGAGAGAGAGAAAGTGTGTGTGTTTGGAGAGACTGCATGCGATGTGCGTGCGAGAGAGAGAGCGAACGTTTGTGTGTGTGTGTGTGTGTTTGGAGAGAGCGTGCGTGCGTGCGAGAGAGTGAGTGAGTGCGTGTGTGTGTGTGTGTGTGTGTGTGTGAGAATATGAAATATTTTTATAAATTATAAATTGAATTGAGAGAAAACCTTTAGCTGGGAGAGATGAAGCAGGAGCCAGGGACCCCATATAACATTGGGTTGCAGATTCAACTTTTTAATAGATTTCATAGATAGCTTGCCCACTCTGTTTTGGTGCTTAGCTTTCCCTGGTGCCCAGTCTGCCCACCTTTCCCTAGTGCCCACTGTTTTGGTGCCTATACCTTTCCCTGGTGCCCAGTCTGCCCACCTTTCCCTAGTGCCCACTCTGTTTTGATGCCCAACTTTCCCTGGTGCCCACTCTATTTTGATGCCCACCTCTCCCTGGTTCCCAGTCTGCCCACCTCTCCCTGTTGCCCACTCTGTTTTGGTGCCCACCTATCCCTGCTGCCCACTCTGTTTTGGTGAACGTTTGTGTGTGTGTGTGTTTGGAGAGAGCGTGCTTGCGAGAGAGTGAGTGCGTGTGTGTGTGTGTGTGTGTGTGTGTGTGTGTGTGTGTGAGAATATGAAATATTTTTATAAATGATAAATTGAATTGAGAGAAAACCTTTAGCTGGGAGAGATGAAGCAGGAGCCAGGGACCCCGTATAACATTGGGTTGCAGATTCAACTTTTTAATAGATTTCATAGATAGCTTGCCCACTCTGTTTTGGTGCCTATACCTTTCCCTGGTGCCCAGTCTGCCCACCCTTCCCTAGTGCCCACTGTTTTGGTGCCTATACCTTTCCCTGGTGCCCAGTCTGCCCACCTTTCCCTAGTGCCCACTGTTTTGGTGCCTATACCTTTCCCTGGTGCCCAGTCTGCCCACCCTTCCCTAGTGCCCACTGTTTTGGTGCCTATACCTTTCCCTGGTGCCCAGTCTGCCCACCTTTCCCTAGTGCCCACTGTTTTGGTGCCTATACCTTTCCCTAGTGCCCACTGTGTTTTGATGCCCAACTTTCTCTGGTTCCCAGTCTGCCCACCTATCCCTGCTGCCCACTCTGTTTTGGTGAACGTTTGTGTGTGTTTGGAGAGAGCGTGCGTGCGAGAGAGTGAGTGAGTGAGTGAGTGAGTGAGTGAGTGCGTGCGTGCGTGCGTGCGTGCGTGCGTGCGTGCGTGCGTGCGTGCGTGCGTGCGTGCGTGCGTGCGTGCGTGCGTGCGTGCGTGTGTGTGTGTGTGTGAGAATATGAAATATTTTTATAAATTTAATTGAGAGAACCTTAGCTGGGAGAGATGAAGCAGGAGCCAGGGACCCCATATAACATTGGGTTGCAGATTCAACTTTTTAATAGATTTCATAGATAGCTTGCCCACTCTGTTTTGGTGCTTAGCTTTCCCTGGTGCCCAGTCTGCCCACCTTTCCCTAGTGCCCACTGTTTTGGTGCCTATACCTTTCCCTGGTGCCCAGTCTGCCCACCTTTCCCTAGTGCCCACTGTGTTTTGATGCCCAACTTTCCCTGGTGCCCACTCTATTTTGATGCCCACCTCTCCCTGGTTCCCAGTCTGCCCACCTCTCCCTGGTGCCCACTCTGTTTTGGTGCCCACCTATCCCTGCTGCCCACTCTGTTTTTGTGCCCACCTATCCCTGCTGCCCACTCTGTTTTGGTGCCCACCTATCCCTGGTGCCCAGACTGCCCACCGTTCCCTAGTGCCCACTCTGTTTTGGTGCACTCCGTAGTGCCTTCATAGATTTGTTTGACAGCATCATGTCAAACAGTGCAGTGTTGTGTTGGATTCATGTTCAGTATTTTTAGACACCCACTTAGTCGCAGCATGAGGCATCGTTTGGGAACTTGTAGATCTGCTATTTTCGACTAATGTTACCCTCAGAATAGGGATGCTAGGGTTTTAAGTTACACGTCTTTGTTTTGCAGTACGATCTATAGGACTGAAACCCTGGCTGCCTGCCTCTCCAAGACCCATGTACTGCTGAGAGGAAGAAGTTTGTGTTGGATTTTATAAAGGCTCTGGTTGAGGCATGAGATATTCCTCTTGAGGAAGCCCCCAAGCTGGCCCCTGGCTATCTGGCTGGCAGGCAGGCAGGCTGACTGACTGACTGACTGGCTAACGGACTGGCTGGCTGACTGGCAGAAAGCCACTGGCTGGCTGGCTGGCTTGTATGTTCATGTTGGACCCATTGTAATTTAATTTCACATTTGTTATTTGAATTGTACTAAAGAATGTTCATGAAGGAGTGAATTATTATTGAATAAAAATGGATGAAGTCGAAGATTTGACTAATAGATCTTAATTACTTTGTTGTGGTACTTTATATAACTGTCTAAAACCTTAAAATAAAAAAAAAACACAGATTTTCCTCCGGAGTCACCTCAGAAAAACATAAAAAAAACCTGCAGATTCCGTTTGGCCTTAGTAATCACCAATTATTAGTAATCACCAATATTTTCGGAGAAGAGATTTATAGACATTATGTGAAAATATAAAAAAATAGCTGTGATACTGGAGGTGGAAAGTCTGGTGACGTGAGGTTAGTTTGGAGGACAAGGGGACTATTGCGTCACCGTTTCAGCAAATAGGTGGCATTCGCTGTACACACGGAGACGACAAAGTCGCGTCTCCAAAGTTTGCCACTCTGGGAGGTGGTTTCAATATTAGCTGGTTAAGTCCCCAAAATCGCCATCTCTGTGTGGCTAAAAGGGCAGATCGGCTAAATAGTTGTGCGGGTAACGCAGAATACGTCCTCGTCTGGACACCACTTTAGTCTAAACGTGTGCGTGCGTGTGTGCGTGCCCTGGCCCCGATCAGTCCAGCGGTCACTGAGATTACCTGCTCACCCACAGACAGATTACCTGCTCACCCACAGACAGATTACCTGCTCACCCACAGACAGATTACCTGCTCACCCACAGACAGATTACCTGCTCACCCACAGACAGATTCACAGACAGCACAATCTGTACTAATAATTCCCTGTATATAAAAGTTGGTATTTGTTTGGTAAGTGTTTGGTTATTTCTTATTGTGGAACAAACCTTTTAATGGAGTCTTGTTTGTCTTTGTGTCTCCACCAGTCATGGCTGAGACAATATGGCTACCTGGCTCCCCTGGACAGTACGGACTCATCTAACCAGGATCTGTCTGAAGCCATCAGGGAGATGCAGAGGGTCTACACCCTGGAGGTCACTGGACTGTTGGACCAGCAAACCATCACGTATGTCTCCTACATCTACTCATGTAGCTCTTTGGTTTTGTCAACCATTCATTGAAACCTTCGCTAGAGCAATAAGCCACACAGAGCCTCTTGCTCTGAGACTCATACAGTATATTATTATAGAGCATTAAGCCACACAGAGCCTCTTCCTCTGAGACTCATACAGTATATTATTATAGAGCAATAAGCCACACAGAGCCTCTTCCTCTGAGACTCATACAGTATATTATTATAGAGCATTAAGCCACACAGAGCCTCTTCCTCTGAGACTCATGCAGTATATTATTATAGAGCAATAAGCCACACAGAGCCTCTTCCTCTGAGACTCATACAGTATATTATTATAGAGCAATAAGCCACACAGAGCCTCTTGCTCTGAGACTCATGCAGTATATTATTATAGAGCAATAAGCCACACAGAGCCTCTTGCTCTGAGACTCATGCAGTATATTGCAGCTGGCAGTGCCGGCCCAGCCATCAGGCAGAGTAGGCAGTTGCCTAGGGGGCACCATGAGGGGAGGGGGGCACCATGAGGGGAGGGGGGCGCCATGAGGGGAGGGGGGCACCATGAGGGGAGGGGGGAACCATGAGGGGAGGGGGGTGCCATGAGGGGAGGGGGGTGCCATGAGGGGAGGGGGGCACCATGAGGGGAGGGGGGGCACCATGAGGGGAGGGGGGCGCCATGAGGGGAGGGGGGCACCATGAGGGGAGGGGGGAGCCATGAGGGGAGGGGGGAGCCATGAGTGGAGGGGGGCACCATGAGGGGAGGGGGGAACCCACCAAGCAAGCATTTTAATTTGTATTATTATTTTCTTCTTCTTTTATTTATTTATTTTCTAACTCATATATATACATATTTTGATATAATTAATTGAAAAAGCTCCCACAAGTTTTGACAAATCTAAGTTTGGGGCATCACAAAACACCCTGACTGCACAGTGCACTGCACTACCCTGGCTAACAAGACAAATAAAGTTAAGGGGAAAAAAACACCTTAAATATTTTGTTTATTTTATAAAAAGTTAATCTTTCACTCAATAGGGACTGCTCCCGTCACTAGTTGATGATGTTGTGTAGTCCAGCCCTATGAATGATGGTGGTGGGAGCATATATAGCAGGAATAGTAGGGGCCAAAATAGAGCCCTGGAGTGTCTGTCTGTCCAAGCACGAAAATAGTGTTCAATAGTGTTCACCACCAAGTGTCACTGTTGAACAGCCTAACACACAGACACACACAGGTCAGGGAGGAGGGCTAGTACAGCACAGCACAAGTACAGTACAGCACAGCACAGCACAAGCACAAGCACAGCACCACTCAATTCAGACGGGTCTGATTAAAGAAGTCTGACATGGAGAGCTACATTTTAGGCTACTGAACAGTATATTCTAGTATTTTCAGCTCTAATGTCTCCTTGTCCCCGTCACCCTGTCCCCCCCGTCAGAGCCATGAAGAGACCCCGCTGTGGCATTCCTGACAAGACCAACGTGGGGTGGAGCAGCTACACAGCGGCTGGAACCAAGTGGGACAAGTATAACCTCACTTACAGGTACAAACAGAACAGTCAGTTAAAGTTCTGCATTTTGATTGGTCTTCAGGTATTTGTATTGATGTGACAATAATCTATACATCATCATGTCATGACACCTTATACCACAAAACTGGACACATTGGAGACTTTCCTAATATTGACCGAGACTTGATGAATGTCAGGCCAAACCTGAGCTGCAGTGCGGGGTTCCTCAGGGAAGTTCCTTAGGGCCTCTCCTATTTTCGATATTTACTAATGACTTACCTTTGGTATTGAATAAATCTAATGTAGTAATGTACGCGGATGACTCGACAATGTACAGTACAGCATCTACATTAGGTGAATTAAATGATATGCTAAATTATGAAATAAAAGCAGTAGCGGATTGGGTTGATGAGAATAAATTAGTATTGAACATTACTAAAACCAAGTGCATGGTGTTTGGATCTAGACATAAGCTAGAGGGTGATCCTCAACTGAGCCTGTCACTTAGAAGCCAGTAGAACAGGTAACAGAGGCTAAACTACTTGGAGTGGTATTAGATCCTAAGCTTAATTGGACTAAACAAATTGACAATATAGTAACTAAAATGGGAAGAAGTATTGCCATAACCAGGAAATGTTCTAGCTACATAACACTAAACACTCGGAAAGCAGTAATTCAAGCTCTAGTGTTATCACATCTTGAGTATTGCCCAGTCATTTGGTCATCGGCTACAAAAACAGACATACAAAAATTACAAATAGCTCAAAACAAAGCTGCCAGATTAGCTCTCCAGTGTAACAATAGGACACATATTGCAGAAATGCACAGAAATCTATCATGGCTTACTGTTGAGAATAGATTACATTCACGTATTCTCACGTTTTTCAGAAATGTATTAATGGACAAAAAACCAAAGTATTTCTTTGAACAGGTAGTACATGTAAGAGACGAACATAACCATATGACTAGTCAAGCCAGTTCGGGTGTTTTGGTGGCACTTAAACCAAGAACAAATATTCTCAAAGCTTCTATTTTCTATAGAGCTGTAATGGTTTGGAATGCACTAGACCTAGAATGCCTGTGATCATTTAATTAACTTCGTAAATTTTCATGTATCATAGGCATAGATCCCTTCCTACTGTTCCTGGTTGAATTTAATTAAGTGCGGCCTAAATGTGATAAATAGTTTGTACTCACCCATTAAATAATTCCAAAGACGTGGAGTGAAATATGGTCCTCTAGTTTTATATCCATGTGAAAGTTCTGGCACAAAACGTGTATTTAGTCAATTATCTCCACTTTTTCAAGAGATGCACACGGACGTCTTTCTCTCCGGGCGAGGGGGGCCGAAATGATCGATGAACTGATTTTATGAATACGTCCTGTTTACCGCAGACGTCATCACCAATTGACAAGGGAAACACAAAAGTTTGGGTCACACAATTGGCAGGTGCCTTGCGATAGGTGCTGGGTAATTAATCACACCACCTGCCAATTGTGTGACCGTAAAATCAGTTCATCGATCATTTCGGCCCGCCTCGCCCGGAGAGAAAGACGTCCGTGTGCATCTCTTGAAAAAGTGGAGATAATTGACTAAATACACGTTTTGTGCCAGAACTTTCACATGGATATAAAACTAGAGGACCATATTTCACTCCACGTTTTTGGAATTATTTAATGGGTGAGTACAAACGGAGCATTTATCACATTTAGGCCGCCAAGTTTACGTCCAACATGAAAGTAAGCGCGACCATTCTATGGCTCTGTATGTGAAATACTGTATATACTGTATGGAACAACAAGAGCCGTTCTAGGGCTAGGAATGCACTACCAAAGTGTATGACCAATACAAATACAACATTCATCTTTAAAATCAAGTTAAAAGAACACCGTATGTAAGCCATTCTGTAGTAACCCTGGGAAAAAATAATAATTCAAATGTATAATTTGTTGAAAGTGATTTTTGCTATGTTTTTTATTTCTTCTATGTTTTTTATTTCTTATTTTATAGTTTTATTTTGAGTTAGTGTTTGTAAACAATTGTAAGTATTGCCTTTGTTAAATGTAAACTGTTTGTCTTTATGGACCCCAGGAAGACTAGCTTTATGGACCCCAGGAAGACTAGCTTTATGGACCTCATGGAAGACTAGCTTTATGGACCCCATGGAAGACTAGCTTTATGGACCCCAGGAAGACTAGCTTTATGGACCCCATGGAAGACTAGCTTTATGGACCCCATGAAGACTAGCTTTATGGACCCCAGGAAGACTAGCTTTATGGACCCCAGGAAGACTAGCTTTATGGACCTCATGGAAGACTAGCTTTATGGACCCCAGGAAGACTAGCTTTATGGACCCCAGGAAGACTAGCTTTATGGACCCCATGGAAGACTAGCTTTATGGACCCCAGGAAGACTAGCTTTATGGACCCCAGGAAGACTAGCTTTATGGACCCCAGGAAGACTAGCTTTATGGACCCCAGGAAGACTAGCTTTATGGACCCCAGGAAGACTAGCTTTATGGACCCCAGGAAGACTAGCTTTATGGACCCCAGGAAGACTAGCTTTTGTCAAGGCAAAAGCTAATGGGGATCCTTATAAACAATAAACAATAAACCGGTCAAAACGGCCAAACCCAAACCTTGTTTTGTCTTCCTGTGGGATTACTGTGGGGTTAGTTAGGGAATGTAACTTGGACACTTGGACAGCTTTGCTTAGTTTGTCTCTCTTTGCCTCTTCCTTTTCCTCTAGTATTGAGACCTTTGCACCTAAAATCGCATGGCAGGACACATCCATGGCCATCCGTAGAGCCTTCAAAGTCTGGAAGGATGTCAGTCGGCTCACCTTTGAGGAAATCCCCTACGATGACATCCATAACGGCCGCCGCGATACGGCCGACATCATGATCTCCTTCCACGCGGGTCCTCACAAAGGCCATACATTTATATCATCGGACCTGGCACATGCCTCCACCCCCAAGCCTTTCAGGAAAGGTTATGTGCACTTCAACTCAGACTGGCCATGGAGCGTCACCAACCAGCATAAGCAAGGTAAGAGATGGTGCCACCTGGACACAAAGTGAGCTTTGCACCATGGAGACAACCGGAATTAGTTGAAGGGGCTTTTGTTCATTTGTTACAATGAACAGGACACTTCAACTGAAATGAAGTGAGATTTAACATGATATCAATGAGTGCTTAGTTGTTTTAAAGATGTTTTTAGTTCAGCTGTAATGCTACAGAACAGTGCATGGTGCGCAACTGCAACTTACATCTCATTCATTGCATTCCTTTTGTATGGATGCAAACAAATAAAAAACACATCATTACTTTGCAAACTAAGAATGAAAATCAGATCAACAATAAGATGACTACTCTGCAGTATTCTTCCTGGTTTATATTATATATTATATATATAGTGGAGCGATGGCATTGTGTTTTATATCATATTTCAGTCTAGTGGAGCGATGGCATTGTGTTTTATATCATATTTCAGTCTAGTGGAGCGATGGCATTGTGTTTTATATCATATTTCAGTCTGGTGGAGCGATGGCATTGTGTTTTATATCATATTTCAGTCTGGTGGAGCGATGGCATTGTGTTTTATATCATATTTCAGTCTAGTGGAGCGATGGCATTGTGTTTTGTATCATATTTCAGTCTAGTGGAGCGATGGCATTGTGTTTTATATCATATTTCAGTCTCTAGTGGAGCGATGGCATTGTGTTTTGTATCATATTTCAGTCTAGTGGAGCGATGGCATTGTGTTTTATATCATATTTCAGTCTAGTGGAGCGATGGCATTGTGTTTTATATCATATTTCAGTCTAGTGGAGCGATGGCATTGTGTTTTGTATCATATTTCAGTCTAGTGGAGCGATGGCATTGTGTTTTATATCATATTTCAGTCTCTAGTGGAGCGATGGCATTGTGTTTTATATCATATTTCAGTCTGGTGGAGCGATGGCATTGTGTTTTGTATCATATTTCAGTCTAGTGGAGCGATGGGATTGTGTTTTATATCATATTTCAGTCTAGTGGAGCGATGGCATTGTGTTTTATATCATATTTCAGTCTAGTGGAGCGATGGCATTGTGTTTTATATCATATTTCAGTCTAGTGGAGCGATGGCATTGTGTTTTGTATCATATTTCAGTCTAGTGGAGCGATGGCATTGTGTTTTGTATCATATTTCAGTCTAGTGGAGCGATGGCATTGTGTTTTGTATCATATTTCAGTCTAGTGGAGCGATGGCATTGTGTTTTATATCATATTTCAGTCTGGTGGAGCGATGGCATTGTGTTTTATATCATATTTCAGTCTAGTGGAGCGATGGCATTGTGTTTTATATCATATTTCAGTCTAGTGGAGCGATGGCATTGTGTTTTATATCATATTTCAGTCTAGTGGAGCGATGGCATTGTGTTTTGTATCATATTTCAGTCTGGTGGAGCGATGGCATTGTGTTTTGTATCATATTTCAGTCTGGTGGAGCGATGGCATTGTGTTCTATTTCATACCTACTGACCGCCAGAGGGCGGTGATTTCATCACCTGGATATACATCGCGCGCACGCGCAGAGGTCGAATATTAATACCAACACTGTCACTCGTGACCCCCTGTGGGCGTGAGCCACCGATATAGGTGCCCAGTTCACAGGGTTCATCCTCTTTCATCTTTTCGCCTTTGAGCGCAGGTCGATTTATTTTATTGAGCTCCTGCTACTAGCCTTTCGAGGCTGTATGGGGGGGGCTCTCGACGCCGGCCCTGCCTAATAAGCCTCGTAACCGTTCGGTTGGAGCTACCTTGCGTCCTCCAGAGGCTTCATGGCGGCGATAATTTTCCGCCGGGCTCCCTGGTCCAACTATTATGTTGGACTTTATTTTCTACAGGTAAGTTGCGTGTTACTTTACTTGCCCGGCGGGCGTGCCTACTACAGCCTTGCGTTATTTTCGCTTTGCTGTGTGGCGTTACATTGGGTTGGTGACAGTGTTTGTTCGCTGAAATCCAACTTGTATGTTTTGTTGAATTGTCGGTGGCGGCAGTGGCCGTCCATCCTCCCGATTAATGCATTAAGGGTTAGCGGTTGTGTGTTCACTAACTAAAAGCTAACTTTGTATTTAATGTTTCGTGGTGACTGTGTGCTGTTAGTGTGGCTCGCAGAGGTGTGCTTCGCCTCGACAGAGCGACCACGGCGGCGCTTATTTGACTATTAATCAATACTCACGTTGAATGGCCGCGGCACGATGCTAAAATGAACAGCAACACAGCAATGTTTTATGGCGTCGGTAACTATGGGCTCATAGAGGTGTGCTTCGCCTCGATAGAGCGACTGCCGCGACGCTAGTCATGTTGAATGACCACTCCTCTCCACGTGTTTTCTGCAGAAGAGTGTGTTTCGCTCTGTCGCAGACGTGCAATCAACCACATATATGTGGCGCTTGGTTGCAACGATGTCTACCAAGAGGAGGTTTGTGTGGTCGTGACGTTAATGAGCGCTCCTCCCCAGACGATTTCTGGTTAAGGAACAAACTTTTTCAAATGAATGTCAAGTTGTAAACGCAGCTCAGTGCTGACTTGCTAGTTTGTTTTGCTCGTTATATCAAGCAGGAATATGACAATGTTGTCACAGTGTGCTTAACGTCACAGCTTAACTTAAGTGTGTAGCCTACTGCTATCTGAGATAGGCATAGTGCTTGTATTGCATAGCTTGAGTGTGATCCGCTCAGCTGCTGTTTGGGTAATACTTGTTTGTGCTTGGCAGTACAATTACTAATATAATGGTTCAAGCGTCTATCGCTTTACCATTGCGTGGTTATCAAACTATCTACTTGGCAGGGGCAGTGGCATTTACAGGCATTACATTTTGAGCAGGCAAGAATTACATCTTGGCCAGGCAGAAAATGGATTTGGACAGGCGGACGCCTGTCCTCGCCTTATTGTAGATACGCCACTGGGCATGGGCTGAGTGCTCTTCCCTATGTCTGCATAGTATTGGTAACATGTACTGATAAGTTGAGGTGAAGAAAATGCAGCACTCATTGTATGTCCTTTTGCATGATTTTTATTTACCTCTGACGAGAGTGAACAAGCTTACGCGTTTCGGCCTGTATGGCCTTCCTCAGTGTTATACATGTACATAACATGTACTGATAATCAATATCAATAGGCATATAATGCTGTGCTTATGCCTATTTGGACTAGTCCTCATTAGCTGCCTTTGCAGCAACTGCCCTGATCCGTCTTGGGGGCAAGACAACAGGGTACATTGGCGGGTACATATGTAGTGTACTTGATACTGTAGCTTTTGCTGCATTATCACTGACACGGGGGGTGTGTTTCGCTCCATTGCTGTCATACTGTGGGCTTGAGTGGTCTTCGCTCTTCGCCATGTCTACTGTACATAGAAGTACTGTAGCTTGAGTGATCATGCTCTTTTGCGGCATTATCACTGACACTGGGGGTGTGTTTCGCTCCATTGCTGTCATACTGTGTGCTTGAGTGGCCTTCGCTCTTCGCCATGTCTACATAGTATTGTTTACATATTGTGTGTACTGATGGTCATTTTCACCAGCACCGAGGGCAAGTTCCGCCCCGCCACTATCATATTGTGTACTTTACATAGGCATGAGTGGTCTCCGCTCTTCGCCATGTCTGCATTGTATTAATGACATACTGTGCGTACAGATGATCAATAAGCGTAACGCTGTGGCTGACTGGTTCACTGGCATTGAGAGTGTGTTTCGCTCTGCTGCCATTCTCTGAAGGTTACGCAGTAACCATGGTTATAAGAGATATAAGCGAGGCATGCGCGAGTACGTGCTTTTATGCCCTCGTCGAGATGGCACGTGCTACGTCATGACGCAAAAGAGGCCCATTCTCTTATATACTTAATAGAATGTGAGTGTACTATAAGTACTTCTGTTGTCCGCACCCAAGTTGGGACGCGTCCCATAGCGAACTGCTGAGGGTTAGATCTTCGTATAACCACGACATTGTGTACCTGGTACTCACTACTGCTTTGACATGTGCAGTATACTGTGATTACTTGCTATCATAGCTTGAGTGTACGTCGCTCTGCTGCTGCCAGATATTACCAATATGCTTGGTATTAAAATGGTTGTATATGACAGTCCAAGTGTTTGGCCTTGCCACTATACTATGGCACTACTTGACACTGTAGCTTGAGTGATTTTCGCTCTTTCGCTACAACTACATAACCAGTAGTATTTAGAGTGTCTCGCTCTGCTGCCGTTCATGGATTAGTGCAACATGCTGGTCCTCTCTGGTCCCACAGAGGAGGTCCATTACTTGCGCCTGTAGTCGGGTTTCGACTTAGGGCGCCGGACACAGGCTATGGCTGTGGTTCATTCTTCCATCCATCTCCAACCGCTTATCCGTAGTCTGGTCGCGAGGGAAACAGCTCCATACCGAGAGCTGCAGACTTCCTCTCCAGAGCAGCATTAGTAACTTCATTCTGGGGGATCCCGAGACGATCCAAGGCCATTTTGAAGATATTGCTGTTATTGTGGCTGCATACTGCTGGCACGTATGCCAACTGTGTTGGCCGTGGTTGTGGCTGATTTGCCTCCCACAAGGATGCTAGCGTTGTGAGATGATGCTCTCTCAACTAGGGGAAATTTCAAGGTGGTACTCTTGGCCACCAAGTTGCTCAGGTTAAGAACGTCTTAAACCATTTAGGGCCGATGCGGTAAACACCTTCTGAATCCGGACCTAGGTCTCGGAATGATTTCAAATGTCGAGTTGATGAATTGAGAAGAGTATGCATATGGCTATATACTTTACATAGCAGCGGCAACCCAGACTTGTTCCTGTCTTAATGGGTTGATACATGGGTGCTGCTCTTTTCCTGCTGTTTCCAGAGCCGCTACTCGTGGTCTGTGATGAGTAGCACTGACCTTTAGATTGCCTTCTGGGGGTGTCCAACGAGACAGGGTCCCTAACCCTGGACTTAATGCCACCATTGCTTCTCTGGTGGTGTCACTAGATGAAGCCTTCGAGCTAGTATGGCTATTGCCCATGGCCGCACGCAGTGTAGAGTCACTGGTCTGCCAACTAGATCCATGCCACGGCAGCTGGACTGGGACGTGTTGGACGGTCCCTTAATGGTCACCTCATCCTGGCCCTCTGGCCTGCGCGCATTGATGCGCAGGCACGGCACCTATGGGTGATTCTTGTTCTAGGCGTTAGCTTACGTGGTAACTAACTACCCTGATGATGTTGGGGCCTAGTGTGGCCCAGAGGGGCGGCCACGGCGGGTTAGTGAGCCCGCCTGGCGACCCAGAGCCCCTGGAGGTCCCGGGTTCAATGCCAGATCCGGCCAGCAATGTGTCCATGTGTGTCCCGGTCTGAGCCCCTAATTGCTCCCCGAGCGCTGTAGAATGGCTGCTCATTGCTCCTAGTAGCAATAAGATGGGTAAATGCAGGGGACACATGTTGCGTATGTGCAACCGTACAGCTGAACTAGCTTGCACATCAATTATAGACTCAGCATTCTAACAGGCCCCACTTTCAGGGAAGTACAGTGGGACACTTAACACTCTGCCTGTCGTTCCAGGCCGGATGTTTGGGCCTGCCACCCAACAGACCAGTGAACAAGCAGTTTGGTTCAACTGAAGGTTTCTCCTTGATTCATGATGTGACTGATGACGGTGGTGGTTTTCGCCTGATCCTCGATCTCAGACCTACCAGTTGCCTCTGGTCATGTATGCTGGGCACAGTGGAGGTGCTCCAGGCGGTGCCAGATTGAGAATGGTCTGCAAGCATGGCCTTGCTTAAACTCTTAATGAGGGGCTGACGGACAGCTTCCACTGACCTGTCTCGTCTTGGACGAGTACAGTGCTGCCAGCCAGTTCCTCTGGTTGTTGGGCACACCGAAGCGACATGTTCTGTCTATAATTTCTGGGCCTCGAACCCCAGAATTCTGCCTACCACCGTGGATACGGTTGGGTTACTGTTTCAGTTATGTACAGGCATTTAAGCGTGCTTCGCTCTACTGCCTACCATCTCCAGCCAGTGTCTGTGATGTACTGGGCCAGTGTGCAGTGGACTTGGCCCTTGGGATGTTTAGACTTTGTTCGTAACATGATATGTCAACAGTCTATCTTCCGACCCACTAAGGGGTCGCTCGATCCAGTCAGTCTCTGCAGGAGGTCTTGCCTCATCTTGCTGGTTTCATAGCAATGCTCTTGTTGGGTATACAGTCCAGGCGGCGGACATGCTTCCCATTTAAGCCTCTTGGATCCGATGATGTTTCGTATCACTGGGCATATGTACGGCAGAGCAGGATCTTTGGCCTTGAGCGCCTGGCCAACTGTAGTTCTCCCTTCCGGCGCTGACCGTTAGGGCAGGACACTCTGGCCCACCCCTGGCCAGGCGACTTCTTGTAAGTCTTCTCTACACTGCCACTTTTGGTGTCGTGTATCCTTCACAGGATAGGCAGAGGCAGTCGCACAGTAGTATGGTGCCACCATACCAGTCAGGAAGTATGAGTTTCCATGTTTCCGCCTCAATTTGTTTTTCATATTGGGTGGGCTATACGCGACTTGAGGTTCGTTTTTGGTTACCACTGCAGCCGAATCATCTACTGCAGCTTCTCGATGAAGTGCTTTGGCCTCCCCACAGACAGAATCCCCTGTCACAGTTTAGGGAGAGGGTGCATTCTCACCCGGGTCACCTTCGGCTGAGTAAACTGACCACTGACAATCATGCCTATTGTCCGAACCCTACTTGATTCTTGTGCATCCTGCACCAGGGCGTTGCACGCCAACACAAGTAAACTGTGGTTTAGTTGAGACAAAGCACCACCATGTTGCTCTGTGTTTTCAATACCTGCCTGTGATATTGGCAGCCTTAACCTCTCCTCCAGGAGAGTAATTGTGATTGAGAACTGCCCAGTACGGGCCCTGAGAGCCTATTATGTTAGACCTACCACATGCACTTGGTGGTCAGAACGGCTCTTCATTGGCTATGATGGCTCTAATAAAGGTTGCGCTCTCTCTGGACAGCGCCTGTCACACTTTATTGTGGGTATGCCATCAGCCACGCTGACGGGGCGAGCAATCGCCCCCTACCATCTGGTACGAGGTACCACTCTACCAGGTTTGGATGGACTTTGTCCCCAGCCCTTGGATCGGGCCGTTCTCAAATCTGCTAGTACCATTTGCCCTCACTGCGACCCTACGGAAGTGAGTAGGTTGTCTTCAGGCCCTGCCCGGTGCCTGAGACTGGGATGCCGATGGGTCTGGGTTTACCATTCGCCAATCCCTCTTATGTCTTCAAGGACTTTCTGCCTTTCACGTTGGCTAGCCTATCATTTTTAGTTTGCTCCACAGGAGCATTCTAGTACCTGCCTATTGTGCCCTGTCCGGGCTCTGTGGCACGGCATAGCTGTGATGGCTGTTTGGTTGTTTTTGTCTGTGATAAAGGGCACAGGAAGGGCTGTGCCTTGATTCAACAGAGACTAACGCAACACTTAGAGGTACTTTGATTGTTGCGTTGAGGTAGATTTCTTCAGTAGGCCTCAAGGCCTCCCCAGAGGCATTTTGACATGCCAGACCAGGGGGTGGACATCTGTGCTGCAGTGCAGCCAAATGGTTTCCATCTGTTTTGGGCTTTTGCCAAAAGTCAGCCAACCTGACTCTCCCTCACCCTGTGGTGACGGCTGTTTGGCTGTCCATTAGATCTGCAAACCGACCTCGGTAAGCGCAGATTCCTCGTGACCATGTTGGTATGAGTCATCCAGGTGATGAAATCACCGCCCTCTGGCGGTCAGTAGGTATGAAATAGAACGCAAGTTATGTATATAACTATGGTTCTATGAATACCGGATGACCGCCAGAGTTCATTGTCACTCGGAATCCCGACGAAAAGATTTCATGAGGATGAACCCTGTGAACTGGGCACCTATATCGGTGGCTCACGCCCACAGGGGGTCACGAGTGACAGTGTTGGTATTAATATTCGACCTCTGCGCGTGCGCGCGATGTATATCCAGGTGATGAAATCACCGCCCTCTGGCGGTCATCCGGTATTCATAGAACCATAGTTATATACATAACTTGCGTTTTATATCATATTTCAGTCTAGTGGAGCGATGGCATTGTGTTTTTTATCATATTTCAGTCTCTAGTGGAGCGATGGCATTGTGTTTTATATCATATTTCAGTCTCTAGTGGAGCGATGGCATTGTGTTTTATATCATATTTCAGTCTGGTGGAGCGATGGCATTGTGTTTTATATCATATTTCAGTCTCTAGTGGAGCGATGGCATTGTGTTTTATATCATATTTCAGTCTGGTGGAGCGATGGCATTGTGTTTTATATCATATTTCAGTCTAGTGGAGCGATGGCATTGTGTTTTGTATCATATTTCAGTCTAGTGGAGCGATGGCATTGTGTTTTATATCATATTTCAGTCTAGTGGAGCGATGGCATTGTGTTTTATATCATATTTCAGTCTCTAGTGGAGCGATGTCATTGTGTTTTATATCATATTTCAGTCTAGTGGAGCGATGGCATTGTGTTTTATATCATATTTCAGTCTGGTGGAGCGATGGCATTGTGTTTTATATCATATTTCAGTCTAGTGGAGCGATGGCATTGTGTTTTATATCATATTTCAGTCTAGTGGAGCGATGGCATTGTGTTTTATATCATATTTCAGTCTAGTGGAGCGATGGCATTGTGTTTTATATCATATTTCAGTCTAGTGGAGCGATGGCATTGTGTTTTATATCATATTTCAGTCTAGTGGAGCGATGGCATTGTGTTTTATATCATATTTCAGTCTAGTGGAGCGATGGCATTGTGTTTTATATCATATTTCAGTCTCTAGTGGAGCGATGGCATTGTGTTTTGTATCATATTTCAGTCTAGTGGAGCGATGGCATTGTGTTTTATATCATATTTCAGTCTAGTGGAGCGATGGCATTGTGTTTTATATCATATTTCAGTCTAGTGGAGCGATGGCATTGTGTTTTGTATCATATTTCAGTCTAGTGGAGCGATGGCATTGTGTTTTATATCATATTTCAGTCTAGTGGAGCGATGGCATTGTGTTTTATATCATATTTCAGTCTCTAGTGGAGCGATGGCATTGTGTTTTATATCATATTTCAGTCTCTAGTGGAGCGATGGCATTGTGTTTTGTATCATATTTCAGTCTAGTGGAGCGATGGCATTGTGTTTTATATCATATTTCAGTCTAGTGGAGCGATGGCATTGTGTTTTATATCATATTTCAGTCTAGTGGAGCGATGGCATTGTGTTTTATATCATATTTCAGTCTAGTGGAGCGATGGCATTGTGTTTTGTATCATATTTCAGTCTAGTGGAGCGATGGCATTGTGTTTTGTATCATATTTCAGTCTAGTGGAGCGATGGCATTGTGTTTTGTATCATATTTCAGTCTAGTGGAGCGATGGCATTGTGTTTTATATCATATTTCAGTCTGGTGGAGCGATGGCATTGTGTTTTATATCATATTTCAGTCTAGTGGAGCGATGGCATTGTGTTTTATATCATATTTCAGTCTAGTGGAGCGATGGCATTGTGTTTTATATCATATTTCAGTCTAGTGGAGCGATGGCATTGTGTTTTGTATCATATTTCAGTCTGGTGGAGCGATGGCATTGTGTTTTGTATCATATTTCAGTCTGGTGGAGCGATGGCATTGTGTTCTATTTCATACCTACTGACCGCCAGAGGGCGGTGATTTCATCACCTGGATATACATCGCGCGCACGCGCAGAGGTCGAATATTAATACCAACACTGTCACTCGTGACCCCCTGTGGGCGTGAGCCACCGATATAGGTGCCCAGTTCACAGGGTTCATCCTCTTTCATCTTTTCGCCTTTGAGCGCAGGTCGATTTATTTTATTGAGCTCCTGCTACTAGCCTTTCGAGGCTGTATGGGGGGGGCTCTCGACGCCGGCCCTGCCTAATAAGCCTCGTAACCGTTCGGTTGGAGCTACCTTGCGTCCTCCAGAGGCTTCATGGCGGCGATAATTTTCCGCCGGGCTCCCTGGTCCAACTATTATGTTGGACTTTATTTTCTACAGGTAAGTTGCGTGTTACTTTACTTGCCCGGCGGGCGTGCCTGCTACAGCCTTGCGTTATTTTCGCTTTGCTGTGTGGCGTTACATTGGGTTGGTGACAGTGTTTGTTCGCTGAAATCCAACTTGTATGTTTTGTTGAATTGTCGGTGGCGGCAGTGGCCGTCCATCCTCCCGATTAATGCATTAAGGGTTAGCGGTTGTGTGTTCACTAACTAAAAGCTAACTTTGTATTTAATGTTTCGTGGTGACTGTGTGCTGTTAGTGTGGCTCGCAGAGGTGTGCTTCGCCTCGACAGAGCGACCACGGCGGCGCTTATTTGACTATTAATCAATACTCACGTTGAATGGCCGCGGCACGATGCTAAAATGAACAGCAACACAGCAATGTTTTATGGCGTCGGTAACTATGGGCTCATAGAGGTGTGCTTCGCCTCGATAGAGCGACTGCCGCGACGCTAGTCATGTTGAATGACCACTCCTCTCCACGTGTTTTCTGCAGAAGAGTGTGTTTCGCTCTGTCGCAGACGTGCAATCAACCACATATATGTGGCGCTTGGTTGCAACGATGTCTACCAAGAGGAGGTTTGTGTGGTCGTGACGTTAATGAGCGCTCCTCCCCAGACGATTTCTGGTTAAGGAACAAACTTTTTCAAATGAATGTCAAGTTGTAAACGCAGCTCAGTGCTGACTTGCTAGTTTGTTTTGCTCGTTATATCAAGCAGGAATATGACAATGTTGTCACAGTGTGCTTAACGTCACAGCTTAACTTAAGTGTGTAGCCTACTGCTATCTGAGATAGGCATAGTGCTTGTATTTCATAGCTTGAGTGTGATCCGCTCAGCTGCTGTTTGGGTAATACTTGTTTGTGCTTGGCAGTACAATTACTAATATAATGGTTCAAGCGTCTATCGCTTTACCATTGCGTGGTTATCAAACTATCTACTTGGCAGGGGCAGTGGCATTTACAGGCATTACATTTTGAGCAGGCAAGAATTACATCTTGGCCAGGCAGAAAATGGATTTGGACAGGCGGACGCCTGTCCTCGCCTTATTGTAGATACGCCACTGGGCATGGGCTGAGTGCTCTTCCCTATGTCTGCATAGTATTGGTAACATGTACTGATAAGTTGAGGTGAAGAAAATGCAGCACTCATTGTATGTCCTTTTGCATGATTTTTATTTACCTCTGACGAGAGTGAACAAGCTTACGCGTTTCGGCCTGTATGGCCTTCCTCAGTGTTATACATGTACATAACATGTACTGATAATCAATATCAATAGGCATATAATGCTGTGCTTATGCCTATTTGGACTAGTCCTCATTAGCTGCCTTTGCAGCAACTGCCCTGATCCGTCTTGGGGGCAAGACAACAGGGTACATTGGCGGGTACATATGTAGTGTACTTGATACTGTAGCTTTTGCTGCATTATCACTGACACGGGGGGTGTGTTTCGCTCCATTGCTGTCATACTGTGGGCTTGAGTGGTCTTCGCTCTTCGCCATGTCTACTGTACATAGAAGTACTGTAGCTTGAGTGATCATGCTCTTTTGCGGCATTATCACTGACACTGGGGGTGTGTTTCGCTCCATTGCTGTCATACTGTGTGCTTGAGTGGCCTTCGCTCTTCGCCATGTCTACATAGTATTGTTTACATATTGTGTGTACTGATGGTCATTTTCACCAGCACCGAGGGCAAGTTCCGCCCCGCCACTATCATATTGTGTACTTTACATAGGCATGAGTGGTCTCCGCTCTTCGCCATGTCTGCATTGTATTAATGACATACTGTGCGTACAGATGATCAATAAGCGTAACGCTGTGGCTGACTGGTTCACTGGCATTGAGAGTGTGTTTCGCTCTGCTGCCATTCTCTGAAGGTTACGCAGTAACCATGGTTATAAGAGATATAAGCGAGGCATGCGCGAGTACGTGCTTTTATGCCCTCGTCGAGATGGCACGTGCTACGTCATGACGCAAAAGAGGCCCATTCTCTTATATACTTAATAGAATGTGAGTGTACTATAAGTACTTCTGTTGTCCGCACCCAAGTTGGGACGCGTCCCATAGCGAACTGCTGAGGGTTAGATCTTCGTATAACCACGACATTGTGTACCTGGTACTCACTACTGCTTTGACATGTGCAGTATACTGTGATTACTTGCTATCATAGCTTGAGTGTACGTCGCTCTGCTGCTGCCAGATATTACCAATATGCTTGGTATTAAAATGGTTGTATATGACAGTCCAAGTGTTTGGCCTTGCCACTATACTATGGCACTACTTGACACTGTAGCTTGAGTGATTTTCGCTCTTTCGCTACAACTACATAACCAGTAGTATTTAGAGTGTCTCGCTCTGCTGCCGTTCATGGATTAGTGCAACATGCTGGTCCTCTCTGGTCCCACAGAGGAGGTCCATTACTTGCGCCTGTAGTCGGGTTTCGACTTAGGGCGCCGGACACAGGCTATGGCTGTGGTTCATTCTTCCATCCATCTCCAACCGCTTATCCGTAGTCTGGTCGCGAGGGAAACAGCTCCATACCGAGAGCTGCAGACTTCCTCTCCAGAGCAGCATTAGTAACTTCATTCTGGGGGATCCCGAGACGATCCAAGGCCATTTTGAAGATATTGCTGTTATTGTGGCTGCATACTGCTGGCACGTATGCCAACTGTGTTGGCCGTGGTTGTGGCTGATTTGCCTCCCACAAGGATGCTAGCGTTGTGAGATGATGCTCTCTCAACTAGGGGAAATTTCAAGGTGGTACTCTTGGCCACCAAGTTGCTCAGGTTAAGAACGTCTTAAACCATTTAGGGCCGATGCGGTAAACACCTTCTGAATCCGGACCTAGGTCTCGGAATGATTTCAAATGTCGAGTTGATGAATTGAGAAGAGTATGCATATGGCTATATACTTTACATAGCAGCGGCAACCCAGACTTGTTCCTGTCTTAATGGGTTGATACATGGGTGCTGCTCTTTTCCTGCTGTTTCCAGAGCCGCTACTCGTGGTCTGTGATGAGTAGCACTGACCTTTAGATTGCCTTCTGGGGGTGTCCAACGAGACAGGGTCCCTAACCCTGGACTTAATGCCACCATTGCTTCTCTGGTGGTGTCACTAGATGAAGCCTTCGAGCTAGTATGGCTATTGCCCATGGCCGCACGCAGTGTAGAGTCACTGGTCTGCCAACTAGATCCATGCCACGGCAGCTGGACTGGGACGTGTTGGACGGTCCCTTAATGGTCACCTCATCCTGGCCCTCTGGCCTGCGCGCATTGATGCGCAGGCACGGCACCTATGGGTGATTCTTGTTCTAGGCGTTAGCTTACGTGGTAACTAACTACCCTGATGATGTTGGGGCCTAGTGTGGCCCAGAGGGGCGGCCACGGCGGGTTAGTGAGCCCGCCTGGCGACCCAGAGCCCCTGGAGGTCCCGGGTTCAATGCCAGATCCGGCCAGCAATGTGTCCATGTGTGTCCCGGTCTGAGCCCCTAATTGCTCCCCGAGCGCTGTAGAATGGCTGCTCATTGCTCCTAGTAGCAATAAGATGGGTAAATGCAGGGGACACATGTTGCGTATGTGCAACCGTACAGCTGAACTAGCTTGCACATCAATTATAGACTCAGCATTCTAACAGGCCCCACTTTCAGGGAAGTACAGTGGGACACTTAACACTCTGCCTGTCGTTCCAGGCCGGATGTTTGGGCCTGCCACCCAACAGACCAGTGAACAAGCAGTTTGGTTCAACTGAAGGTTTCTCCTTGATTCATGATGTGACTGATGACGGTGGTGGTTTTCGCCTGATCCTCGATCTCAGACCTACCAGTTGCCTCTGGTCATGTATGCTGGGCACAGTGGAGGTGCTCCAGGCGGTGCCAGATTGAGAATGGTCTGCAAGCATGGCCTTGCTTAAACTCTTAATGAGGGGCTGACGGACAGCTTCCACTGACCTGTCTCGTCTTGGACGAGTACAGTGCTGCCAGCCAGTTCCTCTGGTTGTTGGGCACACCGAAGCGACATGTTCTGTCTATAATTTCTGGGCCTCGAACCCCAGAATTCTGCCTACCACCGTGGATACGGTTGGGTTACTGTTTCAGTTATGTACAGGCATTTAAGCGTGCTTCGCTCTACTGCCTACCATCTCCAGCCAGTGTCTGTGATGTACTGGGCCAGTGTGCAGTGGACTTGGCCCTTGGGATGTTTAGACTTTGTTCGTAACATGATATGTCAACAGTCTATCTTCCGACCCACTAAGGGGTCGCTCGATCCAGTCAGTCTCTGCAGGAGGTCTTGCCTCATCTTGCTGGTTTCATAGCAATGCTCTTGTTGGGTATACAGTCCAGGCGGCGGACATGCTTCCCATTTAAGCCTCTTGGATCCGATGATGTTTCGTATCACTGGGCATATGTACGGCAGAGCAGGATCTTTGGCCTTGAGCGCCTGGCCAACTGTAGTTCTCCCTTCCGGCGCTGACCGTTAGGGCAGGACACTCTGGCCCACCCCTGGCCAGGCGACTTCTTGTAAGTCTTCTCTACACTGCCACTTTTGGTGTCGTGTATCCTTCACAGGATAGGCAGAGGCAGTCGCACAGTAGTATGGTGCCACCATACCAGTCAGGAAGTATGAGTTTCCATGTTTCCGCCTCAATTTGTTTTTCATATTGGGTGGGCTATACGCGACTTGAGGTTCGTTTTTGGTTACCACTGCAGCCGAATCATCTACTGCAGCTTCTCGATGAAGTGCTTTGGCCTCCCCACAGACAGAATCCCCTGTCACAGTTTAGGGAGAGGGTGCATTCTCACCCGGGTCACCTTCGGCTGAGTAAACTGACCACTGACAATCATGCCTATTGTCCGAACCCTACTTGATTCTTGTGCATCCTGCACCAGGGCGTTGCACGCCAACACAAGTAAACTGTGGTTTAGTTGAGACAAAGCACCACCATGTTGCTCTGTGTTTTCAATACCTGCCTGTGATATTGGCAGCCTTAACCTCTCCTCCAGGAGAGTAATTGTGATTGAGAACTGCCCAGTACGGGCCCTGAGAGCCTATTATGTTAGACCTACCACATGCACTTGGTGGTCAGAACGGCTCTTCATTGGCTATGATGGCTCTAATAAAGGTTGCGCTCTCTCTGGACAGCGCCTGTCACACTTTATTGTGGGTATGCCATCAGCCACGCTGACGGGGCGAGCAATCGCCCCCTACCATCTGGTACGAGGTACCACTCTACCAGGTTTGGATGGACTTTGTCCCCAGCCCTTGGATCGGGCCGTTCTCAAATCTGCTAGTACCATTTGCCCTCACTGCGACCCTACGGAAGTGAGTAGGTTGTCTTCAGGCCCTGCCCGGTGCCTGAGACTGGGATGCCGATGGGTCTGGGTTTACCATTCGCCAATCCCTCTTATGTCTTCAAGGACTTTCTGCCTTTCACGTTGGCTAGCCTATCATTTTTAGTTTGCTCCACAGGAGCATTCTAGTACCTGCCTATTGTGCCCTGTCCGGGCTCTGTGGCACGGCATAGCTGTGATGGCTGTTTGGTTGTTTTTGTCTGTGATAAAGGGCACAGGAAGGGCTGTGCCTTGATTCAACAGAGACTAACGCAACACTTAGAGGTACTTTGATTGTTGCGTTGAGGTAGATTTCTTCAGTAGGCCTCAAGGCCTCCCCAGAGGCATTTTGACATGCCAGACCAGGGGGTGGACATCTGTGCTGCAGTGCAGCCAAATGGTTTCCATCTGTTTTGGGCTTTTGCCAAAAGTCAGCCAACCTGACTCTCCCTCACCCTGTGGTGACGGCTGTTTGGCTGTCCATTAGATCTGCAAACCGACCTCGGTAAGCGCAGATTCCTCGTGACCATGTTGGTATGAGTCATCCAGGTGATGAAATCACCGCCCTCTGGCGGTCAGTAGGTATGAAATAGAACGCAAGTTATGTATATAACTATGGTTCTATGAATACCGGATGACCGCCAGAGTTCATTGTCACTCGGAATCCCGACGAAAAGATTTCATGAGGATGAACCCTGTGAACTGGGCACCTATATCGGTGGCTCACGCCCACAGGGGGTCACGAGTGACAGTGTTGGTATTAATATTCGACCTCTGCGCGTGCGCGCGATGTATATCCAGGTGATGAAATCACCGCCCTCTGGCGGTCATCCGGTATTCATAGAACCATAGTTATATACATAACTTGCGTTTTATATCATATTTCAGTCTAGTGGAGCGATGGCATTGTGTTTTTTATCATATTTCAGTCTCTAGTGGAGCGATGGCATTGTGTTTTATATCATATTTCAGTCTCTAGTGGAGCGATGGCATTGTGTTTTATATCATATTTCAGTCTGGTGGAGCGATGGCATTGTGTTTTATATCATATTTCAGTCTCTAGTGGAGCGATGGCATTGTGTTTTATATCATATTTCAGTCTGGTGGAGCGATGGCATTGTGTTTTATATCATATTTCAGTCTAGTGGAGCGATGGCATTGTGTTTTGTATCATATTTCAGTCTAGTGGAGCGATGGCATTGTGTTTTATATCATATTTCAGTCTAGTGGAGCGATGGCATTGTGTTTTATATCATATTTCAGTCTCTAGTGGAGCGATGTCATTGTGTTTTATATCATATTTCAGTCTAGTGGAGCGATGGCATTGTGTTTTATATCATATTTCAGTCTGGTGGAGCGATGGCATTGTGTTTTATATCATATTTCAGTCTAGTGGAGCGATGGCATTGTGTTTTATATCATATTTCAGTCTAGTGGAGCGATGGCATTGTGTTTTATATCATATTTCAGTCTAGTGGAGCGATGGCATTGTGTTTTATATCATATTTCAGTCTAGTGGAGCGATGGCATTGTGTTTTATATCATATTTCAGTCTAGTGGAGCGATGGCATTGTGTTTTATATCATATTTCAGTCTAGTGGAGCGATGGCATTGTGTTTTATATCATATTTCAGTCTCTAGTGGAGCGATGGCATTGTGTTTTGTATCATATTTCAGTCTAGTGGAGCGATGGCATTGTGTTTTATATCATATTTCAGTCTAGTGGAGCGATGGCATTGTGTTTTATATCATATTTCAGTCTAGTGGAGCGATGGCATTGTGTTTTGTATCATATTTCAGTCTAGTGGAGCGATGGCATTGTGTTTTATATCATATTTCAGTCTAGTGGAGCGATGGCATTGTGTTTTATATCATATTTCAGTCTCTAGTGGAGCGATGGCATTGTGTTTTATATCATATTTCAGTCTCTAGTGGAGCGATGGCATTGTGTTTTGTATCATATTTCAGTCTAGTGGAGCGATGGCATTGTGTTTTATATCATATTTCAGTCTAGTGGACCGATGGCATTGTGTTTTATATCATATTTCAGTCTAGTGGAGCGATGGCATTGTGTTTTATATCATATTTCAGTCTAGTGGAGCGATGGCATTGTGTTTTGTATCATATTTCAGTCTAGTGGAGCGATGGCATTGTGTTTTATATCATATTTCAGTCTCTAGTGGAGCGATGGCATTGTGTTTTATATCATATTTCAGTCTGGTGGAGCGATGGCATTGTGTTTTGTATCATATTTCAGTCTAGTGGAGCGATGGGATTGTGTTTTATATCATATTTCAGTCTAGTGGAGCGATGGCATTGTGTTTTATATCATATTTCAGTCTAGTGGAGCGATGGCATTGTGTTTTATATCATATTTCAGTCTAGTGGAGCGATGGCATTGTGTTTTGTATCATATTTCAGTCTAGTGGAGCGATGGCATTGTGTTTTGTATCATATTTCAGTCTAGTGGAGCGATGGCATTGTGTTTTGTATCATATTTCAGTCTAGTGGAGCGATGGCATTGTGTTTTATATCATATTTCAGTCTGGTGGAGCGATGGCATTGTGTTTTATATCATATTTCAGTCTAGTGGAGCGATGGCATTGTGTTTTATATCATATTTCAGTCTAGTGGAGCGATGGCATTGTGTTTTATATCATATTTCAGTCTAGTGGAGCGATGGCATTGTGTTTTGTATCATATTTCAGTCTGGTGGAGCGATGGCACTGTGTTTTGTATCATATTTCAGTCTGGTGGAGCGATGGCATTGTGTTCTATTTCATACCTACTGACCGCCAGAGGGCGGTGATTTCATCACCTGGATATACATCGCGCGCACGCGCAGAGGTCGAATATTAATACCAACACTGTCACTCGTGACCCCCTGTGGGCGTGAGCCACCGATATAGGTGCCCAGTTCACAGGGTTCATCCTCTTTCATCTTTTCGCCTTTGAGCGCAGGTCGATTTATTTTATTGAGCTCCTGCTACTAGCCTTTCGAGGCTGTATGGGGGGGGCTCTCGACGCCGGCCCTGCCTAATAAGCCTCGTAACCGTTCGGTTGGAGCTACCTTGCGTCCTCCAGAGGCTTCATGGCGGCGATAATTTTCCGCCGGGCTCCCTGGTCCAACTATTATGTTGGACTTTATTTTCTACAGGTAAGTTGCGTGTTACTTTACTTGCCCGGCGGGCGTGCCTGCTACAGCCTTGCGTTATTTTCGCTTTGCTGTGTGGCGTTACATTGGGTTGGTGACAGTGTTTGTTCGCTGAAATCCAACTTGTATGTTTTGTTGAATTGTCGGTGGCGGCAGTGGCCGTCCATCCTCCCGATTAATGCATTAAGGGTTAGCGGTTGTGTGTTCACTAACTAAAAGCTAACTTTGTATTTAATGTTTCGTGGTGACTGTGTGCTGTTAGTGTGGCTCGCAGAGGTGTGCTTCGCCTCGACAGAGCGACCACGGCGGCGCTTATTTGACTATTAATCAATACTCACGTTGAATGGCCGCGGCACGATGCTAAAATGAACAGCAACACAGCAATGTTTTATGGCGTCGGTAACTATGGGCTCATAGAGGTGTGCTTCGCCTCGATAGAGCGACTGCCGCGACGCTAGTCATGTTGAATGACCACTCCTCTCCACGTGTTTTCTGCAGAAGAGTGTGTTTCGCTCTGTCGCAGACGTGCAATCAACCACATATATGTGGCGCTTGGTTGCAACGATGTCTACCAAGAGGAGGTTTGTGTGGTCGTGACGTTAATGAGCGCTCCTCCCCAGACGATTTCTGGTTAAGGAACAAACTTTTTCAAATGAATGTCAAGTTGTAAACGCAGCTCAGTGCTGACTTGCTAGTTTGTTTTGCTCGTTATATCAAGCAGGAATATGACAATGTTGTCACAGTGTGCTTAACGTCACAGCTTAACTTAAGTGTGTAGCCTACTGCTATCTGAGATAGGCATAGTGCTTGTATTTCATAGCTTGAGTGTGATCCGCTCAGCTGCTGTTTGGGTAATACTTGTTTGTGCTTGGCAGTACAATTACTAATATAATGGTTCAAGCGTCTATCGCTTTACCATTGCGTGGTTATCAAACTATCTACTTGGCAGGGGCAGTGGCATTTACAGGCATTACATTTTGAGCAGGCAAGAATTACATCTTGGCCAGGCAGAAAATGGATTTGGACAGGCGGACGCCTGTCCTCGCCTTATTGTAGATACGCCACTGGGCATGGGCTGAGTGCTCTTCCCTATGTCTGCATAGTATTGGTAACATGTACTGATAAGTTGAGGTGAAGAAAATGCAGCACTCATTGTATGTCCTTTTGCATGATTTTTATTTACCTCTGACGAGAGTGAACAAGCTTACGCGTTTCGGCCTGTATGGCCTTCCTCAGTGTTATACATGTACATAACATGTACTGATAATCAATATCAATAGGCATATAATGCTGTGCTTATGCCTATTTGGACTAGTCCTCATTAGCTGCCTTTGCAGCAACTGCCCTGATCCGTCTTGGGGGCAAGACAACAGGGTACATTGGCGGGTACATATGTAGTGTACTTGATACTGTAGCTTTTGCTGCATTATCACTGACACGGGGGGTGTGTTTCGCTCCATTGCTGTCATACTGTGGGCTTGAGTGGTCTTCGCTCTTCGCCATGTCTACTGTACATAGAAGTACTGTAGCTTGAGTGATCATGCTCTTTTGCGGCATTATCACTGACACTGGGGGTGTGTTTCGCTCCATTGCTGTCATACTGTGTGCTTGAGTGGCCTTCGCTCTTCGCCATGTCTACATAGTATTGTTTACATATTGTGTGTACTGATGGTCATTTTCACCAGCACCGAGGGCAAGTTCCGCCCCGCCACTATCATATTGTGTACTTTACATAGGCATGAGTGGTCTCCGCTCTTCGCCATGTCTGCATTGTATTAATGACATACTGTGCGTACAGATGATCAATAAGCGTAACGCTGTGGCTGACTGGTTCACTGGCATTGAGAGTGTGTTTCGCTCTGCTGCCATTCTCTGAAGGTTACGCAGTAACCATGGTTATAAGAGATATAAGCGAGGCATGCGCGAGTACGTGCTTTTATGCCCTCGTCGAGATGGCACGTGCTACGTCATGACGCAAAAGAGGCCCATTCTCTTATATACTTAATAGAATGTGAGTGTACTATAAGTACTTCTGTTGTCCGCACCCAAGTTGGGACGCGTCCCATAGCGAACTGCTGAGGGTTAGATCTTCGTATAACCACGACATTGTGTACCTGGTACTCACTACTGCTTTGACATGTGCAGTATACTGTGATTACTTGCTATCATAGCTTGAGTGTACGTCGCTCTGCTGCTGCCAGATATTACCAATATGCTTGGTATTAAAATGGTTGTATATGACAGTCCAAGTGTTTGGCCTTGCCACTATACTATGGCACTACTTGACACTGTAGCTTGAGTGATTTTCGCTCTTTCGCTACAACTACATAACCAGTAGTATTTAGAGTGTCTCGCTCTGCTGCCGTTCATGGATTAGTGCAACATGCTGGTCCTCTCTGGTCCCACAGAGGAGGTCCATTACTTGCGCCTGTAGTCGGGTTTCGACTTAGGGCGCCGGACACAGGCTATGGCTGTGGTTCATTCTTCCATCCATCTCCAACCGCTTATCCGTAGTCTGGTCGCGAGGGAAACAGCTCCATACCGAGAGCTGCAGACTTCCTCTCCAGAGCAGCATTAGTAACTTCATTCTGGGGGATCCCGAGACGATCCAAGGCCATTTTGAAGATATTGCTGTTATTGTGGCTGCATACTGCTGGCACGTATGCCAACTGTGTTGGCCGTGGTTGTGGCTGATTTGCCTCCCACAAGGATGCTAGCGTTGTGAGATGATGCTCTCTCAACTAGGGGAAATTTCAAGGTGGTACTCTTGGCCACCAAGTTGCTCAGGTTAAGAACGTCTTAAACCATTTAGGGCCGATGCGGTAAACACCTTCTGAATCCGGACCTAGGTCTCGGAATGATTTCAAATGTCGAGTTGATGAATTGAGAAGAGTATGCATATGGCTATATACTTTACATAGCAGCGGCAACCCAGACTTGTTCCTGTCTTAATGGGTTGATACATGGGTGCTGCTCTTTTCCTGCTGTTTCCAGAGCCGCTACTCGTGGTCTGTGATGAGTAGCACTGACCTTTAGATTGCCTTCTGGGGGTGTCCAACGAGACAGGGTCCCTAACCCTGGACTTAATGCCACCATTGCTTCTCTGGTGGTGTCACTAGATGAAGCCTTCGAGCTAGTATGGCTATTGCCCATGGCCGCACGCAGTGTAGAGTCACTGGTCTGCCAACTAGATCCATGCCACGGCAGCTGGACTGGGACGTGTTGGACGGTCCCTTAATGGTCACCTCATCCTGGCCCTCTGGCCTGCGCGCATTGATGCGCAGGCACGGCACCTATGGGTGATTCTTGTTCTAGGCGTTAGCTTACGTGGTAACTAACTACCCTGATGATGTTGGGGCCTAGTGTGGCCCAGAGGGGCGGCCACGGCGGGTTAGTGAGCCCGCCTGGCGACCCAGAGCCCCTGGAGGTCCCGGGTTCAATGCCAGATCCGGCCAGCAATGTGTCCATGTGTGTCCCGGTCTGAGCCCCTAATTGCTCCCCGAGCGCTGTAGAATGGCTGCTCATTGCTCCTAGTAGCAATAAGATGGGTAAATGCAGGGGACACATGTTGCGTATGTGCAACCGTACAGCTGAACTAGCTTGCACATCAATTATAGACTCAGCATTCTAACAGGCCCCACTTTCAGGGAAGTACAGTGGGACACTTAACACTCTGCCTGTCGTTCCAGGCCGGATGTTTGGGCCTGCCACCCAACAGACCAGTGAACAAGCAGTTTGGTTCAACTGAAGGTTTCTCCTTGATTCATGATGTGACTGATGACGGTGGTGGTTTTCGCCTGATCCTCGATCTCAGACCTACCAGTTGCCTCTGGTCATGTATGCTGGGCACAGTGGAGGTGCTCCAGGCGGTGCCAGATTGAGAATGGTCTGCAAGCATGGCCTTGCTTAAACTCTTAATGAGGGGCTGACGGACAGCTTCCACTGACCTGTCTCGTCTTGGACGAGTACAGTGCTGCCAGCCAGTTCCTCTGGTTGTTGGGCACACCGAAGCGACATGTTCTGTCTATAATTTCTGGGCCTCGAACCCCAGAATTCTGCCTACCACCGTGGATACGGTTGGGTTACTGTTTCAGTTATGTACAGGCATTTAAGCGTGCTTCGCTCTACTGCCTACCATCTCCAGCCAGTGTCTGTGATGTACTGGGCCAGTGTGCAGTGGACTTGGCCCTTGGGATGTTTAGACTTTGTTCGTAACATGATATGTCAACAGTCTATCTTCCGACCCACTAAGGGGTCGCTCGATCCAGTCAGTCTCTGCAGGAGGTCTTGCCTCATCTTGCTGGTTTCATAGCAATGCTCTTGTTGGGTATACAGTCCAGGCGGCGGACATGCTTCCCATTTAAGCCTCTTGGATCCGATGATGTTTCGTATCACTGGGCATATGTACGGCAGAGCAGGATCTTTGGCCTTGAGCGCCTGGCCAACTGTAGTTCTCCCTTCCGGCGCTGACCGTTAGGGCAGGACACTCTGGCCCACCCCTGGCCAGGCGACTTCTTGTAAGTCTTCTCTACACTGCCACTTTTGGTGTCGTGTATCCTTCACAGGATAGGCAGAGGCAGTCGCACAGTAGTATGGTGCCACCATACCAGTCAGGAAGTATGAGTTTCCATGTTTCCGCCTCAATTTGTTTTTCATATTGGGTGGGCTATACGCGACTTGAGGTTCGTTTTTGGTTACCACTGCAGCCGAATCATCTACTGCAGCTTCTCGATGAAGTGCTTTGGCCTCCCCACAGACAGAATCCCCTGTCACAGTTTAGGGAGAGGGTGCATTCTCACCCGGGTCACCTTCGGCTGAGTAAACTGACCACTGACAATCATGCCTATTGTCCGAACCCTACTTGATTCTTGTGCATCCTGCACCAGGGCGTTGCACGCCAACACAAGTAAACTGTGGTTTAGTTGAGACAAAGCACCACCATGTTGCTCTGTGTTTTCAATACCTGCCTGTGATATTGGCAGCCTTAACCTCTCCTCCAGGAGAGTAATTGTGATTGAGAACTGCCCAGTACGGGCCCTGAGAGCCTATTATGTTAGACCTACCACATGCACTTGGTGGTCAGAACGGCTCTTCATTGGCTATGATGGCTCTAATAAAGGTTGCGCTCTCTCTGGACAGCGCCTGTCACACTTTATTGTGGGTATGCCATCAGCCACGCTGACGGGGCGAGCAATCGCCCCCTACCATCTGGTACGAGGTACCACTCTACCAGGTTTGGATGGACTTTGTCCCCAGCCCTTGGATCGGGCCGTTCTCAAATCTGCTAGTACCATTTGCCCTCACTGCGACCCTACGGAAGTGAGTAGGTTGTCTTCAGGCCCTGCCCGGTGCCTGAGACTGGGATGCCGATGGGTCTGGGTTTACCATTCGCCAATCCCTCTTATGTCTTCAAGGACTTTCTGCCTTTCACGTTGGCTAGCCTATCATTTTTAGTTTGCTCCACAGGAGCATTCTAGTACCTGCCTATTGTGCCCTGTCCGGGCTCTGTGGCACGGCATAGCTGTGATGGCTGTTTGGTTGTTTTTGTCTGTGATAAAGGGCACAGGAAGGGCTGTGCCTTGATTCAACAGAGACTAACGCAACACTTAGAGGTACTTTGATTGTTGCGTTGAGGTAGATTTCTTCAGTAGGCCTCAAGGCCTCCCCAGAGGCATTTTGACATGCCAGACCAGGGGGTGGACATCTGTGCTGCAGTGCAGCCAAATGGTTTCCATCTGTTTTGGGCTTTTGCCAAAAGTCAGCCAACCTGACTCTCCCTCACCCTGTGGTGACGGCTGTTTGGCTGTCCATTAGATCTGCAAACCGACCTCGGTAAGCGCAGATTCCTCGTGACCATGTTGGTATGAGTCATCCAGGTGATGAAATCACCGCCCTCTGGCGGTCAGTAGGTATGAAATAGAACGCAAGTTATGTATATAACTATGGTTCTATGAATACCGGATGACCGCCAGAGTTCATTGTCACTCGGAATCCCGACGAAAAGATTTCATGAGGATGAACCCTGTGAACTGGGCACCTATATCGGTGGCTCACGCCCACAGGGGGTCACGAGTGACAGTGTTGGTATTAATATTCGACCTCTGCGCGTGCGCGCGATGTATATCCAGGTGATGAAATCACCGCCCTCTGGCGGTCATCCGGTATTCATAGAACCATAGTTATATACATAACTTGCGTTTTATATCATATTTCAGTCTAGTGGAGCGATGGCATTGTGTTTTTTATCATATTTCAGTCTCTAGTGGAGCGATGGCATTGTGTTTTATATCATATTTCAGTCTCTAGTGGAGCGATGGCATTGTGTTTTATATCATATTTCAGTCTGGTGGAGCGATGGCATTGTGTTTTATATCATATTTCAGTCTAGTGGAGCGATGGCATTGTGTTTTGTATCATATTTCAGTCTAGTGGAGCGATGGCATTGTGTTTTATATCATATTTCAGTCTAGTGGAGCGATGGCATTGTGTTTTATATCATATTTCAGTCTAGTGGAGCGATGGCATTGTGTTTTATATCATATTTCAGTCTCTAGTGGAGCGATGTCATTGTGTTTTATATCATATTTCAGTCTAGTGGAGCGATGGCATTGTGTTTTATATCATATTTCAGTCTAGTGGAGCGATGGCATTGTGTTTTATATCATATTTCAGTCTAGTGGAGCGATGGCATTGTGTTTTATATCATATTTCAGTCTAGTGGAGCGATGGCATTGTGTTTTATATCATATTTCAGTCTAGTGGAGCGATGGCATTGTGTTTTATATCATATTTCAGTCTAGTGGAGCGATGGCATTGTGTTTTATATCATATTTCAGTCTCTAGTGGAGCGATGGCATTGTGTTTTGTATCATATTTCAGTCTAGTGGAGCGATGGCATTGTGTTTTATATCATATTTCAGTCTGGTGGAGCGATGGCATTGTGTTTTGTATCATATTACAGTCTAGTGGAGCGATGGCATTGTGTTTTATATCATATTTCAGTCTAGTGGAGCGATGGCATTGTGTTTTATATCATATTTCAGTCTAGTGGAGCGATGGCATTGTGTTTTGTATCATATTTCAGTCTAGTGGAGCGATAACATTGTGTTTTATATCATATTTCAGTCTCTAGTGGAGCGATGGCATTGTGTTTTGTATCATATTTCAGTCTAGTGGAGCGATGGCATTGTGTTTTATATCATATTTCAGTCTAGTGGAGCGATGGCATTGTGTTTTATATCATATTTCAGTCTAGTGGAGCGATGGCATTGTGTTTTGTATCATATTTCAGTCTAGTGGAGCGATGGCATTGTGTTTTATATCATATTTCAGTCTCTAGTGGAGCGATGGCATTGTGTTTTGTATCATATTTCAGTCTAGTGGAGCGATGGCATTGTGTTTTATATCATATTTCAGTCTAGTGGAGCGATGGGATTGTGTTTTATATCATATTTCAGTCTCTAGTGGAGCGATGGCATTGTGTTTTGTATCATATTTCAGTCTAGTGGAGCGATGGCATTGTGTTTTATATCATATTTCAGTCTAGTGGAGCGATGGCATTGTGTTTTGTATCATATTTCAGTCTAGTGGAGCGATGGCATTGTGTTTTATATCATATTTCAGTCTAGTGGAGCGATGGCATTGTGTTTTGTATCATATTTCAGTCTAGTGGAGCGATGGCATTGTGTTTTATATCATATTTCAGTCTCTAGTGGAGCGATGGCATTGTGTTTTATATCATATTTCAGTCTAGTGGAGCGATGGCATTGTGTTTTATATCATATTTCAGTCTAGTGGAGCGATGGCATTGTGTTTTATATCATATTTCAGTCTAGTGGAGCGATGGCATTGTGTTTTATATCATATTTCAGTCTAGTGGAGCGATGGCATTGTGTTTTATATCATATTTCAGTCCAGTGGAGCGATGGCATTGTGTTTTATATCATATTTCAGTCTGGTGGAGCGATGGCATTGTGTTTTATATCATATTTCAGTCTAGTGGAGTGATGGCATTGTGTTTTATATCATATTTCAGTCTAGTGGAGCGATGGCATTGTGTTTTATATCATATTTCAGTCTAGTGGAGCGATGGCATTGTGTTTTATATCATATTTCAGTCCAGTGGAGCGATGGCATTGTGTTTTATATCATATTTCAGTCCAGTGGAGCGATGGCATTGTGTTTTATATCATATTTCAGTCTAGTGGAGCGATGGCATTGTGTTTTATATCATATTTCAGTCTGGTGGACCGATGGCATTGTGTTTTGTATCATATTTCAGTCTAGTGGAGCGATGGCATTGTGTTTTGTATCATATTTCAGTCTAGTGGAGCGATGGCATTGTGTTTTGTATCATATTTCAGTCTAGTGGAGCGATGGCATTGTGTTTTATATCATATTACAGTCTAGTGGAGCGATGGCATTGTGTTTTGTATCATATTACAGTCTAGTGGAGCGATGGCATTGTGTTTTGTATCATATTACAGTCTAGTGGAGCGATGGCATTGTGTTTTGTATCATATTTCAGTCTAGTGGAGCGATGGCATTGTGTTTTGTATCATATTACAGTCTAGTGGAGCGATGGCATTGTGTTTTATATCATATTACAGTCTAGTGGAGCGATGGCATTGTGTTTTGTATCATATTACAGTCTAGTGGAGCGATGGCATTGTGTTTTATATCATATTTCAGTCTAGTGGAGCGATGGCATTGTGTTTTGTATCATATTACAGTCTAGTGGAGCGATGGCATTGTGTTTTATATCATATTTCAGTCTAGTGGAGCGATGGCATTGTGTTTTGTATCATATTTCTGTCTGGTGGAGCGATGGCATTGTGTTTTATATCATATTTCAGTCTAGTGGAGCGATGGCATTGTGTTTTGTATCATATTTCTGTCTGGTGGAGCGATGGCATTGTGTTTTCTATCATATTTCAGTCTAGTGGAGCGATGGCATTGTGTTTTGTATCATATTTCAGTCTGGTGGAGCGATGGCATTGTGTTTTGTATCATATTTCAGTCTAGTGGAGCGATGGCATTGTGTTTTGTATCATATTTCAGTCTCTAGTGGAGCGATGGCATTGTGTTTTGTATCATATTTCTGTCTGGTGGAGCGATGGCATTGTGTTTTGTATCATATTTCAGTCTAGTGGAGCGATGGCATTGTGTTTTCTATCATATTTCAGTCTAGTTGAGCGATGGCATTGTGTTTTGTATCATATTTCAGTCTAGTGGAGCGATGGCATTGTGTTTTGTATCATATTTCAGTCTCTAGTGGAGCGATGGCATTGTGTTTTGTATCATATTTCAGTCTAGTGGAGCGATGGCATTGTGTTTTATATCATATTTCAGTCTAGTGGAGCGATGGCATTGTGTTTTGTATCATATTTCAGTCTGGTGGAGCGATGGCATTGTGTTTTGTATCATATTTCAGTCTAGTTGAGCGATGGCATTGTGTTTTATATCATATTTCAGTCTGGTGGACCGATGGCATTGTGTTTTATATCATATTTCAGTCTGGTGGAGCGATGGCATTGTGTTTTGTATCATATTTCAGTCTGGTGGAGCGATGGCATTGTGTTTTATATCATATTTCAGTCTAGTGGAGCGATGGCATTGTGTTTTATATCATATTTCAGTCTAGTGGAGCGATGGCATTGTGTTTTGTATCATATTTCAGTCTAGTGGAGCGATGGCATTGTGTTTTGTATCATATTTCAGTCTGGTGGAGCGATGGCATTGTGTTTTGTATCATATTTCAGTCTAGTGGAGCGATGGCATTGTGTTTTATATCATATTTCAGTCTAGTGGAGCGATGGCATTGTGTTTTGTATCATATTTCAGTCTAGTGGAGCGATGGCATTGTGTTTTGTATCATATTTCAGTCTGGTGGAGCGATGGCATTGTGTTTTGTATCATATTTCAGTCTAGTGGAGCGATGGCATTGTGTTTTATATCATATTTCAGTCTAGTGGAGCGATGGCATTGTGTTTTATATCATATTTCAGTCTAGTGGAGCGATGGCATTGTGTTTTATATCATATTTCAGTCTAGTTGAGCGATGGCATTGTGTTTTGTATCATATTTCAGTCTAGTGGAGCGATGGCATTGTGTTTTGTATCATATTTCAGTCTGGTGGAGCGATGGCATTGTGTTTTGTATCATATTTCAGTCTCTAGTGGAGCGATGGCATTGTGTTTTATATCATATTTCAGTCTAGTGGAGCGATGGCATTGTGTTTTATATCATATTTCAGTCTAGTGGAGCGATGGCATTGTGTTTTATATCATATTTCAGTCTAGTGGAGCGATGGCATTGTGTTTTATATCATATTTCAGTCTAGTGGAGCGATGGCATTGTGTTTTATATCATATTTCAGTCTAGTTGAGCGATGGCATTGTGTTTTGTATCATATTTCAGTCTAGTGGAGCGATGGCATTGTGTTTTGTATCATATTTCAGTCTGGTGGAGCGATGGCATTGTGTTTTGTATCATATTTCAGTCTGGTGGAGCGATGGCATTGTGTTTTGTATCATATTTCAGTCTGGTGGAGCGATGGCATTGTGTTTTATATCATATTTCAGTCTAGTGGAGCGATGGCATTGTGTTTTATATCATATTTCAGTCTAGTGGAGCGATGGCATTGTGTTTTATATCATATTTCAGTCTAGTTGAGCGATGGCATTGTGTTTTGTATCATATTTCAGTCTAGTGGAGCGATGGCATTGTGTTTTGTATCATATTTCAGTCTGGTGGAGCGATGGCATTGTGTTTTGTATCATATTTCAGTCTGGTGGAGCGATGGCATTGTGTTTTGTATCATATTTCAGTCTGGTGGAGCGATGGCATTGTGTTTTGTATCATATTTCAGTCTGGTGGAGCGATGGCATTGTGTTTTGTATCATATTTCAGTCTGGTGGAGCGATGGCATTGTGTTTTGTATCATATTTCAGTCTAGTGGAGCGATGGCATTGTGTTTTGTATCATATTTCAGTCTGGTGGAGCGATGGCATTGTGTTTTGTATCATATTTCAGTCTCTAGTGGAGCGATGGCATTGTGTTTTATATCATATTTCAGTCTAGTGGAGCGATGGCATTGTGTTTTATATCATATTTCAGTCTAGTGGAGCGATGGCATTGTGTTTTATATCATATTTCAGTCTAGTGGAGCGATGGCATTGTGTTTTATATCATATTTCAGTCTAGTTGAGCGATGGCATTGTGTTTTGTATCATATTTCAGTCTAGTGGAGCGATGGCATTGTGTTTTATATCATATTTCAGTCTAGTGGAGCGATGGCATTGTGTTTTGTATCATATTTCAGTCTAGTGGAGCGATGGCATTGTGTTTTGTATCATATTTCAGTCTGGTGGAGCGATGGCATTGTGTTTTATATCATATTTCAGTCTAGTGGAGCGATGGCATTGTGTTTTGTATCATATTTCAGTCTGGTGGAGCGATGGCATTGTGTTTTATATCATATTTCAGTCTTGTTGAGCGATGGCATTGTGTTTTGTATCATATTTCAGTCTAGTGGAGCGATGGCATTGTGTTTTGTATCATATTTCAGTCTAGTGGAGCGATGGCATTGTGTTTTATATCATATTTCAGTCTTGTTGAGCGATGGCATTGTGTTTTGTATCATATTTCAGTCTAGTGGAGCGATGGCATTGTGTTTTGTATCATATTTCAGTCTAGTGGAGCGATGGCATTGTGTTTTGTATCATATTTCAGTCTGGTGGAGCGATGGCATTGTGTTTTATATCATATTACAGTCTCTAGTGGAGCGATGGCATTGTGTTTTATATCATATTTCAGTCTCTAGTGGAGCGATGGCATTGTGTTTTATATCATATTTCAGTCTCTAGTGGAGCGATGGCATTGTGTTTTATATCATATTTCAGTCTGGTGGAGCGATGGCATTGTGTTTTATATCATATTACAGTCTAGTGGAGCGATGGCATTGTGTTTTGTATCATATCTCAGTCTAGTGGAGCGATGGCATTGTGTTTTATATCATATTTCAGTCTAGTGGAGCGATGGCATTGTGTTTTATATCATATTTCAGTCTAGTGGAGCGATGGCATTGTGTTTTATATCATATTTCAGTCTGGTGGAGCGATGGCATTGTGTTTTGTATCATATTTCAGTCTGGTGGAGCGATGGCATTGTGTTTTGTATCATATTTCAGTCTGGTGGAGCGATGGCATTGTGTTTTGTATCATATCTCAGTCTAGTGGAGCGATGGCATTGTGTTTTGTATCATATCTCAGTCTAGTGGAGCGATGGCATTGTGTTTTGTATCATATCTCAGTCTAGTGGAGCGATGGCATTGTGTTTTGTATCATATTTCAGTCTGGTGGAGCGATGGCATTGTGTTTTATATCATATCTCAGTCTAGTGGAGCGATGGCATTGTGTTTTGTATCATATTTCAGTCTGGTGGAGCGATGGCATTGTGTTTTGTATCATATTTCAGTCTGGTGGAGCGATGGCATTGTGTTTTATATCATATTTCAGTCTGGTGGAGCGATGGCATTGTGTTTTATATCATATTTCAGTCTAGTGGAGCGATGGCATTGTGTTTTATATCATATTTCAGTCTGGTGGAGCGATGGCATTGTGTTTTGTATCATATTTCAGTCTAGTGGAGCGATGGCATTGTGTTTTGTATCATATTTCAGTCTGGTGGAGCGATGGCATTGTGTTATATTGAGGAACTACATTGCCAACCTCAGCCGCTGAACCCCTCCTAACATCTGCACCTATAGGCTGAAGGACATGCAGATATCTGCACCGATCACCATACCAGCATCTTCCGTTCTGGAAGTACCAGCATATTTGGTCTGGTGGTGGAGCTGGCCATTTAGTAGGATTTAAACATTTTGACTCTACCGATACATCTCCCAAGCGAGCATTAACCCCCGGACAAGGTGCAACCAGATTGTGGGGAATGGTTAGGAAATCTGAGCCGGTGTAATCCCCACCTGATGTTTGAGTAGCAGGGGGCCTGGGGGCTGCCTGCAGTGCAAGTAGAAGCTCAGTCAATTTATTAAGCTGCTCTTCTTGGTTCTGCAACATGCATTTTAATGCAGCAATTTCGGTGTTAGCGGAATTAGTAGGTGTCTTACTTTCAAAATGCTGCATAGCCCTAAAGGATGGGACTGAGTTAGCCTGATTATCAGGCTAGGACTGAGTAGCTCCTACCCCTTGGTTCCTCGGGTCGCCCCTCCCGCTCCCAGCGAATGGCCTCACCTGGGACCCCCTGCATTTCCCTTGGGGCTCAGCGTTCCACGTGTTCCATGAGGCAATGCAAAGCATGTGAAAACTCTTGAAGAGTTTCCCATTCCTGCTGTTTCTTAGGCTGAGCTCACACCTTTCATGCAATTCTCTGTGCTCGTTGGGTGTTGTGTCATGGCCGCCCAGCGGCCCAATGCATTTCCAATGGAGGTCACATGGTTTGACCCAACATTGTGTTGTGTGAGGGGGAGGGGCGCACGACTGCACCCCTCCCCCTCACACAACACAATGTTGGGTCAAACCATGTGACCTCCATTGGAAATGCATTGGGCCGCTGGGCGGCCATGACACAACACCCAACGAGCACAGAGAATTGCATGAAAGGTGTGAGCTCAGCCCTAGAAAATAAACTCTGTTGCAAGGAAACATGAGATTTTAAACAACCATACATATCTTCAAGAATAGTTCAAAATGTCATAGGATCCTCCCTTTCTGCCCTAGGTCGATACCTAATCTCATCTTTTGCTGCCCCCTCCAGGTGGTCATATATAAAATATGCTTGGTCAACAGGTCTCAAGCGTCTTGTTCTCAAAGTAGCCCTCATCTCCTCCATCCAATCCTCCACTGGAATCCCAGATGTCCCCCTAAAGACTGGACATCTACGTTCCCTGTGTACTAGTTACATATTACTGTAATATTATTACTTTTTCCAGTAACGAGTAGTAGCAGAAATAGTAATATAGTAACTATTTACTCCGCCAAAACACGCTTCGTTACTCCTTACTTTCACTTACAAATGAGCGTCATTTGTTTTGGTTCATTCGTTCGGTTATACTCATAGTAGATGGTTGTTGCATGGCATGCAAAAATAGAACAGATCTACAAGCTATCAACGGGTAAAAACAGACATGCATTGTAGCTTGTAGATCTGTTTTTGTTGGCCTGCACAGCCTGCGCACAGTTATGACGTAGCGTATGCGTCTGGGGTCTCAGACTCGCACAGAGACCATGACAGAGAAATGTATCGGTATTATTTTGCATTCTTGTCTGTCAAAGATGCCAAGTATATTAATGTCTGTTGTAAACTTTGCGTGTGCAAAAAAACACTTTGTCTAAACGTGTTGAAGCTTCTGTTTAAAGACGCACGAGAAACACAGAGCTCCCCCCCACCCCCAAACAGACTGGATTTGATCCGCCAGGACATTAAATGGAGACTATCTGAAGAATTGGCTGGTCGCTGGGTGTATTGTTGTAGACGAGAGGTTAACCCGTCCCTCATGAACAGTCCATCATGGTCCGGAGCGGTTGCGCAAAGACCCGCCCGGAGGCAGCACTGTTTAATGCAATGTATTTGTTTGTGTTAAATATACAGTTTTTTTTGTTGAATTACTCATGCCAAAGTTGTAAAAGTCAACAGTATGTATATCCATAAAATAAGCAAGCATCACGCTAGCGGACAATACACTAGTTCTGTCTTTCAATAATTTTATTATTATTATTGTTATTATATTTTCACAATCTGATAGATACGCCGGCTACTTTCTGCTTGCTTATGTTATGGATATAGGCCTACATACTGTTGACATTTACAACTTTGTCAACAAAAATAATGCAATGATGCACAAATAAATTGCATTAAACAGTGCTGCCGGGTGGGTCTTTGCGCAACCACTCTGGCATTGGAAAAATAAACTTTGAGGTCCAATGTTAGGCTGCCTCCAATCTGAGAACCCATCGGCAAATAAAGGAATAGCAGCGTCCTCTTTTTCCTTGAAATTGGACGTGAGTCAACAGTCTGTCTTGAGAGGCTGCCTCAAAAAGGTCAGAGACTGTTGCTTTATTTTATTGTTTGTTATTTATGTATACAATACTGTCCGTGATCAGCGTCTCCAAATCTGAGGCCATGGTTCTCAGCAGGAAACCGGTGGATTGTGCAGTCCGGGTAGGGAATGAGGCATTACCCCAGGTGAAGGAGTTCAAGTATCTCGGGGTCTTGTTCACGAGTGAGGGGAGGACGGAGAAGGAGATCAGCCGGAGAATCGGAGCGGCAGGGGCGGTATTGCAGTCGCTGTATCGCACTGTTGTGACGAAAAGAGAGTTGAGCCAGAAGGCAAAGCTCTCTGTCTACCGAGCAATCTTCGTTCCTACTCTCACCTGTGGTCATGAAGTGTTCCTACTCTCACCTATGGTCATGAAGTGTGGGTCATGACCGAAAGTATAAGGTCGCGAATACAAGCGGCCGAAATGAGTTTTCTTCGACGGGTGGCTGGCATCTCCCTTAGAGATAGGGTGAGAAGTTCAGTCACACGAGAGAGACTCGGAGTAGAACCGCTGCTCCTTCGCCTGGAAAGGAGTCAGCTGAGGTGGTTCGGGCATCTGGTTAGGATGCCTCGCGGGCGCCTCCCTAGGGAGGTCCTCGACGCACGTCCCACTGGGAGGAGACCCCGGGGCAGACCAAGGCGCAGTTGGAGGAAATACATCGACTCACTGGCCTTGAAACGTCTCGGAATCCCCCAGGAGGAAGTCACTAATGTTGCTGTGGAGAGGGAAGTCTGGAGCACTCTGGTGGAGCTGTTGCCCCCGCGACCCGACTACGGATAAGCGGTTGAAGATGGATGGATGGATGGATACTGTCCGTTTTGAGATGCTGCAGCCATGTGTGTGCAGTTCAGATTGTTGATGTTGAATTCCAAATGTGGAATATGCAGCATAAAAAGGCTGATGAGAGACTGTTGACTTTTTGTTTTATATCCTGCAATTATTCAGTTTGGCTGATTGGAGACTTCTTATTCCAATCAATTGGATTCAGCTGTAAAAGGAGCTGGCTAAACAGATTGTGTTCTTTTTGCGGGTGAAAGGGGCCCGGTTGAAAAGTAAAGTAATAGTAATAAAGTAATATGTAACAGTATTACTCTTGATTCCAAGTAATAAGTAATGTAATATTATTACTTTTTCTAAGGAGTAATAAGTAAAGTAAAGATATTACTCTCCTAAGTAATATTGCCCAACACTGCTCAACTCACAATCCGATTCGTATCACGATATGAGGTTCACGATACGATTTTTCACGATATTTTAAACACAGAATATTACCGTTTTTATTTTATTTTATATTATTTATCTCCCCCCAAGCTTTTTTCACATTTTCTATTTAACTACATTGCAAAAGAAGTAGCATTACTTTTGACGGTGCAGAAACGTAATTGCCTTCCTTGATGTATTAACACATAATTTGCTAACCACGTATCCGTACGTCTTTAATTAGCCATGCGTCCGGTGCGGACCACGTATACTTTCATTCATCTTTTTACCCACCCGGACAATGAAGAACCATCCCCCTTTCATTGCTACAAAGTCCCGCTCACGTGACCAAAAAAAAAAAAAAAAGCCTCCCCCCTCATGAAAACAGGGCGGCGGGCCGCTTTACGTGTAGAAGGCAAAATAGACGCGCCCATGATCTAGTCTAGTCAGTGTGTGAATAGAAGAATCACATTTCACCCAACACCACAACACTCAATTCCCCCCTCCCCTCCTGTTTCTCCCGAGGAGGGACGACCTTGCGAGATGGGGGGGTCTGTCTGTCTGATCATGGAAAAAGCATGATGAACGCTGCCTAACAATTCTGCACCGTATGGATGCCAACCGCCACAAAACCCCACGAAGACGAATCTGCGCCGTATCGGCATTGCATAGCGTCTGCAACACACATGGACAGATGCATGTTTCCTTCTTCATACTACGAACTAACAAACGAACCACAGTATCGAGGGACCGCCATGACAACATGCATCTGTCCGGGTTACAGGTCTTCCGTTGGGGGATCACCGATCACCATGCAGAGCCGTCATAATCGGCGATCGCTCGGACGTGTGATTATAACGCTTTTTTATTCATTAAAATTGCAGTGATAAGACCGCAATGAACGCGTCGGGGACGTCATCGACCCGGTTGTAATGTATAACGAACTTTGTGTTCTGTGGAAGCCCTTTTTTTCCTTGTCGAGTTGTCATCTTGTCGACATCACAGCCGGGCTTCGCTCACCGTTCGGGGGCTGTAGAGCGGCCCCCGGACGGCGAGCAATCTATCTACAAGGAGATCTCCTTGTAGATAGATCGCTCACCGTTCGGGGGCTGTAGAGCGGCCCCCGGACGGCGAGCGATCTATCTACAAGGAGATCTCCTTGTAGATAGATCGCTCACCGTTCGGGGGCTGTAGAGCGGCCCCCGGACGGCGAGCGATCTATCTACAAGGAGATGGTGAAGCTTTTGTCCATCGCTCCGGGGGGAGCGAAGAAAAGTTACATCCATGTATACATCCATCCAAGTTACATCCATGTATACGGGGGGGTGCATGATTCCTTCTTCATACTACGAACTAACAAACTAATCACAGTATCGAGGGACGGTCCGCCGGAACAGTGGCCGGGTTGCGATCGATCGTAACACTTTTGTATTCATTATAATTGCAGTGATAAGATCGCAATGAACGCGTCAGGGACGTAATCGACCCGGTTGTAACTTAGACTATAACGAACGAAACTTTTCCCCATCCTAAACGGTTTATATACACCTTGGTGGTGTCTGATGTGTTCTGTGGAAGCGACTGACTTTTTTTCTTCCTCGCCTTACAACAACACCGCCGGTTATCTACATGCCCAGACATGTACAGATGGATAAGTACTAGGCCTAATGACAACGCTGGATAGTGGGACTTTGATCAAGACTTTGATGTCCCCTGTTAGTGTGATCGACGGAATGAAAGCAATCTGTGCGATAGATTCGGCGAGGCGATCATCCTCCTCCTCCTCTTCCTCCTAGAGAGTAAGAAAGCAGACTTATGGAAAGTTTAAAGTCACAGACATTGACAGGCAGATATAAAAATGAACACAATAAATATCCTATACATCCTATACACCGGATGAAAGCCCTGAATGTTTACTTTTACGAGGAAAACAGTACACATTGATCCCATGTACAGAAATTGGTTATTGAATGCACCTTGCACCCACCAGATATAACTTCAGAGAAGACATGGACCTGAACTCAAGATTCACAAAATAAGGCCTATAGCGACATATACATACTATGTACCGTATGAAACAGAAAACTCTCTGCTTTCATAAGAAAAAAACTAATAAAAATCACACCCCTGTGAAGTGAGCGGTGCAACTCTACTTCTCTACTTATTCACTACAGCTCGCTATATACGGACTGAGGCAGAAAGTCATGTAAACCTTTTATTTACAGTTTGGTCTGTAAACTTCTACTGTAATAATAAAAATCACACCCCTGTGAAGTGAGCGGTGCAACTCTGTTCTCTACTTATTCACTACAGCTCGCTATATACGGACTGAGGCAGAAAGTCATGTAAACCTTTTATTTACAGTTTGGTCTGTAAACTTCTACTGTAATAATAAAAATCACACCCTGTGAAGTGAGTGGTGCAACTCTGTCCCATATTCTGTTCTCTACTTATTCAATACAGCTCGCTATATACGGACTGAGGCAGAAAGTCATGTAAACCTTATTATTACAGTTTGGTCTGTGGTTCCCACATTATCAGTGGCTTTATAATGTGGGCACCACAGACCAAACTGTAATAAAAAGGTTTACATGACTTTCTGCCTCAGTCCGTATATGGTGTGATTTTTATTATTACAGTAGAAGTTTACAGACCAAACTGTAAATAAAAGGTTTACATGACTTTCTGTCTCAGTCCGTATATAGCGTGTAGTGAATAAGTAGAGAAGTAGAGATTTGTATTATTACAGTAGAATTTTTTTCCTTATGAAAGCAGAGAGTCTTCTGTTTCATATGGTATATAGTATTTATATGTCGCTATAGGCCTTATTTTGTGAATATTGAAGAGTTCAGGTCCATGTCTTCCCTGATGTTATCTGGTGGGCACAAGCTGCATTCAATAACCAATTACTGTCAAACTGTAGATGGGATCAATGTGTACTGTTTTCCTCGTAAAAGTACACATTCAGGGCTTTCATTCGGTGTATAGGATGTATAGGATATTTATTGTGTTAATTTTTATATCTGCCTGTCAATGTCTCTGACTTTAAACCATCCATAACTCTGCTCGCTGTTCAAGATAACCACTTCCAGGCAAAGGCAGGTGTTGCAAAAAGGTCAATATCTCCAGAATGGTAAAATCAAAAAAAAAAAATTAAATTGAAGTGGACGAAGTTCAGCTTTCTTTTCATGTGAAATGAAATGAAATGAAATGAAATGAAATGAAATCTATATTTACCCAGGGTATCTGGGCTAAGCTCAAGAACTTGTTTCCAGCCAGGCCCTGCTCATAGAACACATTTCATCGTAGTGGTTGATGCCTTGTTCAAGGGCATTTCAGCGGTGGTAATTTTAACGTGTCGGACGGCTGGTTCGAACTGGGAACCTTCCGGTATCTAGACCGCGCCGCTATCCGTTCGGCCACCGCTGCCAATCCATGTATGCGTGTGATTCTCGCTATAAGAGAACATTTTGCTGTGGCCCCCCGAACAGTGTCCTTCCTTCAATGTTAAGCCTATAGCACCAGAAGAACAGGCCTGGCTAGATTATGTAGCAATCAATGTGTTAATGAGCATCACCTGTGCACAGTCACAGACACACAGCTCCCCTCTACAGTGCTCTACTACTGAAAGTGACTCAGTCATTTCTCTCCAAAAGCACTTGAATATGATGGGATATGATTAAAGCTCTCATTTCATATCACACACACCATAATTCACTAGCCCCCCCTAAAAAATAAATACAAAAAAAATTCAATAAATCGATTCGTATCGTCGGGATTAATATCGATATATATCGATATACGATATATCGTTACATGCCTAGTGATGAGTCATAGCTATCATATTATTAAGCTCTAAACGTGGCCTTTCATCTCAATCTGAGCCCTAAAAATTCCGTAGATCACGTGCGCATGCACTGCGCACGCACTGCGCGCGCACAGAGCGCTGTATGATCGTTAATTTACAATTTACAATTACAATTTAGGCATTTAGCAGACGCTCTTAATCCAGAGCGACTTACATTAAGCAATAACAAAAACAAAATATAGCTGCAAGCAGCGATAAAGCGGGACCAAGATAGAAGAAGAACAATGCGCAATAAGAACAACATGCACAAATGAGACTGACGAGCTGAGTTGTCGGTACCGGGATTTGAACTCACAACCTTGTGGACCGAAGGCGGGAGCTCTACTGACTGACCTACACAGAGACAATCAGTGACTATATTGTAAACAGTAAAACCATTCAGTGATTTGGTAACAAGAAGGTGTGTCCTCATTTTGGGCATGTCTTTATCCATTACTACAGTGTGTTTTCACGCACAGTTAAAGTGTGTGTGCGTGCGTGTGCGTGCGCATGCGTGCGTGGCTGCATGCGTGTGTGTGTTAGGCAGACAATCGTTCATAACCATTACGGTACAGTACGGTACAGTATGCTGCAGTATGGTGCGGTACGGTACAGTACAGTACAGTACAGCACAGTATGGTACAGTACAGTACCATATGGTACGGTACAGCACAGTATGGTACAGTACAGTACGGTATTACACATTGCACTTATTACACTATTCTACTATTACACTATTACACTACTATTACACTATTACACTACTATTACACTATTACACTAAATACACTACTATTACACTTATTACAAAATGAGACTTATTACACTATTTCAGTTACTAGTATCTCTATTATTGTGATGCCATGTCCTAGTGCCTGATGGGTCAAATGTATTCTACTTCAATATTTCTATAGTTGAGTCATCACAAATCTTGCAGCACACAATGCATACACTGAGTTGTCTTTACCCGGATTTGAACACACAACCTTGTGGTCCAACGGCGAGAGCTCTACCAACTGAGCTATGCAGACAGTCAGTTGACTCATTCTAAACAGTAACATCATTCAGTATTCATATAGGTATTAGGTGCAGAAGAAGTTTCACAAAACCGCAATTTTCATTGGTTTCACTTAGAAAAAATGTGCTAAGATTATTTGTCCGTATAGGTCCAAAGTTCACGTGTAGAAGTTTTCGTGCCTTTTGAGCAAAGATTCTGGGAGGAGTTACATTTGAACTGTTTTTCATATAATTCAAAATGGCGGGTGATCTAAAGGTCAGAGGTCAAAAGTCAGAACACGAAAGTTGTTCGGCATGAGGAGACACATATGTGTATTAAAGTGTCATTGCCAACGGTCAAACGGTTCATGAGATATGCACGTTCAAAGTTTGCAAGTTTGCAAGTTTTGCATCAATTGAGTGCTATAGCGCCACCATTTGGCCAATCGTGATGGGCTTCGCATTGTAAAGTGACATAAGCATATGTGTGTATTAGAGGCAGAAGAATATTTTTCACAAACCAGCAATTTTCATTGGCTCATAAAAACTTCAACAAAAATGTGCTACGATTATTTGTCCGTATAGGTCTAAAGTTCACGTGTAGAAGTTTTCATGCATTTTGAGCAAAGATTCTGGGAGGAGTTACATTTGAACTGTTTTTCATATAATTCAAAATGGCGCGTGGTCCCTAATAACAAAATAAAAGCATGGCATACATCACATATATAAAAAGTAGTTATTATGACTCAAGTGTAAACTAAGAACGTAACAGTGGAGTATCTATGTGAACTATACATACTATACTATATTATATATTATACATGTGTACTATAAAGTGCTATGACTACATAAAAATGCAATTCTAGTGCTGTCTACGTAACAAGCTATAAGTCTGTTTAAAAATACTACCTAAGTCTACATAAAGTGCTATCTAAGGGGGCTAGGCTAGGGCAAGTGCTAGGGCTGAGCAAAACAAATGAATGGTCTCCGATTTCCGACCGACTCTATTAAATATGCGCGACCCAAATTATTTTATTGGCATTTGGTAAAAAAAATAAAAGAAAGTCAAAATCCGACCGAGTTAAACCAGATAGTCAGTAGCTCTCTGCTTCAAAACACTATCATGTTTCAGCTTTATTACTTGAAGATTTTTTTTTTGCATTTGTATAAGGCTGTCAAAGTTCCTTTTAACGTCGTCAATTTTATTGACGCGCGATTAACGCAACGCACGGTGAAGTTTGAAAGAGTGCATGCCTCCCTCTCTCTCTCTCCACTCTGATCATTCAGCAGCAGTAGCCTACTGGAGAAGTACAGCGCGGGGGGGGGAGGTAGCGCATCTCCAGCCGTAGGTGTGAACGGCTTTGCCGACGTGCGAATGGGGGACAATTTAAAACAAAGGCGCCTTGCTGTAGTTTGCGACTAACAGAAATGTGCATGCACAAGGGCTGCCAAGTATGCTATATTTTGTTGTTTTTCTTTCTCCCCCTCTCTTCGAAGTTAGACTGGACAAATAAGCTCTAAACTGACTGACTGGGACACGGTGGACTGACGCTCATGGTAACTTGCTCCGTGGGTGGAACGGGTGGAAAAGTTTGGTTTATTTTAAAAGACAAGAGGGGAGCTAAATGCAATAATGTAGCACAGTTGTTAACTTAATTAGCCTAGCATGTAATAATAACCTAGCTCCTTCTAAAGCTATATGGACCAGATCAATAATCATAACCATTATAAAGACCAAAGGAACTGTGGTTGTAACTTGTTGTGAACATTTAGGCTTGTATGAATTGAATGAATAATGTCCTCTCCTCTGTGCCTGTATAACTCCATTCCAAAGTAACGTAACATGCTAATGCTATGCTGCTCCGTAGAAAGGTCTTGCACAACGAAAATAGCAGATCTACAAGCTCACAAGGCGTCCATCAGTGAGGCAGTGTAGACTTGTAACTTTGACAACAGCTGTTGTGAATTTTGGACAATCAGAACGGCAACACAAAAATCACACCTGTGTGAAGTGAGGGGCGCTAATATATTAAAGTCTAACTCATGTTGATTAGGTGATGTAATGGTGATTATTATGTAACATGTCTATTTGCTCAGACACTATGACATAAAATTGTCAATGAGAATTAAATCTTTTTGTAGGACGGAAATCTACACTAATAGCTGAATATAGGAGGGCATATATAGGGGTGCATTTCATTTTGAAAAAAATGCCTTATGTGCCAAAACATTTTATTTAAATGTATTCAATGTATTCTATTGTTAACTTGAATTAAAAAAACCTTTTTTTGTTTAGAAGTTTTTATTATTATTAATTGATTACTAAACATCGGTCCAAAACATCGGCATCGTATCGGCATCGGTGGTGTAGGTCTCCATTGTCTGGAATTTGAATGTATGCAATGAATTAATTCAAAAGTACTGAATAAATGTTTTATGGACCCATAAGTGTTTATTATTTAAGTTAGTTTTTGCTATAATCATATCTTTTGCCATAATCGGGTAGCTCAGGCCAACTGTTTCCTATATTCGGTATTCGGTTTCGGCCAAGAATTTCCCTTTCGGTGCATCCCTAATTAGAATTATTTAAAAGATGGTAACTCAGGCACATATTGAAGTTATTAAAAAAGAAGCCTTTCCATCATTGCCGATGGGGGAAAAAAATAAATAAAAAAATAAAATAAAATAAAAAAAATTCCTTGCTACCCATCCTTCCCACGAAAAATAAAATAAAAAAATAAAATAAAATAAATTCCCTACCTACTCAGCCCAAAAATGACAGCCAATCGGAGACCAATGTTTATTCCTTGGCCTAGGCTAAGCTAGGCTAATGTTTCGATTTGTAAAGAAAAACACTTGTTTCTCTGCAATAAGTCACTTTTATTTGACTAATAACATGAGAATGAGAATAGCATCAACAATATAAACTTTGGGTTTTATGTCCTCACATCATTTTGAGATGTTTCTTTAAGATGATGAGATAGATGACATTATTGTTAAGCTCTACTCTAAGTAACTAAATAAAATAAAAAGTAAATAATAAGGCTGCTCGATTAAAAATGTTAATCTAATTAGAGGCCTTATAATTAATTAATCTCAATAAATCACATTTTAATTTCAATATAAGTGAATAAAATTGTTTTCAAAGGTATGCCAGTGAATCAATGAATAGACTACAGATTAAGCAATAAAACATTGTTTTTGAGGGGCGGAAGGGCGCTAGCCACTAGCTTTTGTTTTTGCCTCTAGTTGTTTTTGAGGGGCGCTAGCTGGTAACTATACTAGCCATGGTTCACATGGCTTGTTCAGTCATGTTTCATGTTTCATCATACAGTACTTGGAGTCGGGACTCGGGGCTATAACATTAGCCCCACTAAAGGAGCTCACTCCGGCGCTCTAATGTAGCAGCTTCAGGGAGAGGTTCCATGGGCTGGACTGGACTGGTGTCAGCCTCCACGCTGGCTGCCTCATGTCTCGCACTGAACACAGCTTCGCGCTGCGGTCCTCGTCTTGATCACGATGCGATACATGTCTCTCACTGAACACAGCTTCACGCTGCGGTCCTCGTCTCCATCACGATGCGATACATGTCTCTCACTGAACACAGCTTCGCGCTGCGGTCCTCGTCTCCATCACGATGCGATACATGTCTCTCACTGAACACAGCTTCGCGCTGCGGTCCTCGTCTCCATCACGATGCGATACATGTCTCTCACTGAACACAGCTTCACGCTGTGGTCCTCGTCTCCATCACGATGCGATACATGTCTCTCACTGAACACAGCTTCACGCTGTGGTCCTCGTCTCCATCACGATGCGATACATGTCTCTCACTGAACACAGCTTCACACTGCGGTCCTCGTCTCCATCACGATGCGATACATGTCTCTCACTGAACACAGCTTCACTGCGGTCCTCGTCTCCATCACGATGCGATACATGTCGAAGCAGCCATAGCGTGGAGGCCAGCGCTAGTCCAGACTCCAGGCAGCCCCATATGGAACCTTTCACTGCGCGATTGTACACAACCATACTATATAATAATATAAACAGCAATATAAACGGCTTCTTCCTTTGGGTGAATTTGGGTGTGTTGTTGTCTGCTCTGATGATGCCACCGCAATGAGCTACAGGCTGGGTTGGTTGTGCACCGGCATATAAGTCCGACAGGTTGCTGTAACTCGTCCTGTGAGAAACGTTCCGGGGTGAATAAACGGACGGCCGTGCGCATGGTGATTTCGATTTGATTTCGATACGAATCGAGAATCGTGACAGCCTTATAAAATACTAATTCATTCTAGATTAATAGACATTAAAGAAACCAGAGATTTCTCGGGTTGGCACACGAGGTTGCAAGCAAGAAAGCAGAGACACTGCGGGTCTGGCATATATTGTGATATGGTGCTTACGTTGCGGAAATTTGCACTAATTTATCTTCTGTTCTGCCGTCCGTCCGTCCCCCCACCACCCCCCCCCCCCCGCCCCCCAAATAATCTCTCAAGAGAAGAATCTGCCAGCACCACTTCCCTAAACATGTAGGAGGAGGTGGTGCCCCAGACGCAAAAACAAATGGATAACAAAAACGTATTTTATTTTATTTTACTGAAGGAGTTCTTCTTCCATCCATCCAGGTGTCTACAATGTGTTTCTGGTAGCGGTCCATGAGCTGGGCCACAGCCTGGGTCTGGGTCACTCCGACAACACATCGTCCATCATGCATAAAGACTACAAATGGATTGAAACTGATGACTTCCAGCTGCCAGCAGAGGACCGCCAGGGGATTCAAGACCTCTACGGATGTGAGTGGAAATGGTTAAACAACTTGATATATAATAATACTTCACTGCAGTTGAATCCAGATCAACTTGGATTGTAGCTTTGCAGCTGCAGTTGAATCCAGATCAACTTGGATTGTAGCTTTGCAGCTGCAGTTGAATCCAGGTCAACTTGGATTGTAGCTTTGCAGCTGCAGTTGAAGCCAGATCAACTTGGATTGTAGCTTTGCAGCTGCAGTTGAAGCCAGATCAACTTGGATTGTAGCTTTGCAGCTGCAGTTGAAGCCAGATCAACTTGGATTGTAGCTTTGCAGCTGCAGTTGAAGCCAGATCAACTTGGATTGTAGCTGCTGCTAAAAGCTATGAAGTTACAAACGTGGGGTGTATCTTTTGGGGCGTATATACGTTGGTCAGACAGTCCGACAACATGCGTGGCTGTTAAAGCGAACTGTTATTAAATATTTCAATCAATCAATCAAAAGAATCACCCTGCCATGGCTCCCAAGATACATACGTGGCCTGTTAAGACAGTCAGGGTTAGGGTAGGGTTTTGGGTGGGGTGTCGGACTAAACACATGCACCCTTATCGTTGTACCTTCATGTCACACACAGGGCCGGATTAACCATAGGCCGCTGTGTGCAGCTACACTGGGGCATGTGGCAAGGGGGGCATGGCAAGGTTGGCAAAAAAACAAAACAACAACTTTCTTTTGTTTTTGATGGGCCTATATTATATGTTTCGGGCCGCAGCCCTTCCTCAGACCTTCCAAGGTCTGCAAACGTTTCGGCCCGAAATGTTACCGAATTAAAGTAAAGATACTTGGGAGCCTGAATTGGTGAGCCGATTTTTTCATTTCTTATATGACTTATTTTTGATCCAGCACCCAGCCTATAGGTATTGATGTGCGTGTCCTTTGTGACTGTTTGTTCAGTCTCCTCTACTACAAAGCAACGTTCCACCCACTTTATTTCCATGGGGGTTGTGTAACTCTCGCCGGGGGCCGCCGGTACACTGGGGACAGGCTAGTCAGTCGGCGCTAACACCGTGGCGACACTGTTGAGTCCCAGAGGCCTTCAATCCCCGACCCCCAGTTTCGCTGTACCCGGGGTCCCTGTCCCAGATTTTCCGTGGTCTGTTGGAGTAGTGGAACGGTGATCTGAGCCATGAAACAGCCCCCCCCACCCAGCAGTTGTCGGCTGAGGACGGCGATCTAGTTGGCGATTGAAGACGCGACGAAGACGGACGACGGTATATCCTTCCGATCTGTTCAGTGGTAAGAACCATATATTGTCGCATCACAGTTTTACAAGTACAATTATGGGGGGGGGGGTGGGGGGGGGGGGGGGGGGGGGGTTACGATACCTTTATATTCTCAACTGTATACTATGCACTTGTATTTTATATTGTAGCGTGTCTTATAGGCTATATATCTGATCTGAAGATGAGAAATGTTTGTTCCTTTTATTTACTGTCTACAAAGACGGAGAATATGTATTGTTTACTAAAGCAACGCTTGGTATTATTATGATCCTGTATTCCTGCTACTAGTGATGGTAGGGGGGACTGGAGCTAACTGTAGCGTATTTATATAGCATCTATATGGTATGAGCTAGCATGATAATCACATTCATGTACATTGTAGCGTGTGGATGATGATGATGATGAGATACGTGTCCCCCCCCCTGTCCCCCCCCCCCCCCCCTGTTTTCCTTCTTTTTTTTTACTACAAACTAGTGATCGTGGTAAACATGTTTTCATGTCTTCAGTAAAGAATTGGCTACATTTGTATAGAATATTGGCAGGAATAAATATAATGCACAACAAAATGACTAACAACTAAATATATTGGCAATTTCGTCAGCAAATAAACAGTATAAGTCATTTTACACTTGGTTGCATGATGAAAATAGCCTATCTACAGCAATGTTTTTATTTTAGTTTTAGTCATAGTCTCTTGAATACGGTAGTCACATTTCAGTCACCTGGAATGTTTGGATTTACTGCAGTGTTGATTTTGACAGCAGATTTTAGTTTTAGTCATAGTCTCCTTTTTATTTTTTAAATGTTTTTTTGCGGCTTTCGCCTTTATTTTATATTTGTTATAGAGGGACAGACCGTAGGCTGACAGGAAATGGGAGAGAGATGGGGGAGTGACATGCAGTAAAGGCCGTTGCGATCGGGAGTCGAACCCGCGGCACACTGCCAGACTGGATTACCAGCCAAGGTGCCTGGACCGCTGAGCCACGGCCCAGGCCTAGTCATAGTCTCTTTACTCTCTTGAATAGTTTTAATTTTGTTTCACATTTTAGTCGCCTAGAATGTTTGGATTTACCTACACAGGATATAGAGCGTCGCGACAACACCTTTTTTTCCTTCTTTGTAATTATTTGTTTGGTCCAAAATATTGTGTTTGTTGTCATGAGTTGTCACAACTGGAGTTGGCTTTGTCCGCGGCGTAACCGTCTTTAAATAAATACTTTTTGAAATGTTTATGGGAAGAATGCATTGGGAATCATTTCCTGGGCCTGGCGTCGTCATGACAGGGGGCGGGACTGCGACGCTCTATGATGTCATTACCCAAAATGCCATGGAGCTCTACAAGCTCACTACAAGCTCACACCGTGTTGCAGCGTCGCGCTGCAACACGGTGTGAGCTTGTAGATCGGCTATTCAGGCATTCGGTGCAAGCTTGGCTCAGGGTGGAGGACGCCCCTGCCATACACAGTCCATGGCATTTTGGGTAATAACATCATATCCTGTGTTTGTAAATCCAAACATTCCAGGTGACTAAAATGTGACTAAAACAAAATGAAAACTATTCAAGAGACTATGACTAAAACTAGAATCTGCTGTCAAAATCAACACTGCAGTAAAAGTGTTTGAATGAGTTGTATACCGTTACATATTTACACATGGTTACTGAGAGGGTTTGAAATGAATGAATGGCAGCAGATGTATACTATCCTTCTTCAACCGATTATCCGTAGTCGGGTACACCAGACAGCTCCACCAGATGTATACTACACGAATAAAAACAATGCTTTTATGCGAATAATTGCGTATTTCTGTAATTTAGATGCTGACAGGCCAGCTGCACCTCCATGGTGGTGCGTTGTCCGGTGGCAGCTGTACAGTGAGCCAGTCTCACTCTTCTTGACAGATGAGCTTCTCCAGGGGGGCAGTACATTGCACAGCTTTACATTACACACATTACAGTTAATACTACAGTCTGCACACACTGTGTGTGTGTGTGTGTGTGTGTGTGTGTGTGTGTGTGTGTGTGTGTGTGTGTGTGTGTGTGTGTGTATATATTTTATAGTAAGTCATTTTGATTGATGTGATTTGTGGCTAAAATAAAAGGACAGTTCAAATATCAGTTATGCCTGTTTATGTCATTCTGTTCACTCTATTCCCAAGTGTTTGGTCAGACAAAGTGCATTTAATTTCGTAGTGGAAGATGGTAGAAACTCACTTTCTTGGGGGGTTGAAAGTAGACATTGTATGCTGTCCTTTGAGATCTATTATGGCCACCAAGTCCTATCAAAATATTTCCCATTGATGTGTTTTCCCTCAAAACTGTGTTTTTCTCAAACAGATTTTCGAGAAACATGCGTCCATAGACATTGTACTGGTACAACTATATGAACATACTATATATCAAAATACAGGTTAGAAGATGGCTTGGTGTCACAAAACACTGTCACAAAACAATTTGTTGACAATACATGCTACTTTCAGAGGCCGATATTTATATAATAGAACATATTTTTTTTAACTTGTTTTTTTTATCCTACATCCTAAGGTTTATTTTGATATATGGCATGGCTATGTGTAAGGGGTACAAGTATTCTTACAAGCTTTTATTCTGAAAACTTTGTCCCGAGACATTGTCCCGAGAGGGCAGTGTTACGTCAGACTGGCCTGTCAGATGTGAGGAAGACAGGAAGAGGTGTGCACAGACAGGTAGAGAGGAAGACGTTTTATCTGTCGCAGAAAATATGCTAATTATTTGCTGTCTACAGTGAGATACCTCTCAAAGTATCCAGGCGAGAGGTTGAGCTGATCAATGACAGACAGTGATGCGCTTTACCGAGGAGTGCAGGTGATAAAATAATACTACATTTTTCGTCGCAGTGTTTGTTTTGGAGCGGGCTCGTATCCAAAGACAGCGAGAGACTGTTTGGTTGGACAGACTGTCCGTAAGAACAAGAGAAGAAACGGAGTTGAGAGCTGATTGACGTTTTCAGCTTTAATTAATAAGTGTTTTGATGCTGTGTGGCTGTATCGCGTGCGAGACTATTAGACTAATTTAAGATTTCAGTTGGAATAAGTTTCGGGAGATACATTTCAGAACATTGCGTCTGATACAGAGACATTGGTCACGTGGGGAGGTGAATGGTGTTCGCTGCGGACCAGACAGGAGTTCTAAAGTGAAGTATTCACGTCAGGCGAGTGTGTGACAGTGATTGACAGGCAGACCGTTGTTGTGAGGAATCAGCTGGGGAATTGAACAAAAGGTGTTTCCCTGCCATCCAGACTGCAACCTCCTCGTGACTCATCTCATCTACTCCTGCTATTCCAGCAGACTGGTATTCTCTTTTATTTTCCATGGGACAGAGATATGTTAATTTAGTTCTACTGAACTTGATAGTAGAGTGACAAAGTCTGAGCCCTCATTAAGTGTATGATTGCTACAAAAATAAGATCATATCGTTAAACTACGGTTGAATAGTGTGACTGTGAACTGAGAAGGTGAATTACGATTTCATTTTGTTGTTGCATTTGAACTGTGAAGAAGGTGAATTACGATTCATTTTGTTATTGCATTTGAACTGTGAAAGAGGTGAATTCCAATCCATTTTGGTATATTGCATTTTGGGAGTTGGACATTAATAGGAGTGAAGAAGACAACATTTCAAAATTTTTTTTTTTTTTTATTTCATTCATTTATTCATGTTTTTGGGGAAAGCTACTTACCATTTAATTCACTTTTTTCCCTTTTTTATCACTCAGTTCATGTGGTTGGTTGGGCACTTACTTTGGAGTAGGGGCGTCTCACCTATCCTTTTAGATGTAGAAAGGGAGGGGACTTGTGCTGAACCTAGTTTGAGTTAAGGGGCTACGTGCACAGATACCCACTCCAGATATCAAAACTTATGTATTTTGACGTGACAAATTAAATTCTGCCAATATAAATTCAATATGTCTTCTAGTTTTTAAGATGGCATTTACGACAAACATCAGTTTGCTGACGTAATTTGATCAGAAAATTAAGTTTCAACTAGATTTAGAGTAGTCCAAGGTCTAAGTCTTTTGATCTACATTACAATGTTGTAATCATTTTTTACAAGAGTGTCAAAGCATGACCAGGTGCAGACTGGTAACACCATTGCTGTGAGACTCAGCAATGGGGTTCAGTGTCGACTAGGAAGCTAAGTCACTCTTATAACAGTCACAGTCACAGTCTTATAACTGTTTTTAGTATCACCTTTTGGTCTGTTTGCAAATAATTTAGCCACAAACAACCTGACTCTGGATGATGTTTCATTCCTTCCTCTCATACTACAAGAAAAGATGATTAAAGCATTTGTAGCTGCTTACACATTTATTCAAGTTCCACATAGAACGTAGCATGTTACAATCTGGCTCTGTCAGCTCAGCTGCACTCGTGGTGACTCACACTGAAATCTGTCTGTGTGGAAACATGTAACAAAACCTAACAATCCTTGTTACAGATGACCAGAAGCCTAACTGCGATGACCTGACCCTGGAGAATACCCGGCTGAGGCAGGAGAAAAATCAGCTGACCAGCAACTACAACACCTTAATGAGTGAAAAAAAACAGCTGGCCAGCAACTATGACACCTTAATGAGTGAAAAAAACCAGCTGGCCAGCAACTATGACACCTTAATGAGGGAAAAAAAACAGCTGGCCAGCGACTATGACACCTTAATGAGTGAAAAAAAACAGCTGGCTATCAACAACGCCAATCTGATCCTGAACACAATCCAGTTAGAAAGTGAAGTAAACCAGCTGAAGAGAGCAGGTGAGAGATGTTGCAACCCTATTTAAGTTGTGTATTATTATAATGATATTTAATTTAGTATTAGGGATATAGAGGTAGAAAGTCTGAGTAAACTCCTCACTGCTGATGTATGACAACTATCATAGAACAACTAGAGAAAAGGCTCCTCGGAGCACAGGTGTCCACAAGGTCAGGTAGGTTAATGTGAAAGGGTTCCATTTCTTCACAAGGTCAGGTAGGTTAATGTGAAAGGGTTCCATTTCTTCACAAGGTCAGGTAGGTTAATGTGAAAGGGTTCCATTTCTTCAAGGTCAGGTAGGTTAATGTGAAAGGGTTCCATTTCTTCACAAGGTCAGGTAGGTTAATGTGAAAGGGTTCCATTTCTTCACAAGGTCAGGTAGGTTAATGTGAAAGGGTTCCATTTCTTCACAAGGTCAGGTAGGTTAATGTGAAAGGGTTCCATTTCTTCACAAGGTCAGGTAGGTTAATGTGAAAGGGTTCCATTTCTTCAAGGTCAGGTAGGTTAATGTGAAAGGGTTCCATTTCTTCACAAGGTCAGGTAGGTTAATGTGAAAGGGTTCCATTTCTTCACAAGGTCAGGTAGGTTAATGTGAAAGGGTTCCATTTCTTCTCATGCCTTTCATTGCAATTGGAGGCTGCATTCATGATTTGAGGCATTTTGTTACGAAAACGTGTTTTGCAAAAATCAACCTACTGGTAGCACTATAACAGGCCAATGTGAAAAGGGTGGGGTTTCTTCCTCTGCCTTGTGGGAATGTGCTTCTAAAATGTCACGTAAATCGCATGCTGTGTTCATGATTTGAGGCATTTTGTTGCAACGGGACCAATGCTGCAAACTTTGGAAGCCAATCTTAGCCAATCAGGATGTAATATGGAACATCGGACGGGAGCTGTCGTACGCTTTGTCCTCGGCTGTTTTTCTGTCGTAGAACAGCGGAGCAGCATTGTTTGACCAGCTGAGAGGCTGTCACAGGCATCTAAAGGCATCCCCGGCCGATAGTGTGAACTGTGAACGGTTTGGGGAACCATTTTAAAACAAAGGCGGCTTGCATGCTGTGGTTTACTAACCAGAAATTTGCATGCACAAGGCTCAAAGTTGGGCCAGCTCTAAACTGACTGGGCCACAGCCCGTATGTGCGTGTGTGTGTGTGTGTGTGTGTGTGTGTGTGTGTGTGTGTGTGTGTGTGTGTGTGTGTGTGGCAGCAAGGCAAGCGAGGCGAGAGGAGAAACAGACAGGGTACTACAGCTACAGCTTTATTTAATTCATACAGGTGTTCGTTCTTTATTTATTTAAGATAGGCTACAACAAACCAGTTGGACTTGCAAGTTGCGTGTGCGTGCGTGCGTCTGTGTGTGTATGAGAGGGGGGGTGACTTTTTTATTTACTTTTTTCGTCATGTAACTATGGTTTCCAAGGTCGTACTGCAGTTGTTCATGTCGCAAAAACGAGGGCGAGGCTTGATTTCATAGGGCGTGCCAGATAGATTTCAGCCGTCACATTTATAAACGTCCGAACGAAATTAAGGAAGGATCAGCTGTTTGCGATCACTTTATAAATGCCGACGCGACGTTGGTGTACTACGAAACCTACACTCGAATTTGGGGCAGAATTTACACTCAATTGATAAATGAGGGCCATAATGTGTACCGATTTGGTGTTGTATGGATAAAATCTGTAGGAGTAATATAAAAAATCACACCCGTGTGAACTGAGTGGTGTAAGGTTTTATATAGCATGATCAGCTGTGGTCTGACGTAATGTCTGACGTAATGAAATAAGGTAAGGTATTATGTAGCCTGATCAGCTCTGATCTGACGTAATGAAATCACACCCGGATGTGATTTCACAACTGGCTTTTTCTGTGCAGAGAAAATGACCACGGTTGCTACGGTCATCCAGTTCACCCGGGTGTGATTTAATTACGTCAGAAATTATTTTGAACATAGCAACCATGGTCATTTTTTTCTGCACACAAAAGCCAGTTGTAGGAGTGGTTTACACCACTCAAAAATGTGCCTCATGGTGACGCTATAAAAGGCCATTCTGTAAAATGTGGGGCAGAGGTTCGGCTTTGGCATTTAGGGATTAGCTGGAAACAGACAGACGGACACTGTTCGGATTTTTGTCAAGTTAGCCTCATGTAATGCTTTGATCCCACCATAGGAAGTTCAACACGCTAACTTAAACTATACGCACTCCGAAAGGGGAACATTTGTCGTGGTAACTCTGGCAATGAAAATTACTCAGCCACACAAATATTTGAATAATAATAATAATAATAATAATAATAATAATAATACAACAAATAATAATATAACAAATACCGGTAACCTGCTTTTTGTTATGTATTAAACCAAAACTCATTCACTCACTATAACTTTGTGTACAGTTAGCCGACACGCGAGATGAGGCGTTAGCATTAGCCTCAATTAAAACCCAACACGGTGCTTGCAGGCAGATCATTTACTGTAACACACCAAAAGAAAACAAACCACATCATTAACATCACATAAACACATTGACTGTAAAGTTTAAACCATCATACATGAAAGGAATTCACGTTTGACACTTGCTTTGGCAATGTAGATGTATGTTTTCTCATGCCAATGAAGCTCCTTTGAATTTAATTAAAAAAGTGAAATAATATCAACTCCCTCGTCCACTTTATTATAAGTGGCATATTTAATTTGCTCTGAAATCTGTCTAGAGATGAGCCCCAAGGCTCATCTCTCGTGTGAATATAACTGTACTACATTTATATTTGTCAATCATCATATGTGACTAAATTTGACTGAGGGGCTGCCATTGGATTATTATTATTATTATTTTTTTCATGTCATAAGCAAGGAATGAATAGCTTCAAATTGACATTGGTTGTTCAGTTTGACCCACCAGTTTTGGAGATATGGCTTATAGAGTAATGTATTGCAGAAAACACAGAGTTGAGAAAACAGGCTTGAAAGGTTCACTTCTGTTGCGCGATGGCAGGCTCTCAGTCAAATCTGGTCGCATATTAGTTCAGATTTTGTTAAATTAAAACAATATATTTCTTTATTTTAAAATACGATGACTCATTAAGATTGACGTTTTTTAATAGTTTGACACTCTCTTCCATACATATATATACATATATATATATATATATATATATATATATATATATATATATATATATATGTATATCCCCTAATGTCCAACCTTCTCCAACAGTCTCACCACCCACAGACCTGACAGTAGTGGAGGTCACCTCAGAGAGCGTGGAGCTGTCCTGGGCCAATGAGAGGACAGTGACAGAGTACCTAATCACCTACGTCCCCACGGCCCTCGGAGGGCTGGAGCTGGACATGCGTGTGCCTGGCGACCAGAAGTTAGCCACTATTCGGGAGCTGAAGCCTGACATTGAGTACCTGATAAGTGTCTATGCCGTCCTCGACAATAAGAAGAGTTGTCCTGTTAGTGTCAGAGTGGCAACACGTAAGTCACAACTCTCGTGTGTAGTTTGACACTCTTCCATACATACATACATACATATATATATATATATATATATATATATATATACATACTAGGCCTGTCAGTCGATTAAAATATTTAATCGCGATTAATCGCATGATTGCCCATAGTTAATCGCCGATTAATCGCAAATTAATCGCATATTTTGTATCCATTCTAAATATACCTTAAATCAGTGGTTTTCAAGATTTTTCACATCAAGGTCCATTATGTATTCTGCATTTGAGCCACAGACCACCATTTGATGACATTTAGCCTTCTATTTGGTTACCAACTCTCCATCATTTAGCTGGGGACCACCTGGAACCCCCTCAGGGACCACTGGTTCAATCAGAACCACTGCTTTTCAAGTTTTAAATACTCTTATCAACATGGGAGAATGCTTGCTTTATTGCAAATGCCATGGAAGAGGGAAACAAAATCATAAACTCAACTCAACACAGTCTCACACACACACACACACACACACACACACACACACACACCCAGGCGAGAGCTCTCTCTCCTGTAAGCACGCACGCACAGTCAGGCTGTCAACATTAGCTTTAGCATTAGCATGGTCTGTGTAGCATCACGCTATCACAACTGACTATGTTTGTCAACCAAAACTGCCAGAGTTTTGCTTTTGCCCAATGCCCAATTCAAAGAGCTTCTGATCTAACACGTTGTGGAGCAAATTAATTAATAACAAGCCCAACGAACGCGACGACTCGAGTGCTCACAGCTCAACTGCCCAGCCCACACTGGTAGGCTACACTCGATCTGCGCACCGGTCCTGCACAGGCTGACGGACGAGTCACTGGGAGAGAGAGTGGGGAGAGAGGCGGGGCTCACTGACTGCCTGCATTCACATGAATGCGTCGCTCAACTATTCTGTCAAACTTCACCGTGCGTTAATCGCGCGTTAATTAAATTAACGCCGTTAAAATTACTTTGAGTTAACGCACGATTAACGCGTTAACTTTGACAGCCTTAATACATACATATATATATATATATATATATATATATATATATATATATATATGTATATCCCCTAATGTCCAACCTTCTCCAACAGTCTCACCACCCACAGACCTGACAGTAGTGGAGGTCACCTCAGAGAGCGTGGAGCTGTCCTGGGCCAATGAGAGGACAGTGACAGAGTACCTAATCACCTACGTCCCCACGGCCCTCGGAGGGCTGGAGCTGGACATGCGTGTGCCTGGCGACCAGAAGTTAGCCACTATTCGGGAGCTGAAGCCTGACATTGAGTACCTGATAAGCGTCTATGCCGTCCTCGACAATAAGAAGAGTGTTCCTGTTAGTGTCAGAGTGGCAACACGTAGTAAGTCACAACTCTCGTGTGAATATAACTGTACTACATTTATATTTGTCAATCATCATATGTGACTAAATTTGACTGAGGGGCTGCCATTGGATTTTATTATTATTATTTATTTTCATGTCATAAGCAGGGAATGAATAGCTTCAAATTGACATATTGGTTGTTCAGTTTGACCCACCAGTTTTGGAGATATGGCTTATAGAGTAATGTCTTGCAGAAAACACAGAGTTGAGAAAACAGGCTTGAAAGGTTCACTTCTGTTGCGCGATGGCAGGCTCTCAGTCAAATCTGGTCGCATATTAGTTCAGATTTTGTTAAATTAAAACAATATATTTCTTTATTTTAAAATACGATGACTCATTAAGATTGACGTTTTTTAATAGTTTGACACTCTCTTCCATACATATATATATATATATATATATATATATATATATATATATATATATATATATATATATATATGTGTGTATATGTGTGTATATATATATATATATATATATGTGTGTATATGTGTGTATATATATATATATATATATATATATATATATATATATGTGTGTATATCCCCTAATGTCCAACCTTCTCCAACAGTCTCACCACCCACAGACCTGACAGTAGTGGAGGTCACCTCAGAGAGCGTGGAGCTGTCCTGGGCCAATGAGAGGACAGTGACAGAGTACCTAATCACCTACGTCCCCACGGCCCACGGAGGGCTGGAGCTGGACATGCGTGTGCCTGCCGACCACAAGTTAGCCACTATTCCGGGGCTGAAGCGTGGCGTTGAGTACCTGATAAGCGTCTATGCCGTCCTCGACAATAAGAAGAGTGTTCCTGTTATTGCCAAAGTGGAAACACGTAAGTCACAACTCTCGTGTGAATGTTGGCCATGTCAATGTTTACATTCTGGCAATCTGGGAACCCATTTCAGTAACACTTATTTTGAGGGGATATCCAGCTTTTAGTGTTTTTTCACAAACTTTGTCCTACACAAACATTAAATTCCCATTGACAATGCAGAATGTAACGTCATAGTGTCTGAGCAAATAGGCATAGGTCCTCATTCACAACGGCGTTTACGCTCATAAAGTGACGTTACGTGAGCGGAGCGTGAGCGGACAGGCATTTACGTGGATTCCCACATTACGTGGGAATTCATGAACTTGAACGTGAACTTGACGGTGACGTGGGTTGGTCGGAAATTCCGCTGAAAGCTGCGCCACCTCTCATGGTCGTGTACGGCTTGCGTAGATTTATTAAGAAGGCTTTAGTCTTCATGCTGAATCAATTAAAAGTCCCCAAATCTCAGATAAAATATGTAGGCATGTGTCCCCAACATTGGTCGCAAAATTATAGCCTATATAAAAGCCAAGTATCACTTGTATGCCTAAATGCATGCATTCTAGAGGCAGGTTAGCCTAGAGTGCCTTACAGAAACTGCCCCTGCAAGCCCGACACCTTTTTTATTTATTTATTAGGATATTTCTAGCATGCGCGATTGCGCTGCTCACTTGACAGCTTTCTACTCGCAGTGCAACGCGCTGTGAGCTTGTAGATCGGCTCTCGCAGTCTCGCGGACTCGCGCTGCATGTTAAAAAACAAACTCACAATTATAATAAGAACATACACTTATCTGCATTCTGCACTGTACGAATCCAACGTTGTTTAGTGTAGTAATGTCTGCAGTATAGGCCTATTTAAATTGTTTCGTTATGGAGCTCCTTTGAGTCAGTCTGACTGTCGGTGCGTGTGTGTGTGTGTGTGTGGGGGGGGGGGGGGATTAGCCCTATATAAAAAATAGAAGACCACATTAGCCTATTTGAATGAATGGCATCAGCGTGTTTGAAAGTCGGCCAGTCATATCATAGTTTTAAGCCAGCTCACCTCCACTCGCGCTTGTTCACAAACATGACGGACAGACAGACAAGAAAGGCTGTTGATGATGATTATTATTACCACTGTAACTCGCTGATCAGCATGTTGACAGAGACTCAGCCAATTAAAGTTTCACGTAGGCCTAAATGCATTTGCTGCAAGCACCTATCTGCCTCCATTTGCGTCGTGGTATTAATTTATAATATGTATATTGATCACATGCGGACGCCACACAGAATAGCCAACTCTTACCTGCAGCTGAGGAAACATACAACGTAGTTGGATCGGATGAAATATAGCCTTAAAGGGACACTTCACCCTTTTTGCCAAAAAATATATATCAATGACGTTTATAAGATTTAGAACACTTTCCTGGCGTTATTTTTTGTGTAATCTCTGGGTTTAGATATTTTAGATTAACGGGTGGCTCTGACGTCAGAGACACTCTTCCGTATTGCTACCGGACTACATTGTCTCCTCACACTGCAGCTAGACCAGCCCCAAAACACAGCCGTCACGGACACTGCGATTTGTTCCACCTACAACCTTCGTTGACTCCACCCCCACATGCGCATTTGTTATTGTGTTTGTGTCATGTTGCCGTCGTCAGCAGAGCAGCACCAGAGTATACAGAAAAAAACAACTCAGAGGAGACACGCTGTGTAGTGTTGCCACGAATCCCCCCCCCTCTCCCCAGGGCTGCCGAAACAATGTGTACCAGCTTTGGACGCACATATAGACAGATGTCTGGAAACAGACGAAATGTTTTTATAATCGTCATGGGGGCCCGATCCGATTATTTTCGTTTCACACTAAACCCAAGCGTTTAGGTTCTAAACACTTACTTGTAACACTTTTTAAACGTGTCACAGTGTTAAGATTTTAAACAGAAGAGCATGTTTAAATGCCATGATTGCAGGCTAGTCCTGTCCGCCTCGGCAGGTTCTGTAGAACTGTCGCTGGGACGGCGGAAGGTTTCAACGGCAGGCTGGGCATCGCTGTTGCCAGCCAGGGTGTAGCCAGCCTAAATGCATGCATACAGTACTGTATGCAATGCACTGGCTTTTAGAGAACATTCTTGTGGAAGTAAAAAGAAAAAAAAAACGTACTGCATTACTGTGTCCTTTTCCAAGATGCAACCAATGTTATTTGTCAAGGGTTCCCAACCGTCCCGTAAAATACGGGATCGTACCGTATTTGGCAACTAAAAGACCTGTCCCGTAATGAACCGATACGGGACGCACTTAATCCCGTATTTTGGGCTCGTGGAAAAATGACAGTGCGTTATGGTGATTCTCAGTCACTCGCTCCCATGCAGTAATAAGAAGGGGCAGCCGACTGAGCTATAGGAACAGGAAAGCAAGACACTGAAACCTGGTGTCTGGAAGGGCGCTAGGCTCAGCTCATTGGTCAGTACTCTTCATAGGCATGCAGCAGAGCCAATCACTATGCAGTATCGTATCTTAGCAACTATTTCACCACGCTCCGGTCCACAACATTGAAAAAACAAATGGATGCTGTTGACAGCCAAAAGTCAGAAAGTTCTAGTAGTGAGATAGAACTAAAAAAGAAGAAAAACTAAGTGCAGAGCTGAGTGGGAAAACGATTAGGTGGATTTTTATGAAACAAAAGCTTTGCAGTTTGAAAGTGGATATTCAAGCTTTCCCTACAGCTGCAATGTTGGTGAGTTTAATGTTGTTTAATACAAGCAGATGCAAATTGGATGAATGGGGAGTTAATGGATGGTTTATGGCAAGTCACTTCATATCATTATAATAAATCTAGAGTTGGGGGGGGGGGGGGGGTTCGTGGCAACATAGCGCGTCTCTCTGGTGCTGCTCTGCTGACGACGGCGACATGACACAAACACAATAACAAATGCGCATGTGGGGGTGCGGTCAACGAAGGTTGTAGGTGGAACAAATCGCAGTGTCCGTGACGGCTGTGTTTTGGGGCTGGTCTAGCTGCAGTGTGAGAAGACAATGTAGTCCGGTAGCAATACGGAAGAGTGTCTCTGACGTCAGAGCCACCCGTTAATCTAAAATATCTAAACCCAGAGATTACACAAAAAATAACGCCAGGAAAGTGTTCTAAATCTTATAAACGTCATTGATATATATTTTTTGGCAAAAAGGGTGAAGTGTCCCTTTAAGTCCAAATCCCACAAGAAAAAAAAGAAAGAAAATATGTCCTGTGTCCATGCATGTCCATATATTTGCTTTCCAAATCCGACAGTGCAGGGCAGGGAATCAATCACCGCAGTAGACTAATCAATAGGGCCTTTTATCATTGCCGAGTTTTAATATAGCATTTGGTTGTGTGGTGAACAGTACAAATTAACTTCTTTCTCATTATGTGAAAGTAACTGTAACATCAGTTAACTTATTAACGTTCTGACATTTAACATTTAGGAGTGAAGCAATGCGTGCCAAGTTGGCAAGTTTCGTTTATAATTATATACAAAACTCGCGCGTTTGCTTGAAGATCTGTCCGTGCAGAGACCCGCCTGTCAAAATTAACTGCTCTACAAGCTCATCGCGGCTGTTGTATATAATTTAAAGCCCGGTGCAGGCTATGATGACGTATTTCGATATTTCCTGTTGTCGATATTTCCTGTTGCCTTATATGGTGTGGGATGGGCGTTCTAACCAGGCGACACCAGGCGAATCGCTTGGGAAAAATGCGGAAAGGCTACACTCTGCGATCCGCACAAATGAAGTGATTACACCAGCTTCCCTGAATAAGACGGGAGCAAATCGCAGCGTGATCGGACAGAGAAATACGATGATATTTAGTATCTGTATACGCTTCCGTTACACTCTGGCGTAAACGCCGTTGTGAATGAGGACCTTAGTGTCTATTTTCGTCCTACATAAACATTACATTCCTATTGACAATGAATGGAGAATTTAGTGTCTATAGGCATTGTATAAATAATAATATAATAATAATATAAATATAGGCATAGTGTGTATTTTACGCCATGATGATCTACGATGATAATAATGCCCCTTACTTCACACAGGTGTGATTTTTAGGGGCACTAGCCCCTCCTATATACAGCTTTTTGTCCTTAACTCGTGTCACTTTAGCCATTGACAATGAAAGGAGAATTTACATTTGACCAAATCAGCCTTTTGCGGCAACACAAACATTAAATGCTATTGACAACAATGAAAGGAGAATGTACGCCATATGTAGACGAGCAAATAGGCTATTTAGTCTAACACAAACATAATGTCTTTGACAATGTGGACGAGCAATTTCACATAAATTCATTTGTCATCTTACATGATCATGGTGAAAGTTGTTGATAAGTTGACAAATTAATTCATGAAGAAGTATATTCATTTTTTTATTGGATGATGTACTACGACAAGAGCGCCCCTCACTTCACACGTGTGATTTTTTTGCAAACAGGAACTGAGTTTGGCTCCTCCCTTTTCTTAGTCCACTTCCTCCTGGGTGCTTCTGTGTTTATTATTACATGTTTAGGGCAGTGGTGCTGACAGATTAACCTGTGAGAGATTAACCTGCTGGTAAAGTTGGATTCTTAGAAAGTTTATTTTCTTCTTGGCCAAGTAAGTATTTGCAAGCATTTCAATCAGTCCGTCCGTCCGTCACACCAGGTAAAGTTGTCTGGGAGTCATCAGATTGTTATGTATTTCACACTACAAGAGTCTTTTTTTTTTTTTATCGGCTGTCATTATAATACCTTGGTGGCTTTCACACTAAACGATTGATCGCCGACAAGGCATCACACACTGCAAGACTTCACCAAGATACGATCCAGACCCGATACATGTAGGCTACATCATTTGTATTTTATTCCAATTAATTTTGACATGTGCGAGACACAGGACGTCTCTCTCTCTCTCTCTCTCTCTCTCTTTCGTGCGCATGTGCGAGCGTGTGTGGAGTGGTGGTGCGGAGTGAGTCTCTACGGAGTGAGTGAGTTTCTTTCTATCTTTTTAATGCTTTGCTGGGTTGCCCTTTAAAGAGTGTTTCTCTTTTATTGATTAGTGTTAAATCCCCGCTGCGGTCAGCGGGTCTTGTGGCTTTTGTGCGCCGCAGCAGCGGCTGCTGCTGTTAGCGTCATCATGGTGCTTGACAATTTCACTAGGAAACATTAAAATCTAGCCAAGTTTCCCCTGTTCAGTGGAGGACTGCAGTCTGGCTGTAGCCAAGGTGGTCGGAGCGGCAAGTGTAAAATCTGCCGCTAGAATGAACGGTGGAGTGGTGATTTTTGTGGATGGGGTGGAGAAAGCAAACACCGTCGTAACAAACGGCGTGGTTATAAAGGACACGTTTGTGTCCGTGACACCCCTCTCTACACCAGCGAAAAAGGTGATGTTGTCAAATATCCCCCACGTTCATAAGCGATGAACTTATTGTGAGGGAGTTGTCCTGGTTTGGCAAAGTTGTGTCACCAGTTAAAAAGTTGCCGTCAGGCTGCAAATCACCTGAGCTGAGGCACCAGCCAGGTGGGGGAGGGGGGGAGTGTTGCAGGGGGCGGGGCTGGGGCAGAGGGGATGCTGGTAACAGAGGTTGACATGAGAGGTGAGGAGGACAGCTTAAAAGTGATTGGGCAGAAAAGGAAGACCCCACTGCAGGGTCACAACCAAAGAAGGCGACAGAGAATAAAGTTGACAGTCTGATAGAACAGGGAGAGTTGGTTTTGGATGGTGGTGAACCTGGGGTTAGGGTTAGGGTTTAAGGTTAGGGTTAGGGTTTAGGTTAGGGTTTTGGATGGTGGTGAACCTGGGTGTGGGTTAGGGTTTAGGGTTAGGGTTTTGGATGGTGGTGAACCTGGGGTGTGTGAAAGTGAGATGTCTGAAGATGAGCTAATTCATTATGGCCTTTCAGAAATGAAGCAGTTCTTACAGAAAACAAAGAACGCAAAGGGAGTGAAGGTGTCCAAAAAAAAGGAAGGGGGGCTTTCACAGAACAGGAGATTTATAGGGTCAGAAAGTTTCTACAGAAAGTCAATCACGATCTAGAAGTTTAGTAGTTTAGTTAGTTTAATGAAGTGTTTTTTACTGTCCACATGGTTGGTGTCCTATTTTTTACACATGAGTTCAGAATTGCCACCTTGAACCTGAACGGAGCAAGGGACATTAGAAAGAGGGCAATGTTGTATGAACTGGTAAAAGTGAAAGGCATTGATGTAATGATGGTACAGGAGACACATACTGATGGAACAAATTAAACTGATTGGAAAGTAGAATGGGAGGGCGAAGTTTGCCTGAGCTCTTTGAGCTCAAACCGTGGGGGGGTTGCAATCCTGTTCTCCAAGAGTTTTTCTCCTATTACATATGATGTCCAGGTCAAGGTGGAGGGGAGGTTAATAATTGTCAAAGCAAAGTATGAGAAATATACAGTTGTTTTTATTAATGTCTATGCACCTGTCGTTGGACAGGACAGAGTAATGTTTTTAAATACATTGAATTATTTTTTAATGACATGTAATTCAGATGATTTTTTGTACCTCAGGGGTGATTTTAACTGTACTCAGAACGACCAAATTGATCGTAATCATGCTGAACCTCACAGGCAGTCGCAAAGAGCAATGAACAACATAATTGAGACACACGACTTAATAGACATGTGGAGAGAGTTACACGACACCAAGAGACAGTATACATGGGTTCACGTAAGGGACAATGTTATCTCTCTAGCCAGGCTGGACAGGCTTTATAGTTTTAAACACCAATTTAGTGTCGTTACGAGGTGTGGCATGGTGCCAGTGGGTTTTACTGACCATACTTTAAGGCAGTGGTGGGACTGTGGAAAAGTTCAAATTAAACAGCTTTGTCAGCAGTACACTCTCAATGTCACAAGGGATATTGCCAGATCAATGAGGGACCTGGAGATTGAGTTAGTGGACCTGCATAGTTTGTGGGAGTCCACAGGAAATCGAGGACATTTTGAAGTCCTCAAATCCAAAAAAAAGCATGCTTGAAGACCTACTGGGCATGAAAGCGCAGGGGGCATTGGTGCGGTCTAGGTTCCAGGGCGTTGACTGGATGGATGCACCTTCCAGTTTATTTTTTGGTTTAGAGAAAAAGAATGGGCAGAGCAGGTTCCTGCACACGCTACGTTCACCGGGGGGGGCAGAGCAGGTTCCTGCACACGCTACGTTCACCGGGGGGGCAGAGCAGGTTCCTGCACACGCTACGGTCACCGGGGGGGCAGAGCAGGTTCCTGCACACGCTACGTTCACCGGGGGGGCAGAGCAGGTTCCTGCACACGCTATGTTCACCGGGGGGGGCAGAGCAGGTTCCTGCACACGCTACGGTCACCGGGGGGGCAGAGCAGGTTCCTGCACACGCTACGTTCACCGGGGGGGCAGAGCAGGTTCCTGCACACGCTACGTTCACCGGGGGGGAAGAGCGGGTTCCTGCACACGCTACGGTCACCGGGGGGGTTGAGCAGGTTCCTGCACACGCTACGTTCACCGGGGGGGCAGAGCAGGTTCCTGCACATGCTACGTTCACCGGGGGGGCAGAGCAGGTTCCTGCACATGCTACGGTCACCGGGGGGGAAGAGCAGGTTCCTCCACACGCTACGTTCACCGGGGGGGCAGAGCAGGTTCCTGCACACGCTACGGTCACCGGGGGGCAGAGCAGGTTCCTGCACACGCTACGTTCACCGGGGGGGCAGAGCAGGTTCCTGCACACGCTACGGTCAACGGGGGGGCAGAGCAGGTTCCTGCACACGCTACGGTCAACGGGGGGGCAGAGCAGGTTCCTGCACAAGCTACGGTCACCGGGGGGGGCAGAGCAGGTTCCTGCACACGCTACGGTCACCGGGGGGGCAGAGCAGGTTCCTGCACACGCTACGGTCACCGGGGGGGCAGAGCAGGTTCCTGCACACGCTACGGTCACTGTTCGGAGTTTCTAAAATATGGCCATCCGAAAGGGCCAATGACAGGCAGCACACACGGTATAACTCGTGTTAGTCAATTTATTGACACAAAATGACCACAGGTTATAAACCTGGAAGGAAATAAAAAACAAACACTGTATCAATCATCATGAAATAAACATATAATAAGCTATTGTACTGCCTTTACAATGTATTTATATTCACAACATTCTCCCTAAATATACACCATGCAGTACACACAATAAACATACACATACTGTATATACACACATCATGTACATTATTGTCTCCACCAGGCCGAAGGCATGGGGAAAGAGTATGTTTTGCACTCCGTCCGTGTGTGTGTCCGTCCGTCCGTCCTTCCTTCCTTCCGTCCGTCCGTTATCAGCTAATCTCCGGCACCGTTGGCCCGATCCATGCCAAACTGTGCACACACACTCCCTGGATGCCAACGACGAACCTCTGCCCCAAATATTCCTCAACGGCCTGTTATAGCGCCACCATGAGGCCGATTTAGGCAAAACACATTTCTGTAGATAACTCGTACACATTTTATCCATACATCACACAATTCGGTATACACTATCTCCATAGTCATGTGATCAACACGGATCTGCACAATTTCCCATCTTCCATCCTGATTGGCTAAGATTGGCTTCCAAAGCTCACATGATTGGTCCGTTTCGAACAAAATGCCACAAATCACAAACACAGTGTCCAATTTCCATAAAATTATACACACACATTTCCACTAGGCCGAGGACGACATGCCGCTATTATCCCCCCCAAATCAGCCTCATGGTGGCGCTATAACAGGCCAATTCCTGTTTTTACCTATAACTGCATCGATCTGTATACAACTTATGTATGCGCACTCCCTAGAGGCCATGGAAAAACATTTTCCCTGCATCCCTCCACATCTGCCGGTTATAGCAACACCATGAGGCCGATTTCTGCAAAACACATTGTTTTGCACAGATTTCATCCAAATCTCACGCAAATCGGTACACATGATCTCTGTAGTCATGTGATCAAGACGAGCCTTTTGGATTTCTCAGATTCTACACTGATTAGCTAAGATTGCCTTCCAAAGTTTTCAGGAGTAGCCCGTTTTGTACAAAAGGCCTGCTCATGTCCTGCTCATCCAGAATTCTATCCTCAGAGATGCTATGAGTGATCTGGCTCTGCATTTCCTCAACAAAATGAAGAAAATTGTTGCAAGAAACAAACAAAAAAACATGTTTATATTACTCCTAAACATTTTGCCAAACATCACACACACTCTTATCCTCCTGGTGGAGACCTGTGCCCAGAAGGGCACTTTTTCTAGTCTATATATGTATACTAAAGGAGACACAACCTCTGTTACTACGAGCTGAAAATAACCAGTAAACTGCATTTCCCAGAATGCAACACTACAGTGCCTGCACAGATTGCACGCAGCACCGACACTCGCGCCGACCAGCATGGTGCTCCCACATCACTACGGCACAAAGTATGTGCGTCAAACCAACAAAAAGCCACAAAACACCGCCACGCAACAGTGCAGGTTACAAGACGACACCACCATCCACCACGCTACCATCTGCAAAGCCGGCCGACAGGGTAATCTGTTCAAAACAGCCAGTGTTGGCCACGGCTAATGTGCTAGCCAGGCTAACGCTGATAGTTAAATTAAAGCCAGAGCGCACCCACTACAGAGCACGCATCGCTCGCTACTCATTTAACTCTGTATGAAATGTATGAAATGTGGACGCAACGTGGCAAACGTTAATAATAATACAATTGTACAAAACAGTAGCTCATATCAGACACAGGTGATTACATACCAACGGAAAGTGCTCCTGTCGATGGATAGTGTGTGAATGAACGCCACAATCAGACACATATGAGTTACCTGCGCAGTCGCGCATGCGCAAAGCACTTTCATCAATTACACAAATCATGAAACATCACTACAATGAAACGTATTATGTAACTATGAGATTATAAAAATAGGAAAAGTATAAAATAGACAATAGACAATAGTATGAAATACCCCACAGTTCCCATTCTTTATAATAACTTTTTAACCCATGACTTTTACTGATTTTATACCCATGAATTGTACTGGTGGCCCAAAAGAACCGAACAGTCACCGGGGGGGCAGAGCAGGTTCCTGCACACGCTACGGTCTCCGGGGGGGGCAGAGCAGGTTCCTGCACACGCTACGGTCACCGGGGGGGCAGAGCAGGTTCCTGCACACGCTACGGTCTCCGGGGGGGCAGAGCAGGTTCCTGCACACGCTACGGTCACCGGGGGGGCAGAGCAGGTTCCTGCACACGCTACGGTCACCGGGGGGGCAGAGCAGGTTCCTGCACACGCTACGGTCTCCGGGGGGGCAGAGCAGGTTCCTGCACACGCTACGGTCACCGGGGGGGCAGAGCAGGTTCCTGCACACGCTACGGTCACCGGGGGGGCAGAGCAGGTTCCTGCACACGCTACGGTCTCCGGGGGGGCAGAGCAGGTTCCTGCACACGCTACATCACCGGGGGGGGCAGGAGCTCATGGATGCTGGAGAGATCCGGTGCACGGCAGTGGAGTTTTACTCTGAGCTGTACAAGAGTGAATACAAGGACAATGAACTGTTGTTTTCATCATTCTGTGATGGACTTCCTCAGATTCCCCCAAACGAGAACTGTGGTAAGAGGGGACCTTTGACACTGGCTGAGCTGAGCACTGCTTTGCAAGGCATGGAGGGGAGCAAGGCCCCTGGCATTGACGGGTTGACAGTGGAGTTCTATAAAGCTTTCTGGAAGGAGTTGAAGGAGGACTTGTTGGAGGTGTTAAGTGAAAGCTTTGGAGAAATGTGTTTCTCTGGGAGGGCATAGTGGACAAAGTGCAAGGAAATATTATTGAACAAATGGAAATGGTTGCTACCAAAAATGTCATTCAGGGGGAGAACACTAGTCATCAACGACCTGGTGGCCTGTACCTTGTGGCATCGTCTAGCATGCAGGGGGAGAACACTAGTCATCAACGACCTGGTGGCCTGTACCTTGTGGCATCGTCTAGCATGCAGGGGGAGAACACTAGTCATCAACGACCTGGTGGCCTGTACCTTGTGGCATCGTCTAGCATGCAGGGGGAGAACACTAGTCATCAACGACCTGGTGGCCTGTACCTTGTGGCATCGTCTAGCATGCAGGGGGAGAACACTAGTCATCAACGACCTGGTGGCCTGTACCTTGTGGCATCGTCTAGCATGCAGGGGGAGAACACTAGTCATCAACGACCTGGTGGCCTGTACCTTGTGGCATCGTCTAGCATGCAGGGGGAGAACACTAGTCATCAACGACCTGGTGGCCTGTACCTTGTGGCATCGTCTAGCATGCAGGGGGAGAACACTAGTCATCAACGACCTGGTGGCCTGTACCTTGTGGCATCGTCTAGCATGCAGGGGGAGAACACTAGTCATCAACGACCTGGTGGCCTGTACCTTGTGGCATCGTCTAGCATGCAGGGGGAGAACACTAGTCATCAACGACCTGGTGGCCTGTACCTTGTGGCATCGTCTAGCATGCAGGGGGAGAACACTAGTCATCAACGACCTGGTGGCCTGTACCTTGTGGCATCGTCTAGCATGCAGGGGGAGAACACTAGTCATCAACGACCTGGTGGCCTGTACCTTGTGGCATCGTCTAGCATGCAGGGGGAGAACACTAGTCATCAACGACCTGGTGGCCTGTACCTTGTGGCATCGTCTAGCATGCAGGGGGAGAACACTAGTCATCAACGACCTGGTGGCCTGTACCTTGTGGCATCGTCTAGCATGCAGGGAACCACCAAGTGGCTTAATGAGAACAATCCAAGCTTTAATGGTTGATTTTTTTTGGGACAGAATGCAACAATATCTCACAACTGGACATGAGTAGCTCATCTGGAAGGACGTGGCAAGCACTATCTTGAGGAGGGTGGATGGACTGGGGATGGATGCTGCAATGTTTTTATTGCTAATGTTTTCAATATGACTGAACTGTCGCCTTTTTACAGGGCTGTTTTTAAGGCTTGGACTCTTTTTAAGTGGACAGTAGAGGAGCCAGTTTCATCACTGCACTGGTTTCTAGAGGAACCTCTTGTTGGGGGGGGCTAGGTTGGACATCCAAGACAGTACAACACCTAACCTCACTGACACTCTGTGCGCCGCTGGGATGGTGACTTTGAGGAAGTTAGTGGATGTTGCTGGGCCGAGGTTAAGGAATGCACACGGCGTAGCTGACAGGTTGGGGCTGAGGTCAGTGCGCTATGTGGAATACATCTGAGGTCAGTGTGCTATGTGGAATACATCTGAGGTCAGTGTGCTATGTGGAATACATCTGAGGTCAGTGTGCTATGTGGAATACATCTTGGGGCTGAGGTCAGTGCGCTATGTGGAATACATCTGAGGTCAGTGTGCTATGTGGAATACATCTGAAGTCAGTGCGCTATGTGGAATACATCTGAGGTCAGTGTGCTATGTGGAATACATCTGAGGTCAGTGTGCTATGTGGAATACATCTGAGGTCAGTGCGCTATGTGGAATACATCTTGGGGCTGAGGTCAGTGCGCTATGTGGAATACATCTTGGGGCTGAGGTCAGTGCGCTATGTAGAATACATCTGAGGTCAGTGCGCTATGTGGAATACATCTGAGGTCAGTGTGCTATGTGGAATACATCTGAGGTCAGTGTGCTATGTGGAATACATCTGAGGTAGGGCTGACCCAAAAAAAATCGATTAATCGACGATCGATCGATATGCACGGGAATCGATCTTGAAATAAAAAATCGAATAGTCATTAAAAAAAAAAGGAAAAAAAAGGCGGCCGCTTTTGGTCCGCGAGCCGGCCCCATTTGGTCCGCGAGCCATACTGCATGCTGGCGCCTCGCAGACCTCGCAACGCCGCCTCCCCTCTCCCCCCTCACTCGTGCAGGTAACAAGGAAGTCAACAAGAACAGCTGCAGCCATGCCGCCCCAAAAGAAATCAAAAGTGTGGTTGCATTTTAGAATATGCCAAGATAACAAAGAACAAGTGGTGTGTCAAATATGTGACAAGAAATTGGCGTATCACAAGTCCACGACGAGTTTGAAGAATCACTTGGAACATGTAAGTATCATAATAAACAAAACGTGCTTCGGAGGCGAAACATAATAGCCCAGGGCTAAGGTTAGACACGTGGCTAATTGTTATTATGTTTTTAGATGCATGAGATAAATCTGGACGGTGCATCTGGTTCCAGCACGACACAAACAACATTGGAGTCAACAGTGAGGACACTTACGGAACGCAGGAAGGGTGCCATAACCGCTGGACTTGTCTCAATGATTGCCATGGACATGAGACCAATAAACTTGATAGAAGGAAAAGGGTTTAAATGTTTCATGAAAATAGTGGAGCCAGGCTATACTGTACCCAAGAGAGAGTATGTCTCAAGTGAACTTACTGTAAAACACAAAGCCATAAAGAATATAGTTCGTAGTGAAATTCATCAGTGCTCTGCAGTTAGTTTCACAACGGATATATGGTCCAGTATAAAAATGGAAGGATACATGACGGTGACAGCTCACATGATAAGCAGCGACTGGGAAATGAAAAACTACGTGCTAGAGACCAAGATAATGGAGGAGGCTCACACAGGTGTAAACATTGCAACAAGACTTGGAGAAGTAGCCGACGCATACGCTATACCTGCAGAGAGGAGGGTCGCTGTCGTGAGCGATAATGCATCTAATATGGTTGTGTGCCTCGATACACTGCAAGGAGAAGAGAGTTGGGAGAATGTCAAGGGGGTCCGTTGCGCGGGGCACACACTGCAGCTTTGCAGTGTGTGCAAAGCTGCAAAGCTGCACACCACGACCCAGTAACCCGTACCGTGGGATTTGGAAGGCGACTGGTGTCCGCCTTTAAAAAAGGTTGTACCAAAACTGCGGCCTTAACAGAGAAACAGCGGAGTCAGAATATCGTAGAACATTGCCTCATTCAAGATGTCGCAACACGCTGGAACTCCACATATTCTATGCTAGAGCGTCTCTGTGAACAAAGGTGGCCAATCTCCGCTGTCCTGTCTGATCCAAGCATCACCAAAAGAGCTGACCGGAGTCTCGACCTGACAACGGAGCAGTGGGCCATGGCAGAGGATACCGCTGCCGTCCTGGGGCCTTTTGTCACTCTGACTGAAATGCTGTCTAAAGAGGAAAATGTGTCCATATCAGCAGTACTGCCAATGCTGTCAAAGATTAAAAACAATTATCTCACAGTGGGAGCTGGCGACAGTCCCGCCACAAAAGCTCTGAAACGTAAACTGACAGAGGAAATTAATAAGAGGTGGGAATTCTCAGACGCGACTGATGCTGCTGTTCTGGGCGCAGCCCTCGATCCCCGCTCCAAGAGGTTAAAGTGGCTAACTGACGAGGAAAAGGAAGCCGTGCGCACGGAGCTAACTACGTTGGCTGAGAGCCTGAGAGTGAGACCAGCGATCAGGGTCCGGGAGGAGGCCGTGAGTGATGCCGACAGCCAGGCCAGTGGCAGTGACACGGATTCACAGGCTAAGAGGGCTAAAATAACGGACCGAGAGAAAACACGTAAACTCCTCTCAATGGACGACGATGATGATGATGATGGATCCGAGGGAGATCAGGACGAGGGGCCGACTGCAGAGAGAGAACTGAATGACTTTGTTACAGACAAATCCAAAGCGAGTTCCGGACCACTGTCGTGGTGGAAAGACAACGCGCCACGTTATCCCAAATTGGCAACTGTAGCTAAGAGGATTCTCTCTATCCCTGCCACTTCAACCCCGTCAGAGCGCATCTTCTCCAAAGCGGGATTTATTGTCAACAAAACTAGAAGTTGCCTGTTGCCAAAGAATGTAGACACATTGTTTTTTTTGGCACACAACGAAATTCGGGTCCAAACCAACAGCAGTGAGTAGAGTGAGTCGTCATTGTGTCAATCAAGGCCTGGCAAGCTCAGTAGCCTATTAAGCCTAATTATTGTTTTCTTTAGTTTTTAATTATACTTTTATTTTTATTTAGCCTCAAATGAAGGCACAGCACAGAGCACACAGCCATGCACTTTGTTTTATTTATGTTAAAAAAAAGAAGTAATGCTGCACTTTGTTTTTGTTTACTTAATAATTGTGATAAGAGAAGTAATGCCTCTGTTAATATTTTCTGTATAGTTTTAACTATAATATTGCACTGATACTATTGTTTAATTCCTTAATTCCTCCTTTGCTCCGCGAGCCATGCCTCGCAGAAAGCGCCGCATCATTGTTGCTGTGAGTGCCGTCATAAGGCCTCGATTAAATGACGCTTTATTTCAGTTTAATGTTACGGCAAGAGGAGGAGAAAAAATCCGTGCGTTTACACTTGACAGACAGCGACATGTGCTGTTTTGAATGGTAGCCAAACTGTTACGTTTATTACGTTTTTTTGTTAGAGAGCTCAGCCTAGAGGGTTTGATTGATTTAAGAGTTCATTCATGCTACGGTCGGGTGGTGCTTTTTGGGTGTTTTCAAAATGCCTTTCGTTTACAATTTCTGCCTGGGTTATATATTTGAGAGGTAATGCCTGTGTTTGATTGATTGATTGAAATATGTATTAACAGTTTGCAGAATTACAGTACATTTCAAGCACAAACTCAATACAAAGACTGTTAACTGTGAGTGGACGACCCAATAAGCATTACACTTGTTTACAAGAGGGTCCACCATGTTCAATTCATCAAAATGTCAGGCAGTTTTATGTAATGTTGACCTGTTTTTCGTAAGCCTAATTATTTGTGCGTCACTGGCACTGCGTTCATGAAGGCAGCTACAACTGGGCGTAAAGCAACTTGTTGTTAAATAAAATAATTGAGACCAATTCAAGCATGCGTTTCTCTCTGCTATTGCTATATCGTTGTTTTATTTATTTTAAGCCTAATTCATTGCGTCGCGCCTCGCCCCCCCCCGCCCCCCGTCCCCCGCCCCCCCCGCCCCCCCCGTCGGATGACGAAGCGTCGACGATCGATCGTCATTCGTTTCGAAGTGTCGATCATCAAAAACGTGATCGAAGGTCAGCCCTAATCTGAGGTCAGTGCGCTATGTGGAATACATCTTGGGGCTGAGGTCAGTGTGCTATGTGGAATACATCTTGGGGCTGAGGTCAGTGTGCTATGTGGAATACATCTTGGGGCTGAGGTCAGTGCGCTATGTGGAATACATCTTGGGGCTGAGGTCAGTGTGCTATGTGGAATACATCTTGGGGCTGAGGTCAGTGTGCTATGTGGAATACATCTTGGGGCTGAGGTCAGTGCGCTATGTGGAATACATCTTGGGGCTGAGGTCAGTGTGCTATGTGGAATACATCTTGGGGCTGAGGTCAGTGTGCTATGTGGAATACATCTTGGGGCTGAGGTCAGTGCGCTATGTGGAATACATCTTGGGGCTGAGGTCAGTGTGCTATGTGGAATACATCTTGGGGCTGAGGTCAGTGTGCTATGTGGAATACATCTTGGGGCTGAGGTCAGTGTGCTATGTGGAATACATCTTGGGGCTGAGGTCAGTGTGCTATGTGGAATACATCTTGGGGCTGAGGTCAGTGCGCTATGTGGAATACATCTTGGGGCTGAGGTCAGTGTGCTATGTGGAATACATCTTGGGGCTGAGGTCAGTGTGCTATGTGGAATACATCTTGGGGCTGAGGTCAGTGTGCTATGTGGAATACATCTTGGGGCTGAGGTCAGTGTGCTATGTGGAATACATCTTGGGGCTGAGGTCAGTGCGCTATGTGGAATACATCTTGGGGCTGAGGTCAGTGTGCTATGTGGAATACATCTTGGTGCTGAGGTCAGTGCGCTATGTGGAATACATCTTGGGGCTGAGGTCAGTGTGCTATGTGGAATACATCTTGGGGCTGAGGTCAGTGTGCTATGTGGAATACATCTTGGGGCTGAGGTCAGTGCGCTATGTGGAATACATCTTGGGGCTGAGGTCAGTGTGCTATGTGGAATACATCTGAGGTCAGTGCGCTATGTGGAATACATCTTGGGGCTGAGGTCAGTGTGCTATGTGGAATACATCTTGGGGCTGAGGTCAGTGTGCTATGTGGAATACATCTTGGGGCTGAGGTCAGTGCGCTATGTGGAATACATCTTGGGGCTGAGGTCAGTGTGCTATGTGGAATACATCTGAGGTCAGTGCGCTATGTGGAATACATCTTGGGGCTGAGGTCAGTGCGCTATGTGGAATACATCTTGGGGCTGAGGTCAGTGCGCTATGTGGAATACATCTTGGGGCTAAGGTCAGTGTGCTATGTGGAATACATCTGAGGTCAGTGCGCTATGTGGAATACATCTTGGGGCTGAGGTCAGTGTGCTATGTGGAATACATCTTGGGGCTGAGGTCAGTGCGCTATGTGGAATACATCTTGGGGCTGAGGTCAGTGTGCTATGTGGAATACATCTTGGGGCTGAGGTCAGTGCGCTATGTGGAATACATCTTGGGGCGATGGGCTGAGAGACTGTCTGAGGACGACTTTGATCTTTTGAGGATCTACAGTGAGGGGGAGGAAACCCCGGATAGAGAGGACCCTTTTCCTGAGCTGGAGATTTGGCCTGATCTGAAGGGCTGTTCAGGACAGTTGCTAGATGGAAAAGAGGGTAAAAGTGTTGATTTGTACACAGTAAATGGAAAGGGGTTGTACATGTGCTGTGTTAAAGCTCTTAATATTATTGTGAGTACCCAAAGCATGCAATTTCTAGAAATGTCCTGAAGAATATGTGAGTGTACACAAAAGATCAAATAAAGGCTTCGTTAAAGGTGTCTCTCTCTCTCTCCCTCTCTCTCTCTCTGTGTCTCTCTCTCTCTCTCTCTCTCTCTCTCGCTCTGTCTCTCTCTCTCTCTCTCTCTCTCTCTGTCTCTCTCTGTCTCTCTCTCTCTCTCTCTCCCTCTCCCTCTCTCTCTCTCTCTCTCTCTCTCTGTCTCTGTCTCTGTCTCTCTCTCTCTCTCTGTCTCTCTCTCTCTCTCTCTCTCTCTCTCTCTCTCTCTCTCTCTGTCTCTCTCTGTCTCTGTCTCTGTCTCTCTCTCTCTCTCTGTCTCTCGCTCTCT